>NW_006922029.1:2153110-2154716 GCF_000298275.1 Orycteropus afer afer | reverse complement strand
AGGCCATAATTTTGTTACTCTTGTAACTTCCAAGACTAAGCTCTTTCATCTTGAAGATAAAAGGCAAAGAGTGATGTCTGTTGTCTATAAAAAGGAAGCAAACTATCTTTGTTATATAACATACCACATGCCCTTGGTCTTAACGAAGGCTTGTACAACTTTCCTGAGAACATTTCAAGTCACACAGATGCATAGTTTGTAATTACAAGGAGCTCACACAGAATTGGAAAACCTGGTTGAATCTGAGGGTATAGAAAATTATCTCAAGGGCCGTTCTGAAGATCTTAGCTCCCACAAAACCCCAAGCACAATTGGCCAACCACTTTCACCCTTAACTTTCAAGCTCATGTGTATTTTAAGGGAAATTCAATCCATATGTTTCTGAATCATGGACACTGAACCCATTAAGATTTTTGTTTGGTAAGAGCTTTCTAAACCCCAAGATGACTTATGAGACTTTTTATAGCCTGTTTACTTTGAAGCAAAGAAGTCACGTTTTGCTGAAAGTAACCAAACCAAATCCACTGCCATCGAGTCAATTCTGACTCATAGAGACCCTGGAGGACAAAGTCTAACTACCCCTTAGGGTTTCCAAGGCCATAAATCTTTATGGAAACAGACTGCTACATCTTCCTCCCATGGGACAGCTGATAAGTTCAAACTACCGGTTAGCAGCTGAGCACTTAATAGCTGTGCTACCAGGGCTCTTCATGCTGAAAGTAAAGATTTTGAAACTAAGAAGCTTTGGGACTTAGATAAAACTAGGGTTCAAGAAAGTTTACGAACATCTAACCTGTGCAAAACTCATTAGTTGATTTCCAGGTTTAATGCACCGAAAGAAGAAATAACGGCACCTTGGGCCGATAAATAGTTATTTTTATAAACAAGTACTGGAGTATTTTAAAACAGCATAGCCCTTTTACTTGAGGCAATAGTTAGTCATTCATCAAAGTTGCATATTTGTTCTTTTTTCTAGTGGAAACATTTTTAAAAGTTAGTGTGCCTGATTTTAAGTTATGATGTGGGATTTCATTTCGCTTTTTGTATGTGTAAACTCTGAAGTACTCTTGGCAAAAAACTCATTAATTCACATGCAGTTAATTTGGAATTTATGATCTGGAGTAAAGTTTACTCATAATTCAACTACAGAAAAAGGTTTGGAAACAAACTGAAATAATAAGCAGGAGTGCAGTATGGGCCAATTTCACCTATTTATGACAACAAACTGATTTAAAATATTTAATAAACACTTTCTTTTTATAGAAACAATATATACCCATTATAAACAACTATATTTTAAAAAGTTACTAAAACATTCTAGTTGTCAAAATTTAATATACCTAGATCTAATATTGTGTGTAGTTGAGAGCAGCAAAATACAGTTTACTTTATTAATTTCTCATTTGGGTTGCCCAGTCCTTTCTAATCCACCTAAATTAGTGACATCTATTTCTCTGGTGTCACACCTTCTTAATTCAAACAGATTTTTACATTCAAAGTTGCACCACTTTATGAGCCAGCCACATTAATTCCAATGTATTCTCATTCTGAATCCCTTTACAAGTGGCCTAGAAGTCACTTCACCCATATTATTTCCTTAAATGGT
>NW_006922029.1:2146471-2148056 GCF_000298275.1 Orycteropus afer afer | reverse complement strand
GGGCAATCCTACTTCCGTAGTGATACTGCCTCGGAAACCCAAGGAGGGGTCCCTATGAGTCAGGTCCGACTCAATGGCACATAACAACAACAACAACAACAACATCATTAATATCACATGCAAGTAAAATCTTGCTGACGATAATTTAAAAATGCCTGTAGCAGCATATTGACAGGGAACTTCCAGATATGCAAGCTGAATTCAGAAAAGGACATGGAACAAGTGGTAGCACTGCTAATACAAGATGGATTTTGGCTGAAAGCAAAGAATACCAGAAAGATGTTTACTTGTATTTTATTGACTATACAAAAGCATTCAACAGTGTGATAATAACAAATTATGGATAAAATTATGAAGAATGGGAATTTCAGAGCACTTAATTGTGCTCATGAGGAATCTGTACATACACTAGGAGGAAGTTGTTCAAACAGAACAAGGGTATACTGCATGGTTTAAAATCAAGAAGGGAGTGCATAGGGGTTGTATCCTTTCACCACAGTTATTCAATCTGCATGTTGAGCAAATAACCCAATAAGCAGGACCAAATGAAGAAGAACACAGCATCATATTGGAGTAAGACTCATTAACAACCTGTGACATGCAGATGATGCAATAACTGGCTTGCTGAAAGTGAAGATGACTTGAAGCACTTACTCATGAAGATTAAAGACTACAATCTGTAATCTTGCACAGATACTAGTGATACAAGATAACCACAATCATTACAGAAGCAACAGAAGACAGAGATGGAGTAATCCCTCAAAGACAGCCAAACACCTCGGGAGAGAGAATCACCAGGCCTGCTGGCTCAGGACCATAGTACTGGGAGAAAGTTGGCACAATATAATACATAAAAATCTTGTTCCACAATCTACTTTGGTGAGTAGCGACTGGGGTCTTCAAAGTGTTTGAGCAGCCATCTAAGATGCAGCTAATGGTCTCCTCTCATCTGAAGCAAAGAAGAGTGAAGAAAATCAAGGGCATTTGGAAACAGTTAGCCCAAGGATATGATGGACCTCAAGACCAGATGAATTAGATGGTGCCTGGCTACTAACGCCAACCCTCAGGAAGGAATCAAAACTGGAGATCCTAGATAGAGTGGAACAAAACTCAAAAACACAATAATGACCAGAATTACTGGTCAGATGGAGTCTGGTGGGATCCCTAAGACTATGGCCCTGGGATACACTTCAGGCCTGGGATTGGATTCATGCCTAAGGACTTACATGCAGAACACCCAAGCCGGGGCAATGCACCCACCTACTCTATGGAGATACATCCCTTGGAGCAATCAGCCATGGGGCACCTGAGGGGCAGTATTTACATGGAAGGAAAGCTGGACAGGCAGGAGTGCATAACTAAGAAGGGCACAGGGATGTGGAGGTCACAGAGGAGGGAGAGGAGGAGAGTGGATTAGGGTTCAGGATGGTAATCAGGGAGTGAAACAAAATGTACACAAACTGTTGAATATAAAACAAATTCTACTCTGTAAACTTGCACCCAAAGCACAATAAAAAAATATTATTAATAATAATAAAGACTACAGTCTGTAATATGGATTACACCTCATCATAAGAAAATAAAA
>NW_006922029.1:2134566-2144996 GCF_000298275.1 Orycteropus afer afer | reverse complement strand
TGATGCTGCTTATAGGTACAGTTGTGAGGATTTTTGTTTTCTTTATATTGAGATGTAATCCATACTGCAGACTGTATTCTTCAATCTTCATCAGTAAGGGCCTCAAGTCATCCTCACTTTCAGCAAGCAAATTTGTGTTGTCAGCATATCGCAGATGGCTAAAGATTCTTCCTCCAATCTTGATGCCATGTTCTTCTTCATATAGTCCAGCTTCTCAGATTATTTGCTCAGCATATAGATTGAATAAGTACAGGGAAAGGATACACCTCTGATATACTCCCTTCTTGATTTTAAACCATGCAGTGTCCCCTTGTTCTGTTCGAATGGCAGCCTCCTGCTCAATATACAGGTTCCTCATAAGCACAATCAATTTTTCTAGAATTCCCATTCTTCTCAATGTCATCCACAATTTGTTATGATCTACACAATCAAATACCTTTGCATAGTCAATAAAACACAAGTAACCATCTTTCTGGTATTCTTTGCTTTGAGCCAAGATCCATCTGACAGCAGCTATCATATCCCTTGTTCCATGTCCTTTTCGACAAAAGAGGGGAAGGCCTTTGACAAGATGGATTGACACGGTGGCTGTGACAAGGGGCTCAAGTATAACAAGGATCATGGGGCTGGCGTGGGATCGGGCAGCATTTCGTTCTGCTGTGCATGGGGCCACTATGAGTCGGAAGTGACTCAATGGCACCTAACAACAACAACACGTCTTCTGAATTCAGCTTGCTCCTCTGGAAGCTTTCTGTCAATATACTGCTGCAACCATTTTTTAATTATCTTCAGTAAGATCTTACATGCATGAGATATTAAAGATATTATTTGATAATTCCACATTCTGTGGGATCACCTTGCTTTGGAATGTGTACAAATATGGATCACTTCCAGTCAGTTGACCAGGTAGCTGTTTTCAAAATCTCTTAGCATAACTGAGTGAGTGCCTCCAGTGGGGCATCCCTTTGTTGAAACATCTCAATGGGTATTCCATCAATTCCTGGAACCTTGCTCTTTGACAATTCCTTCAGTGTAGCTTTGAATTCTTCCTTCAGTACATTGGTTCTTGATCATATGGCACCTCCTGAAATGGATGAAGATCTACCAGTTCTTTTTGGTATAGTGACTCTGTGTATTCCTTACATCTTCTTTTGATGTTTCCTGCATCATTCAATATTTTGCCCATAGAATCTTTCAGTATTGCAACTCAAGGCTTCAGTATTACTCCTCAGTTCTTTCAGCTTGAGATATACCACGTGTGTTCTTGCCTTTTGGTTTTCTAACTCCAAGTCTTTGCACATTTCATTACAGCAATTGGCTTTGTCTGCTTGAGCTGCTCTTTAAACTCTTCTGTTCAGCTCTTTTATCTTGTCATTTCTTCCATTTGCTTTAGCTACTCTCCACTCAAGAGCAAGTTTCAGATTCTCTTCTGTCATCCATTTTGGTCTTTTCTTCTTTTCTTGTCTTTTTAGTGACCTCTTGCTTTCTTCATGGATGATGTTCTTGATATCATCCCACAATTCTGGTTTTTGGTCATTGGTGTTCAATGCATCAAATCTATTCTTTAGATGGCCTCTAAATTCAGGAGGGATATATTCAAGATCATATTTTGGCTCTCACAGACTTGTTTTAACTCTCTTTAACTTCAAGTTGAACTTGCATATGAGCAGTGGGTGGTCTGTTTCACAATCAGCTCCTGGCCTGGTTTTGGCTGAAGATATTGAACTTTTCCATCGTCTTTTGCCACAGATGTAGTCAGTCTGATTCCTGGTATTCCAACACAATAGCCACCATTTGTGTTGTTGATAAAAGGTATTTGCAATGAATAATTTGTTAGGCTTGCAAAATTCTACCATGGGAGTTCCAGCATTATTTCTGTCACCAAGGCCAAATTTTCCAGCTACCAGTGATTCTTCCTTGTTTCCAACATTTGCATTCCAGTCACCAGTGATAACTAACACATCCTGATTGCATGTTCGGTCAATTTCAGATAGCAGTAGCTGATAAAGTTCTTCAATTTCCTCATCTTTGGCTTTGGTGGTTGGTGCATAAATTTGAATAATAGTCGTATTAATGGGTCTTCCTTGTAGGCATATGGATATTATCCTATCACTCACAGCATTGTACTTCAGGACAGATCTTGAAACAACCTTTGTGATGATGAACACCACACCATTCCTCTTCAAATTGTCATTCCCAGCACAGTAGACCACCCACATGGTTGTCTGATTCAAAATGGCCAAAACCAGTCCATTTCAGCTCACTAATGCCTAGGATATCAATCTTTATTAATTCCATTTCATTTTTGACAACTTCCAATTTTCCTAGATTCATACTTTGTACATTCCACGTACTAATTATTAATGCATGTTTGCAGCTGTTTCTCCTCAATTTGAGTCATGCCATGTCAGCAAATGGAGGTCTCAAAATTTTTACCTTATACATATCAGTAGGACAGGTTCTACTCTGACAATGCAGCTCTTTCCCAGTCCTTTTATGAGAGTCTTATGACTTAAGCGGCTTATCCTGCAGCACTGTATTGGACAATGTTTCCAGGCTATTCATACAGTTGCACAGTCATGTATAAGACAGTATTTCTCTGTTATTCATAAGGTTTTCCCTGGCCAATTCTTTGAGAAGACATGGCCTTCCTCTTCTCCTAGTCTGTCCGTCTGTGAGCTGTTGAAACCTGTGCATCATGTGCAATCCTGCTGGGTTTGAGACACCAGTGGCACAGCCTCAAACTTCATAGCAACACACCACCACAGTAGGACAAACTGACAGACAAGTTTGTCTCCCTTAGTTGTTCAAAACCTCTCCACC
Organism: Orycteropus afer afer; assembly: GCF_000298275.1. NCBI lineage: Eukaryota > Metazoa > Chordata > Mammalia > Tubulidentata > Orycteropodidae > Orycteropus > Orycteropus afer. Next base: position 2,142,173 of record NW_006922029.1, on the reverse strand, counting down.
CTCCCTTTATGTGGATCCTTGACTCTTTCCTGCCACTTGGGGGTGTGGCCTTGGTCCTCGGCCTTACCTGGATCCCTGCTGCTCCTTCATCGCTTTGTCCTGATCCCCCAACCCCCACCCCTGTCTTTTTCTCTGCTTTCCCTGGCTTTCCCACTGCTTGGGAGGGCCATGCCTGGGTCCTTGGCCTTACCTGGATCCCTGCCACAGCTTCCTTGCTCTGTCCTGATCCCTCTCCTCTGGCATTTTCTCTGCTTTCCCTGGGTTTTCTGTTACTTGACAATTAAATATAAACACAAAAACATCACAATGCCTCAGAGACAACAGAGCATCATAGTCCATACAAAGAAGCAAGATAAAGCAGGAGAAACAAGTGACCAGGATCCAGAACCAAAACTCATCCCTGAGGAAGACGCAGCATTGGAACTCCCTGAAAAGGAATTCAAAAGAATTATATTTAGGTATCTTCAATGAATTGAGAGGTAGATCAAGGAAAACACTGACAACATTGAGGAAAACACAGAGAAAATCCTACAACAATTTCAAAAGAAAATACAAGAACAAAATGACAAAAGAAATGAAAAATTACAAATGATACAAAATCTACACACAGAAATCCAGAAGATTAATACTAAATTTTCAGAAATAGATAAGACAATGAATGGGCAAAGAAGTAGAATTGAATCAATGGAAGATAGAATTAGTGAGATTGAATACTTCCTTGGAAAGGGATCAATCAGAAAAAAGATCAAGATAAAATGACGAAAGCCTAAGGTTCATGTGGGATACCATCAAAATGAACAATTTATGTGTAATCAGAATTCCAGAGTAGAAAGAGACAAATAAAACCACAGAGAAAATTGCCAAAGATTTGTTGGAAAATAATTTTCCTGCCATGATGAAATATGAGAATATATTCATTTACATTCAGGAAGTCCAATGAATCCCAAACATGACAAGACACCAAAAGAAAATCACCAAGACATATCATCATCAAATACACCAAAACCAAAGACAAAGAAAGAACCATAAGAGCAGCATGGGAAAAATGAAAAGTTACCTACAAGGGGCAACCAATAAGACTAAGCTCGGATTTCTCAACAGAAACCATGCAGGTGAGAAGATAGTGGGATGGTATATATAAAACCCTGAAAGAGAAAATTTTCCAACCAAGAATTATGTACCCAGCAAAATTGTCCCTCAAATATTATGGGGAAATTAGAACATTTCCAGATAAGCAGAAATTAAGGGAATTTGTTCAAACAAGACCAACCTTACAAGAGATGCTAAAGTTAGCTCCTTGGACAGAGAAGCAACAACAACCAACAACAACTGACCATTAACACACATGATGATATAACCCAGAAACCAACCCAGCAATAGAAGTATCCAAAGTAAATGAGCCTACAGGATTGTAAACAGGGAACCAGAGACACCAATTGACAAATGAGGACAACTACAAACCAAAAAGAGGGAAAAAACTGTGTCATTACAGAACTTCTAGATGGTAGGGAATCGAGACAACTACAAGATAGAACAGACTGTTCTAAACTTGGGAAGAAAACTATAAGTCACAGAGTAACCTCAAAGAAAAATGATAAACCTTCAAATCAAAATAAAAAAGAGGACCAGCACAAATATTTAGCAAATACTAAAACAATAGCAATGAAGGAAGTGATAACATGATTCATAAACAAAAGGAGCTCAGCACAGAAAATTATATTCAACAAAGAAGTTGACACCATGAGAAAGTACATAACAAAAATGACAGCAACAAGTTCATATTTGCCAATAATTACATATCTGACAAAGGACTTATCTCTAAGATTTATAGAAAACTCCAATGCCTCAATAGCAAAGGAATTAATCATCCAATTGAAAAATAGGCAGAAGACATGAATACACACTTCACCAAGGACGATATGGCCAGTAAATATATGAAGAGATGCTCATGATCATTGGCCATCAGAGAGATGCAAATCAAAATAATGAGATACCATCTCATCCAAGCACTGATGGCAAGGTTCAACAAGACAGAAAAAAACAAATGCTGGCAGGGATGTGGAGAGATTGTGACTCTCATACACTGCTAATGTGATTGTGAAGTGATACAATCACTGTGGAAAGCAATATGGCGATTCCTTAGAAATCTGGAATTGGAGATACCATTTGCCAGAAATCCCATTACTAGGTATGTATCCTAGAGAGGTGAAAGCCAGAACAGGAACAGATATATGCACACTCATGTCCATCGCAGCACTATTTACAATATCAAAAAGATGGAAACAACCTAGGTGCCCATCAGTGGAAGAGTGGATGACCAAACTATGGTACATGCACACAATGGAATGCTATGCAGCACTAAAGAATAATTTAGAGCCTGCAAAACCCTGCATAATATGGATGAACTTGGAGGACATTATGCTGAGTGAAATAAATCAATCACAGAAGGACAAATGTAGTATTAGTTAGTTGCTGTCGAGGGTCAAGGAAAGGTTTATATATGGAGAGAAACTTTCTTTGTTGGTTGCCAGGGGTGGGAGGACAGGGGAGGAAACACTGCGGGAAAAAAAAAAAATGCATTGACATATGTCACTTTGTTGTTGTTTTGTGCCATCAAGTCAGATTCAACTCATAACAACCCCTTCTTGGGTTTCTGAGGCAGTATTATTACAGAAGTAGATTGCCCAACCTTCCTTCTGTGGAGTGGCTGATGGGTTTGAACCATGTCACTTTAGTTATATGTATTTCACTGTACATAAATTATATTTCAATAAAATGCATTAAAAAGAAAGGAAAAATTCTCACAACAAAAACCAATAAGCATCATCATGATAAATGGAGAAAAGATTGAAGTTGTCAAAGATTTCATATTACTTGATTCCACAATCAACACCAATGGAAGCAGCAATCAAGAAATCAGATGACGTATTACAGTGGCAAATCTGCAAATCTGCTGCAAAAGACTTTTTAAAGTTCTAAAGAGCAGAGATGTCTCTTTGAACAGTAAGGTGCGCCTAACCCAAGGCTTGGTGTTTTCAATAGCCTCATATGTATGTGAAAGCTAGATAATGAATAAGGAAGACCAAAGAGGAATTGACACTTTTGACTAGTGGTGTTGGTGAAGAATACTGAAAGTACCATGGACTGCCAGAAGAACAAACAAATCTGTCCTGGAAGAAGTACAGCCAGGAGTAGTGACTGGGATCTTAAAAGCTTGCAAGCAGCCATCTAAATGCAACAATGGGTCTCTCCCCCTCCAGTGCAAAGAAGAATGAAGAAAACCAAAGATTCATGGAAACAATTAGTCCTAGTGTCTGGTACACCATGCAATCCACAGCCTGTGTGACTATGAGACCAGAAAAAATAGATGGTGCCTGGCTACCACTGTCAACCACTTGGAGGGGGATCTATGTAAGAGATCCTGGATAGAGCAGGAGAACAATGTGGAACAAAACTAAAAATCATTGGGAAAAAAAAAGTGGGAAGGAGGACCAGATTTGCTAGTCTGATAGAGTGTGGTGGAACCACTAAGACTATGGCCCCTAGCTGCCCTTCAGGTCTGGAATTGAACCTGTGACTTCCAGCCAAACAAAAGACAGCCATAGGAGTTGAACATTTACCTGAGGTAGATACACTCCTTGGAGAGAACAATTATGGGAGAAAAAATGGCTGTTTATGCACAGGGAGAGAGTTCAGGGGGCAAGAGTGCATGAAGGGATGGACACAGGGAAGAGATAACTATCAGGAGCAAATGGGAGGGAAGCTATTGCATTGAAGTCAATTGTAGTCAGTGTCATGAGACAAAGTGTATGTGAACTTCCATATGGAAAGTGAATTTGCTCTGTACATTTTCACCCAAATACAATTTTTTTTAAAAAATGTGCAGCTGGAATGTTCCTTGGAAGAGAAATTGGCCAGACTTCATCTCACCTACTTTGAACATATAGTCAGAAGAGACCATTCCCTGGAGAAATATATCATGCTTGGTAGAGTGGAAGGTCAGTGAAAAAGGGGAAGGCCCTCAATGAGATGGATTGTCACAGTGGCTGCAACAATGGGCTGAGGTATAGCAAGGATTGTGAGGCTAGCACAGAACCAGGCAGTGTTTCATTGTACATAGAGTTGCTATGAGTCAGAGCCTATTCAGTGGCACCTAACAACAACAACAACAAAGTACAGGTAGTGAGAAAAGATTAGCCTAAAAGTAAGCATGGATTGGAATAAAATAGGGAATATCATTTTATGGAAAAATACTCTGATGAGCATTGGGGGGAAGGAGAGATACAAAATATACCCAATATTCTATTGTGAAGGGATCAGAACAAAGAAAAAATAGCAGTGTTCTGATGAGAAAGAATATCTACTGGAAAGGACAGAAAAAGATTATTAATTTTTTTTCTCCCAGTCAAGGAAATCTAAGAAAGAAAGAAGAAAGAGACAAAGAAACAATACAATACACAGAGAGAGAAGGAGATGGAGATGGAGATTAAAACAAAGAAGGACAGAGAGGAGGAGAGGGGAGGGAAAAGAGGGAGGAGAGCAGAGGGAGAGCAGACAGGTGCAAGGATGGAAAGTTACTGGGGTTTTAATATGTTATACCCAAGCTCTGGTGAGCCACAGGGAGTGAAATGTACTGCACCCTGACCTTGGTTTCCCCCAATTTTCCTGTTACAGCTCAGCTGTAAACACAAGGATAAGAGCTGCCAAAAACAATAGTGACAGATATATGCAGCTGTACCCTAGAAGGCACACAAGGTGACCTGTCTCCAACAAAGCAGGTGGAAGGAATCCACCACCTTAAAGAAATTTGTGCAGGGGCCACACTAACCGAAGTGACTCCATCTTGACACTGCAGCTGTACACACATTCACCATGCCCCATACCCACCTTCTTATGAATAATACAATTTCCCAGAACTTCAACGAACACAACTTCTCCATTTTTACTTAAGTGGACTCCCTGACTCCACTGCTCAAGGAGACAGTGTTCTGGGAAATATTCTTATCTCCTTATTTGCTTGCAAATAGTAAAAGGCTATGGTGAAAACTCTAATCTGCTTGCCTCTGAGTTATTCTTAATCACAGTACAAGCAGTGCACCCATTGAGTATTGAGGCTAACATTCTACAGAATTATTTGGTGACAACATGACACCCAAGATGGGACTCCCCTGAAGCCCTGGAGCCATGACCAGAGGAGGAGCTCAAGCAGTGTCTCAATGGGTGAAAGGGTCCCCAGGCCAATTTTGTTTGGCATCCCTTGGGCACAGTGAGTCCCTGCCTCCAACAGTCATTCTCAATTCAGCTCTACAAGTCAACATAATTTTTATTTCAATTTCTTCAAAGTGTGCAGTAGGCTTTGCATCCAAGGGACCTGGGTTAGAGTTCCAGATTTGGTAAGAGTGATCCCCCCTGATTAGAGTCCCAGGAACCTTGGTTAAAGTCCTAGGTAGAAGTGCAGCCACCACCTGTTAGAGTCCCAGAGACTTGGGTTAAAGTCCCAAGCTTGGGGAGCAGGCTTCAAAGGCATACTGTTAGAGTCCCTCTGTTGTCCCAAGGACAGGACTTAGACATCTCCATCGGAGGGGCCTATTGGGAGGTTGAAGTCCTGGGGAAGATGTAGATATCTCCACTGGAGTGTCTAATGAGAAGATTGAAGATATCGCAGAATGCTTTTTTTTTGTTGTTGTTTGTTTGTTTGTTTTTACTTTCCTTTTCCTCTTTGTTCCTCTGGCTTGCTTGTTATTTGATTTGTCATGTCTGTGTGAATATATAAATTAAAAGATTTTATGTTTAAGATCCCACACACACACACACCTAATCTGTTAACTCCTGTACAATTCCTTTTTCTCTCCAATCTCATCTGTGGTATCAAGTTACCAGTAACTGTCTAATCTGGTCTGAGTTGTGGGAACTGGAAGAAAGTTGTCTGCTGTCTGAATCTGTATTACAGGTTGCAAGAAGGTGGGAGAATGCTGAAATGATAAGGGAACTAAAAGAAATTCTGCTCCTCTGGGCCAGATATCCACTCCCAAGAGAAGTTTGTTCCCATCCTCTTAACTTTGTAGGTGAAGTTTGGGAGGAGAAGGTAAGAATTGGATTGAGTTGCCCCTGGCTGAAAACTAAACCCCAGGTTCAGCAATTTTCTTAGGAAGAGAATTTGCAAGGGCCTTTATTTCTGAATGGCTCCAGCTGAATCAGACCCTTAGATAAAACAATTAGCAGATACCCTAGTAAGGGAAAGTATTCAAAACATGGGAAATTAGCCAATTATTCCTGAGGAGCTCCTCTCAGTTGCATACTTGCTGTTGTTGTTAGGTGCCATTGAGTCATCTTCAACTCACAGTGACCCTATGAACAGCAGAATGAAACACTGCCCAGTCTTGTGCCAGCTTCATGATCCTTGCTATACCTGAGACCATTGTCGCAGTCACTTTGTCAATCCATCTCATTGAGGGCCTTTCCCTTCTTCATTGATTCTCCATTTTACCAAGCATGATATCCTTCTCCAGGGAATGGTTCCTTCTGACAACATGATCAAAATAGGTGAGATGAAGTCTGGCCTTTCTCGCTTCCAAGGAGCATTCAAGTTGCACTTCTTCCAGGACAGATTTGTTAGTCTTTTTAGCAGACCACAGTACGCTTAGCATTCTTCTCTAACACCACAACTCAAAAACATCAACTCTTCTTTAGTCTTCCTTATTCATTGTCCAACTCTCACATGCATAAGAGGAGATGGAAAATACTTAAACAATGAGAATTTGCTTACTTAAACACTGGGGATTTTCAGTGAACTGCAGAATAAGACTTTCTTTTTTGTTGTTGTTGTTGTTTAATTACAACATAGCCTGGCCACAATACCAACTAGCTGATCAAAAGAAATGGCCAGAGAACAGCTCCTTTAACTTCAACATCATATTATATTTAGATCTGTTTTGCAAAAAAGGAAGAAAAATGGGGTGAAATTCTATACACCCATTTCTTTATGGCCCTGTATCAGAACACCACCACTCATCTGTCACTCTGTTGTACTGTGGCTTGTGTGTTGCTGTGAGGTTGGAGGCTATGTCATCAGTATTTCAAATACCAGCACAGTTAACCATGGTGGACAGGTTTCAGCACAGCTTCCAGACTAAGACAGACTTGGAAGAGGAAGGGGCCACCTACTTCTCAAAGAATTGACCAGTGAAAACATTATGAATAGCAGTAAAAGACTGTCTGATATATTACTGGAAAACTTTATGAATAGCTCTGAAACATTGTCCAATATAGTGCCAGAAGATGGGCCCTTCAGGTTGGAAGGTACTCAAAATACGATTAAAGAAGAGCTGCCTCCTCAGAATAGAGCCAACTTTAATGATGTGAATGGAGTAAAGCTTTTAAGAATTTCATTTGCTGATGTGGCATGACTCAAAATGGGAAGAAGCAGCTGCAAACATCCATTAATAATCAGAACATGGAATGTACTAAGTAAGAATCTAGGAAATTTTAAGTTTTCAAAAATGAGATGGAATGCATAAAGATCAATGTCCTAGGCATTAGAGAGCTGAAATGGACCAGTTTTGGCCATTTTGAATCAGACAACCATATGATCTACTATACCAGGAATG
>NW_006922029.1:2113224-2134171 GCF_000298275.1 Orycteropus afer afer | reverse complement strand
TTTTTTTTTTAACAATATAAATGGTGCTATACATGTGGACTGCACCAGATGGAGTATACAGGAATCAGATCAACTACATCTGTGGCAAGAGGTGATAGAGAAGCTCTATATCATCAGCCAAAACAAGGACAGGAGCTGATTGAGGAACAGACCATAAACTGCTCATATGCAAGTTCAAAATGAAGCTAAAGACAATTAAAACAAGTACACAAGAGCCAAAATATGACCTTGATTATAACTCTCCTGAATTCAGAGATCATCTAAAGAATAGATTTGATACATTGAACACCAGTGACCAAAAACTAGAGGAATTGTGGAATGACATCAAGTACATTATCCATGAAGAAAGCAAGATGCCATTAAAAATATAAGAAAGGAAAAAAAAAAAAAAACAATGGATGTCAGAAGAGACTCTGAAACTTGCCCTTGAATGGAGAGTAGCTAAAGCAAATGTAAGAAATGAAAAGATAAAAGAGCTGAACAGAAGATTTCAAAGAGCAGCTTGAGAAGACAAAGCTTATTATTATAATGAAATGTGCAAAAACCTGGAGTTAGAAAACAAAAAAGGAAGAACATGCTCAACATTTCTCAAGCTGAAAGAACTGAAGAAAAATATTCAACCCTGAGTTGCAATATTGAAAGATTCCATGGGCAAAATATTGAATTATGCAAGAAGCATTAAAAAAAAAAAAAAAAAAAAATGGAAGGAATACACAGAGTCACTGTACCAAAAACAACTGGTTGATGTTCATCCATTTCAGGAGGTGGCATATGATCATGAATCAATGGTACTGAAGGAAGAAGTTGAAGATGCACTGAAGGAATTGGCAAAGAACAAGGGTCCAGGAAACTGATGAGCTGTACACTGAGACGTTTCAACAAATGGATGCCGCACTGGAGGTACTCATCTATGTCAAGAAATCTGGAAGACAACTAGCTGGGCAACTGACTAAAAGAGATCCATATTTGTACCCATTCCAAAGAAAGACGATTCCACAGAATGTGGAAATTATTGAACAATCTCATTAATATCACACACAAGTAAAATCTTGCTGAAGATAATTCAAAAAGGCTGCAGCAGTATATTGCCTGGGAACTTCCAGAAATACAAAACAGATTCAAAAGAGGACGTGGAATGAGAGATATCACTCCTGATATCTGATGGATCTTGGCTGAATGCAAAGAATACCAGAAAGATGTTTACTTCTGTTTTTACTTATGCAAAAGCATTCGATTGTGTAGATCATAACAAATTTTGGATAACTTGAGAAGAATGGGAATTCCATTACATTTAATTGTGCTCATGAGGAACCTGTACATAGACCAGGAGGCTGTCATTCAAACAGAACAAGGGGATACTGCATGGTTTAAAATCAGGAAGGGAGTGTGTCCAGGTTGTATTCTTTCACCATACTTATTCAGTATGTGCCCTGAGCAAATAATCCAAGAAGCTGAACTATATGAAGAAAAGTGTGGCATCAGGATTGGAGGAAGACTCATTAACAACCTGCAATATGCAAATGACACAAATTTCCTTGTTGAAAGTGAGGATGACTTGAAGAACTTACTGATGGATGAAGACTAAAGACTATGGATTACATCTCAACATAAAGAAAATAATCCTCAGAACTTGGCCAATAACCAGCATCATGATAAATGGAGAAAAGACTGAAGTTGTCAAAGACTTCATATTACTTGATTCCTTAATCAACACCAATGGAAGCAGCAGTCAAGACATCAGAAAACATACTGGACTGGGAAAATCTGCTGTAAAAAAAATATCTATAAAGAGGTGAAGAGCAAAGATGTCTCTTTGAAGATTAAGGTGTGCCTAACCCAAGCCATGGTATTTTCAATTGCCTCATGTGCATGTGAGAGCTGGACAATGGATAAGGAAGACCAAAGAAGAGTTGATGCTTTTGAGTTGTGGAGTTGGCAAAGAATACTGCAAGTACCATAGCCTGCCAAAGAACTAACAAATATGTCCTGGAATAAGTGCAGATGGAATGCTCCTTGGAAGCGAGGATGGCCAGACTTCATCTCACCTACTTTAGTCATGCATCTGCATCTTGGGCTCACATTTGGGGAAATGCCCTGGTCTCCCCTGTGGGGGGAGATCTGGATATTTTCTTTTCCAGTGTTCCTCTTTTCTGCAGATTGAACACTGCTAGAGCCCCAGCTTTGCTGGCTGTCCCAGAAGAACCTTTTTCCAAGGTTTACTTTCATTACATACCTGAGAGGGTCCTGGTCATCTGGGGTTACATTGAGGTGATCTCTGTAAAACTGCAGCCAGGAACTGGGTCTTTCTCTTTAATCTTTCATCTTACTTTTCCTTCTCCACCTTGTCTCTGTTGTGGAAAACCTTGAAGGCTTCCTCCACCAGCTGGGATAGTGGAATTTGGGGTTATGCCTCCAGCTTTTGAAGTTTTCTTCTAATATTCAGGGTGTTCTGGGTTATGAAATATAGCCTGAGGAAAGGAATGATATGGGGTCATCAGGATCAATTTTGATATACTATCCAATTTCTTCTGTAAGTCAGTTTAAAAAGGCAGCCAGGTTTTCATCACCTCTTTGAATAATAATGTTCATTTTGGAGTAGTTTATAGATTTGTTGATACATCTCTGCGTTGCTGCTATCACATGGCTAAGATAATCTTTGATCTTGGCCTGGTCTGCCCCATCATTTTGGCCCCAGTGAGGGTCCTGATCTGGGAGAGCCTCATTCCCTGGCTGGAGAACATCATGTCTAGTGTGTAGAGGGACTAGACTATCAGTGTCTACTCTAGCTTTGGCCAGAATTCTATTTTCTTATCATTTGTGCAACATTTGGTCAAAATAGCTATCACATCCTACCAGTGAGAAGTTCAGACTGAGCTTAGTAAACAAGTTCTAAATTTCTCAGGGTTCTTCAAAAATTTCCCCTAGACTTTCTTTGCAAGGTCCTAAGTCAGACACAGTAAAAGAAACAGGGACCCTCATCATCCCCCTTCCTTGTCTGTCTGTTACCTGCTGAAGAGTAAATATCCCACTCATGGAGCTGGCAGGTCCTTCTAAGGAAGGGTACAAGTTCTGGGGTGGGACAATAAGGGGGGTTACAATGAGTCCACAGAGGAGGTGACAAAGGTAAGAGAGGGTCCATTGTAGGGCATGGCAGAAGGAGAAGCAGATGGAGGGATCTGGGGTCTGGTGTAAGGGAAGGGGTATGGACAATAGGCAGGGGAACATAGCCTAGAGGAGCAGGTGTGGGGAAGGAGATCCTAGTTGAGGTCCAGGATTTAGAACTGGGTCCTCTTCTGAAGCTGTTAAAGGCTTATGTTTTCTTTCCTGGTGACCAAGGCCATCTGAATGAGCTTGCATTTAGTTTGTAGCCCTTTGTTGTTATTGTTCTTCATGGATAATGTCATCAAGTAGATTCCAACTCATAGCAAAACACTGCCCAGTCCTGTGCCAGCCTCACAATCCTTGCTATACCTGAGCCCAGCGTTGCAGCCACTGTGTCAATCGGTCTTGTTGAGAGCCTTCCCCTTTTCTGTTGGCCCTCCACTTTACCAGGCATGATATTCTTCTCCAGGGAAGGATCTGTGGACCAACCCATCACCATCACATGGGTGGAGCCTCAGGTTACACTTGATGCAGCAGGTAAGAAAAATGCATTTTTGCTTCATGCAGGAGCTGCCTACTCTGTTTTGAACAAACCTGTTGGCAAACTCTCTGGAAAGGAAACTCTCTGTGGTAGTTAAGGTTATGTGTCAGCTTGACTGGGCCTGGTTTTGAGTGGCTGGGCAGCTGGATGTAGTGTTCTCCATGATGAGACTGGTAATCAACTCTATGGTGGAATCTACTGTAAGCAGCAGCCTTAGGGATGTGGTCTGCTCCCAGTATATAAGGAGAAGCTTTAATCATGGTCTGTAGATTTTGGCATGTAGCCAGTTGTTATTCAGCAGCCTTCCATGTTGTCTGCCGATCTTGGGACTATCATAGACTTGAATCAATATCCTGCTGTGTGGTTTGGTAATATTGGATCTGTGCCTTTTTACTTGATGGCCATGGGTTTGTCAGCCTCAGAAGCCAGCAGCTGCCTGAGTGAAGAAAGCCTCAAGCTACAGTGGGCCAGGAGCAAGAGGTAGAGTTGAAACCCAAGATCAAGGGGCTTTCATCCACCCCCTAGAGCCTAGCACTTTGAACTCAGACTTCTAGCCTCCAAAACTGTGAGAGAATAAACTACGGTTTAACAAAGCCATTCCATTTGTGATATTTCCAAACACTGAATCACGAAGTAACCAAAACAATTATGTAATAACTGGGGTCTCAGGAGTGCCCCAAATTAAGAGGTTCACATTTCCGTTGAATTGCAAATTGGGTACTTGAGTGTTGACTCATACCTTTTTATACATGCTCAGATGTCCACTCCCTTTGTTAGACAAAGACCTGCTAACAAACTAGGGGGCACAGTCTTTGTATGGAGACCAAATTAATGTTCAGGTAGACAAGAATCTGGGATCAAAGGTCTTGATTATGCTTACTGAAGGGGACAGGGTCAGGAGAAAGAAAATATCCCTCCTTGTATAGTGTTGTTGTTGTTGTTGTTAGGTACCATTGAGACAGCTTTAACTCATAGTGACCCCATGTACAACAGAATGAAACACAGTCCAGACCAGCACCAGCCTCACAATGCTGCTATACCTGAGCCCATTGTTGCAGCCACTGTGTCAACCCATCTCACTGAGGGCCTTCCCGTTTTTCACTGCCTCTCCTCTTTACCAAGCATGATCTCCTTCTCCAGAGAATGGTCCCTTCTGACCACATGACCAAAGTATGTGAGACAAAGTCTGGCCATTCTCGCTTCCAAGGAGCATTTCGGCTGTACCTCTTCTGGGACAGATTTGTTAGATCTTTTAGCAGTCCACTTTCAGCACTCTTCGCCAGCACCACAACTCAAAAGCATCAACTTTTCTTCTATCTTCCTTATTCATTTTCCATCTCTCACATGCATATGAGGTGATGGAAAATACCACAGCCTGTGTCAGGTGCACATTAGTCCTAAAGGAGACATCTTTGCTCTTCAGCACTTGAAAGAGGTCTTTTGCAGCCAATTTGCCCAATGCAATACATCATCTGATGTCCTGACTGCTGCTTCCATTGTGTTGATTGTAGAACCAAACAATGTGAAGTCTTTGACAATTTCATTCTTTTCTCCATTCATCATAATGCTGCTTATAGGTCCAGTTGTGAGGATTTTTGTTTTCTTTATATTAAGATGTAATCCATACTGTAGACTGTTGTCATCAAAATTCATCAGTAAGTGCCTCAAGTCATCCTCACTTTCAGCAAACAAAGTTGTGTCATCAGCATATTGCAGGTTGTTAGTGATTCTTCCTCCAATCCTGATGCCACATTCCTCTTCATATAGTCCAGCTTCTTGGATTATTTGCTCAGCATACAGATTGGATAGGTATGGTGAAAGGATACAAAGCTGACGCACTCCCTTCTTGATTTTAAACAATGCAGTGTCTCCTTGTTCTGTTCAAACGACTGCCTCCTGGTCTGTATTGGTTCCTCATGAGTATAATTAAGTGTTCTGGAATTCTCATTCTTCTCAATGTTACCCATAATTGTTATGATCCACACAATCAAATGCTTTTGCATAGCCGATAAAACATAAGTAAACACCTTTCTAGTATTCTTTGCTCTGAGCCAAGATCCATCTGACATCAGCAATGATATCCTTCATTCCTCTCCTCCTCTGGTTCTAGCTTGCATTTCTGGAAGCTCTGTCAATATACTGCTGCAACCATTTTTGAATTATCTTCAGTAAGATTTTACTTGCATGCGATATTTTGTTTGTTTGTTTGCTTTTTATTGTAATTTGGGTGAAGATTTACAGAGCAAATTCACTTTCCATACAGCAGTTCACATGTACTTTGTCTCATGACATTGACCACAGTTGACCACAATGCAACAGCTCTCCTCCCACTTCCTCCCCATAGTTACCTCTTCCCTGTGTCCATCCCTCCATGGACTCCTGCCCCCTGAGCTGTCTCCCTGTGCATAATCAGTCCTTCTTTATCCCATGATTGTTCTCTCCAAGGAGTGTATCTACTTGAGGTAAATGTTCAACTAATATGCCTGTCTTTTGTTTGGCTGGAAACCACAGGTGTGGGTTCAATTCCAGACCTGAAGGGCAATTAGGGGCCATAGGCTCAGTGGTTCCACCAGGCTCTACCATACTAGCAAACCTGGTTCCTCCCCTTTTATTTTTCTCCAAATGATTTTGAGTTTTGTTCCACATTGTTCTCCCTCTCTATCAAGGATCTCCTACATAGATCCCCTTCCAAGTGGATGACAGTGGTCTTCTGGTCTCATAGTCATATAGGCTGCAGATCAGATGGTGTACCAGTTGTTAGGACTAATTGTTTCCATGAATTTTGGTTTTCTTCATTCTTCTTTGCTCTGGATAAGGAGAGACCCATCGTTGCATCTAGATGGCAGCTTGCTAGCTTTTAAGATCCCAGTTGCTACTCGCCAAAGTAGGAGGTGGAACAATGTTTTGTATAGTATGTTATGCCAATTGAGCTTGTTGTCCCCTGTGACTATGGTCCCAAGCCCGCAGGTTCAACTACTCGGTCCCTCTGGGTAGCTGGCTGTGACCAAGTAGTGACTACAACCTTGTCTCTTGTCAGCTCTACTATACACGTGGGAATTCTGATCATTCACATAAACTTATAGGACCATTGTCTGCCAACCCTGTATATGTTCTTGGATACACTCCCCATTTCATAGACATGCCTAATCATTCAGTCTGTCCACCCATCTATCCAGCCATATACCCATGTTTGCCTTCACTGACAATGCAGTTGCATGTGATATTAATGATATTGCTCAATAATTTCCACAATCTATGGTGTCACCTTTCTTTGGAATGGGTACAAATATAGATCTCGTCCAGTCAGTTGGCTAGGTATGTTTCTTCCAAATCCCATGGCATAGCTGAGTGAGTGCTTCCAGTGGGGCAGCTGTTTGTTGAAACAGCTCAGTGGGTATTCTGTCAATCCCTGGAGCCTTGTTCTTCACCAATTCTTTCCATGCGGTTTTGACTCCTTCCTTCAGTACCATTGATTCTTAATCATATGCCACCTCCTGAAATGGATAAAGATAGACCAGGTCTTTTTGGTACGGTGACTCTATGTATTCCTTCCATCTTCTTTTGATGCTTCCTGCATCATTCAATATATTGCCCATAGCTCTCTCTGCTGCCTAGTTGAATCCTACTCATAGTGACTCCCCCTTGGGTTCCTGAGGAAGTATCACTAAAGAAGTAGATTGCCCGATCTTCCTTCCAAGGAGTGGCTAGTGGGTTTGAATCACCAACCTTCAGGTGATAGTTCAAATGCTTTAGGCACTATGCCACCAGAGCTCCCATATTGCCCATAGAATCTTTCAATATTGCAACTCGGGGCTTAAATTTTTTTTCCTCAGTTCTTTCAGCTTGAGAAATGATGAGCATGTTCTTCCATTTTGGTTTTCTAACTCCAGGTCTTTGCACATTTTATTATAGTAATTAGCTTTGTCTGTTTAAGCTGCTCTTTGAAATCTTCAGTTCAGCTCTTTAATCTTTCATTTGTTCCATTTGCTTTAGCTACTCCCCACTCAAGGGCAAGTTTCAGAATCACTTCTGACATCCATTTTGGTCTTTTCTTACTTTCTTGTCTTTTTAAAGACCTCTTGCTTTCTCCATGGATGATGTTCTTGATGTCATCCCACAATTCTTCTGGTTTTCGGTCATTGGCGTTCAACGCATCAAATCTATTCTTTAGATGGTCTCTAAATTCAGGAGGGATATATTCAAGGTCGTATTTTGGCTCTTGTGGACTTGTTTTAACTGTCAATTTCAAGTTAAACTTGTATATGAGCAGTTGATGGTCTGTTCCACAATCAGCTCCTGGACTTGTTTTGGCTAAAGATACTGAGCTATTCCATCACTTCTTGCCACAGGTGTAGTCAATCTGATTCCTGTGTGTTCCATCTGGTGAAGTCCATGTGTATAGCCACCATGTGTGTTGTTGAAAAAGGTATTTGCAAGGAATAAGTCATTGATCTTGCAAAATTCTATCATGTGCTCTTCAGCATTATTTCTGCCACCAAGGCCAAATTTTCCAATTACAGGTGATTCTTCTGTTTCCAACCTTTGCGTTCCAGTCACCAGTGATAATTAACACATCTTGATTGATGTTTGGTCAATTTCAGACAGCAGAAGTTGATAGAAATCTTCAATTTCCTCATCTTTGGCTTTGGTGGTTTGTGGGTAAATTTGAATAATAGTAGTAGTAACTGGTTTTCCTTGTAGGCATATGGATATTATCCTATCACTGACAGCATTGTACTTCAGGACAGATCTGAAACATCCTTTGTAATGATGAATGTCATGCCATTCCTCTTCAAATTGTCATTCCCAGCATAGTAGATCGTATGATTGTTGATTCAAAATGGCCAAAACCAGACCATTTCAGCTAACTAATGCCTAGAATATCAATCTTTACACAACCCATTTCATTTTTGACAACTTCCAATTTTACTAGATTCATACTTCATACATTCCATGTTCTGATTACTAATGGATGTTTGCAGCTGTTTCTCCTCAATTTGAGTCATGCCACATCAGCAAATAGAGATCCTGAGAGCTTTAATTTATCCATATCATTAGTGTCAGTTCTACTCTGAGGAGGCAGCTCTTTCTCAGTAATATTTTGAGTGCCTTCCAACCTAAGGGGCTCATCTTCCTGCATTATATAGGACAATGTTTCTGGGCTATTCATAAAGTTGCCTAGTGATGTATCAGTCATTGTTTCTCTGCTGTTCATAAGGTTTTCCCTGGCCAATTCTTTGAGAAGTGGATGGTCTCTTCCTTCTTCCTAGTTTGTCTCAATCTGTAAGCTGTGTTGAAACCTATGTACCATGTGCAACCCTGCTGGTGTTTTAAACACCAGTAGCATAGCCTCAAGCCTCACAGCAACACACAGCCACCACAGTAGGACAAACTGACAGACAAGTTTGTCTCCCTTAACTGTTCAAAGCCTCTCTGCCCTTCCCTTACCTGGATCCCATGGCTCTGTCTTGTCCCGGCTCTTCCCCCCACTTACTGCCTTTGGTGTGGGGCCTTGTCCCTCTCTCCTTACCTGGATTCACACAGTTCTGTCTTGTCCCCAGCTCTTCCCTGCTTCCTGCCTCTTGGAGTGTGGCCTTGTCTCCCTCCCCTTACCTGGATGCCATGGCTCTGTCTCGTCTTCATGGGTGTTGTTGTTGTTATGTGCCATTGAGTCAGACTTGATATCATCCCACATTTTGCCCGGTTTTCCATCATTGCTGGGCAATGCACTGCTCATATGCAAGTTCAAGTTGAAGCTGAAGGCAATTAAGACAAGGCCATGAGATCCAAAATATGACCTCGTATCCATAGTATAGGATACTTCCCATCCTGGGAGGGCCAACTGAGTGAACCCTGTTAAAGTGGAGTTAAAATCAGGAGCAGCCCTCCCTTGGCAAAAGGCAGTAGACCTGAAGCTGAAACTGGAATAAAACCAGTCTTAGAAAAATTACTGAAACAAGGCAAAATCAGACCCTGTCTGTTGCCTTGTAATACCCCCACTTCATCTGTAAAGAAATCCAATGGTGAATATAGATTTGTTCAGAATTTAAGGATTGTAAATGATCACCTGCAGATCAAACACATTCAATGCTGATTAAAATGCAAATTGTCACTGTTCTGGCAATTATAACTCCTTAACTAGAATACTGGTGAGGGGGTCCAAACATCTATCATTTTTTAAAAAAGACTCCCAATTAATTCTCCTGCAAGCCAGGTTTGAGTAGCTCCAATCTGGTGGATCAGATGGAATAGTACATATACCTAAAATTAAAATGATATCCAACAATTGCTCTCAATAGAGCATTTCTGAATTTTCAAAGGCAGAACTCACATCTGGCTTGCTTCAAACTAGGGATTTTTTTTCCTTCTTATGTCACTATAAAGAGCTCTGGTGGCACAGTACTTAAGGCATGTCACTGCTAAATAGAAGGCAAGTGGTTCAATCCCACCAGCTGCTCCATGGAAGGAAGAAGAGGCAATCTACTTCCATAAATATTTATCATCTTGGAAACACCTGGAGGTAGGTATGAGTCTGAATCCACTCGAAGGCACTTAGTTTGTTTTTGATTTTTACATCACTTTAATGCCCAGAATCATGATAGAAGACAGGAAAAGAAGAAAACAGAATTCAAAAGAAGAAACTGGAATTCTAATATTGCCATACTTACCTGTGTGGTCACTAATAATATCACCAGAGGACATGTGATTGTGATAAAAATTATACTAAAGAAATATTTTGACCTTATTTTCTTTTGTTGGTTAAAGAATTATATCAAACATTCTCAATGCTGTCATATATTTTAAAGCATTCATCTTGTTGTGTGATTAAGTATTCCAATCACGTGGTTTCTCTGGGGAAAATAAATTATTTTTCCCTCTGGAATTTTTCTTCCTCTCACAACTTCTTCTGAGTGTGTTCTAATATCCTGAATTGGACTGAATACCTTTCTTAGCTTTGCCTTTGGATATAATGATGTCAACACCAAAATTGTATTCTGTGTAAAATAAGTCTTATGTTTTCAACTAATAGCATAGTGCCTGAGGCACTTGACTGTTAACCAGAAAGCTGGCAGTTCAGACCCAACAGCCACTCCTTGGAAGGAAGGTTGGGCAATCTACTTCTGTAGTAATACTGCCTCGGAAACCCAAGGAAAAGTCACCATGAGTCAGACCCGACTCAACGGCACATGACAACAACAACAATGAACACTGTTGCTGTTGTTAGGTGCCATTGAGTGGCTCTGACTCATAGTGACCCTATGGACAATGAAAGAAACACTGCCTGGTGTTAGTTACCACTGATAAAAAGAGAGACAGAGAGAGAGAGTTGTAAGTGAAGCTGTAGCATCCACCCTTTAGTCCCCAATTCTTTACCCTCCTTACTCAGGCTCCTGCCACAGATGTTTACTTTACTGTGTAGATCTGAAAGATTCTTTCTTTTGCATACTCCGACACCTTGACTTTCAAGAGTTATTTACATTTAACAACAAAAATCCTGATGCTAAGGTAAAGACCCAATTGACTTGGCAAGTTTTACTACAAGTAGTTAAGAACTCTCCCCATCTTTTTGTAATGTCACTCAGCAAAGATTTAAGAAACCTGAAATTGGAAAAAGGAATGTTACTCCAATATGTGGATGACATTCTAATCACCAAGGAGGATTAGCAAAACTCTGTTGCTAACATCATAAAGATCCTCAATCATCTAGCTGATCGAGGTTATAGGATTTCACCTAGAAAGGCCCAGATTGCAAAGAAAGAAGTAAAATATATTGGAATCAAGTTGTCTCTGGGAACTCAACAACTGTTGCCCAAGTGAAAGACAGCAATAACCTCCCTCCCAGTTGCTACCACCCAAAGACAATTAAGGGGATTCCTGGAGATAAACATATTTTGCAGGATCTGGATACCTAATTTTGGGTTAATTGCAAAACCCCTCTATAGAGATCTAAAAGGTGAGGAAAATCAGCCTGTAGACTGGACCACTGAATGTCAGAGTGCCTTTGATTCTCTCAGGTTAGAACTTGGGAGAGCACTAGCCTTAGGGCTGCCTGACCTCCTTAAGCCATTTAGGCTATACATCCATGAGAGACAAGGGTAGGCCTTTGGGGTGCTTACATAGTATAGAGGTCTGCTTTTAAGACAAGTTGCCTACTTCTCCAAACAGCCGGGCCCAGTTGCACAGGGATGGCCCTCTTTCCTGTGAGCCATTGCAGCCACTGGTATGTTAGTGAAAGAAGCTTCAATAGTCTCCTGTAAAATGCAACGAATTAATTTTAGATATTCTTAGTGGATAACTTCAGTTATCTACTGAAGTTGCAATCATACATTGTAAAGGATACTAAAGGGATCCCTCCTTTATAGTGCAGGGCAATAGCAAGGTCCACAGCATGGCCCAAAGGGCTACCAGAGCTAAAAATCCTGCCACACAAATAACCCTCATTCCCAATATAGACCTCTGCCCTTCCATCCCAAGGTGAAGCCAGAAGATGTCTAAAATGCAGAGACATAGGGGTTCAATAACCAAATTGATGGGTGGTATGTCAACAAGAATAGAAAAGTTATATTCTTAGCTGTCAGCTGTGGAAGCTAGCTAGTCAAGACAGCTCATGAAACAAGGCAATATGGTCAGTAAGCCTATTCCTACAACTAAAGAAACTATAAGCCTATTCCTACAACTAAAGAAACTAATACAAGGAAAAGGGCTGCAAAAGATTATCCACCAAGTAACCAAAAACTGTGAGGCGTGCTTAGGAATCTGGAAACACATCCAGTGCCCCCTCCATTAGTTAAGCCTGTACAACACCAGGAAACATACCCAGGGGAAGAATGGCAAATAGATTTTACAGTAACGCCCCCATGCAGAGGATTCATATACCTTCTAGTTTTCATTGACACCCTCGCCAGATGGATCCAGACATTTCCTGTCGGGACTGAAAAGACCACAGGATTGTGTAAATGGCTATAAAAAGAAATCATACCCAGGTTTTGATTACCATGATCCTTACAGAGTGACAAAGATCCAGCCTTCATAGATAAAATAATCCAGAGTATGTCCTAATCCTTAGGCATTAATTATAGACTCCATTTGGCCTGGAGACCCCAATCTTCCAGAAACACTGGAAGAATGATTCAAACCTTAAAAATAACTCTTACAAAATTATGCCAGGAGAGTCAGGAAAGGTGGTTGACTCTATTACCCATTTCCCTAACCAGAATTAAAGCAGCTCCAAAGGGCACCCTGAAACTGAGCCCGTTTGAGCTAACTTATAGAAGGCCTTTCCTGAAAGCTGAGGCTCTATTAAACTCTGAGGCACAGCAGCTCTTAAAACACATCATCAATCTGGGAGAAGGCCAAAAAGCCAAGAGCATGGAAATCAAGTACTCCCTAGGTTTGCTAAGGAAATTGAAGCCAGGTGACTTGGTATTCCTCAAAACCTGGCGAAAGGGTGCTCCAGGAGATCAATCAGCTGAGAAATGGACTGGTCCCTACCAAGTGTTACTGACAACCTCTTCTGCTCTAAAACTAGAGAGAGTCATTCTCTGGGTCTATCAGTCATAGGTCAAACTCTGTACTAGCCCTGGAGAAGAATAAGAAAGTCCTACAACAGGAAAGACTACTATAGTATCTGGGAGCCTTTGGAAGACCTCAAACGGCTGTTCAAAAGAAAACCAACTACAGATAAGCATTGAGTGGAAACCAACTCGGCTGCTTCGTAGTTACCCTCTTTGCAGAATCTATAGTAGTATTTTATCCTCTTATGTGTTTATGTCTTTCACCAAGGGCTGGAACCATTTTACTTGTAAATAGATTCTGAACCTTTCAACCTGGCTATTCCTACCATTCCTCTTTTTCTCAGGTGACTTTTGGTCCCAATTTCTTACTAAATATCTCACGGGACTATAATTTTGGGAACAACCTAACCCATTGCTGGATTCTTTTCATTGGATCATGTCTCCTCAATCTCATTATCAAATTTGTCTCTTCCAGACTACACAGCACTCACTTTCAGATGATAGTTACCAAAGGGTTCCAGCCCATTCCTCCAGAGCAAGGGAATAGCTCTGAGAAAACCAATACCCCACCCTCACCTACTGCCTTTAATACTTTATAGCACAGGCAGCAAGAGATTGTTCACTCCTCTAATGGGTAGGCTTTGACCCCAGTCCTCAGCTAGAAGCAGCTCCAGAAGATGGGGCTTGCATCCCAAACCCTTCAAGATGGAGGAGTGTGAGTCTCTTAGGGGGAATTGAGACCAGAAGGGCAGCATAGGAAGGGATGGGGAGTTACTAGCTCGCTTAGCTTGTTCTGCACAAGGTCTGGTGATGAATTACAAAACACACTGCCCTAGAGTCAGAGCCGACTCACAGCGACCCCTCCTTGGGTTTCCCAGATGGTATCACTAGGGAAGTAGATTGCCCAACCTTCCTTCTGAGGAGTGGCTGGTGGGTTTGAACCACCATCCTTCTGCTTAGCAGTCAAATGCCTTAGGCACCACGCCACCAGAGCTCCTAATGATGAACCACAGGGAGCCAAAGGGCTGCACCCTGCCATGGGTTTCCCCGTCATCTTCCTCTTGCAGCTCAGCTGTAACCACAAGGATCAGAGCCAGCACAAACTAGAGGGGCAGCTATGTGCAGCTGTACCCTAGAAGGCACCCAAAGGGACCTGTTGCCGACCCAGGGTGAGGCAGGAATCCACCACCTCGAAGAACACTGCTCAGACACGAAATCGACCAAAATGACTCCATCTTGTGAGAATCTTTGTCTTTTTCACTGACCCTCTCCCAAGCATGATACCCTTCTCCAAGGACCAGTCCTTGCTGAAAACATGTCCAAACTATGTGAGTCAAAGTCTCCCCATCTTCCCATCTAAAGAGCATCTGGCTGTACTTCTCCCAAGACAGATTTGTTCATTTTTCTAGAATTCCATGGTATATTCAATATTTTTTGCCAATACCATAATTCAAAAGCATCAGTTCTTCTTCAGTCTTCCTTATTCATTGTTCAGCTTTTGCATGCGTATGAGGTGATTAAAAATGGCATGCTTTGAGTCAAGAAAGTACTATAGGTTGATATAATAGAATATTTTACCCATTTTTATAAATAAAGATTTTTAAAAGGAACACCTTGGATGAAATGACTTTCTCTCTTCCTCCCACCTCTTTCTATTCACTGTCTGCTATCAATAGCAGATAAGCAAAAGGTCAAAAGGAGAAAGTTGGGGAGAGGAGAACAAAGGAGTTAAAATTATCCTCCCAATGAACTATCTTTGTAATTATCTAAGATGTGAAAAAAAGTGTCCTTCTTTTAAAAGAAATGCCGAGATGAACACGTTTTTATTGATTTGTCAGTTCTTCTTATAGTACAATAAAACCCGAAAAAGCCAGAACCTGTGCGAGTCAGAAGTCTGTCAGAGGCTGTAAACTTGTGAGACCTGGAAATTCAAGGAAGCTCTGTCGAGTTCCAGCACTCACAAGTTTTACTGAGTTAGGCATGTTACACCCATCATAAGTATATAGTTCAATGAATGTATAACCTGCATGCAGCCAGCACCCAAGAAACAGAACATCACCCATCCCCAAAATGCTCTTGTGCTCCCTCCCAGTCACTCCACCCTCAAAGTAACCACTATCCCGACAATAATTTTACCTGTTGCATAAATGGAATTATGTTGTGCCTCCTTTTGGTGCCTGGCTGCTTTCACTCAACATAACACTCGTCCATGTTGCTCAATGTAGATGCAGACTGTTCATTCTCCTTGTTGCACAACATTCCATTGTGTGGACATATCACAATTTAGAAGCATTTGAGTAGTTTCTTGCAGTTATGGCTATTTTGAATACTGCTGCTATGAACATTCTCAGGCATGTGCATGATGAACATATATACATATGTTTGTTGAGCTCCTCGGTATACACCTAGGAGTAGAATTTTTCATCGTAGTGTATGCATATGCTTAGATTTAATAGATTCTGCAAACAACTTTCTGAAGTTTTGTACCAATTTACACTAGGAGCTCTGGCAGTCTAGTGCCTAAGGCACTTGACTGCTAACCAGAAGGCTGGCGGTTCAAATCTACCAGCCACCCCTCAGAAGGAAATTTGGGCAATCCTAGGCAGTATCACTAGGGAGGGGGAATATGAGGGGTCACTGTGAGTCGGGTCCGACTTGAAGGCACATAACAACAACAACAACACTAGCAGTATAACCAGAGTTCTGGTTGCATGATGTATTAGCCACCACTCGGCATTTGCAGTCTTTATTCACTGTAGCCCTTCTGATGGGTGTCTTGTAGCATCCCATTGTGATTTTAGTTTGCATTCCCCAGTTACTAATGAGGTTGAGCACCTTTCACATGCTTATTTCTTATCTGCCATTTAGATATCCCCTTTGGTGGTATATCAGCTCATATCTCATACCCATTTTTCTATGAGCTGTCTTAGCATTTCTTTATTATTTGATGTATTCTTCCTATATTCTGGATATAAGCATACTTTCAGATGTATGTATTACAAATATCTTTTCACATTTTGCGGGTTGAATATTCATCCTTTCAGTGATGACTTTTGTGAACAAAAGTCTCCGACTTTCCAAAAACCAAACCAAACTCACTGCTGTGGAGTCTGATTCTACTCGCAGTGACTCCTCTTTGGGTTTCCAAGGCAGAAGTACATTGCCCAATCTTCCTTCTGAGGAGTGGTTGGTGGGTTTGAACAACCAGCCTTCTGGTTACCAAATGTCTTAGACACTACACCAACAGAGCTCTCCCCAACCTTGTTGTTGTTATTATGTGCCATCGAGTCAGCCCCGACTCATAGCAACCCCTCCTTGGGTTCCAAGGCAGTATCACTACGGAAGTAGATTGCCCAACCTTCCTTCCAAGGAGTGGCTGGTGGGTTTGAACCGCCAGCCTTCTGGTTAGCAGTCAAGCATCTTAGGTACTATGCAACTTTAGTACGGTCCAATTTATCATTCTTTCTTGATGGTGGGCTACTTTTTGGGTGTTTTCAAAGAAATATTTACTTATGCCATGTTCATGAAATGTTCTTGATATATTGTTCCTTAACTTTATTGTTTTGTAGCTCAGACCTACAATCCATCTGGAATTTACTCTCTGTATGGTGTGAGGTAAGGGTTGGATGACATTTCTTTCATTGTATGGACATCCAGTTGACTTCCTCTTTCTTGCTATGCTGCAATATTGCCTTTGGCATAAATCAGACAAGTGTATTTATCAAGGTCTATTTCTAGCTTCTATTATTTTGAAACCAAAAGACTAGACTCCCTTCTTTTCCAGTGGTCAGTTTGTCTCCTGTTGTACCAATTCCCTACCATTAATTACCATAGTTTTGGGAGCTCTGGTAGCATAGTGCCTAAGGCACTTGACTGCTAACTAGAAGTCTGGAGGTTCAAACCCACCAGCTACTCCTCGAAGGAAGATGGGGCAATCTACTTCTGTAGTGATACTGCCTTGGAAACACAAGGAGGGGTCGCTATGAGTTGGGTCCAACTCAACGGCACACAACAACAACAACAACCACAAATTACCATTGCTTTAGTTTAAATAAGGAGCTCTGGTGATGCTGTGTTTAAGGTCACTTTGTGGATTGGATATTCAACTTGTGCTAACCAAAAGATCAGTGGCTCAAAACCACCAGCTTCCCCATGGGAAAAAGATGAGGCAGTCTGCTTCTGTAAAGATTTACAGTTTTGGAAACCCTATGGGCATTGCTATGAGTTGGAATTGATCAATGGCAGCGGGTTTAGTTTGGTTTTTAATTTAAATGCTCCAACCTCGTTTACCTTTTTCAAAATCCCTTTATATGTTCTTGGTTCTTTGCATTTCCAAATAAATTTTGTAATAAGCTTGTCAATTTCCAACAAAAACAAACAAATAAGACATTTTGGTATTAGAAGAGGGTTCCATTAACTTAAGAATCACTTTGTAGATAGTGTCTTTATAATATTGAGTCTTCCAATGTATGGAAAATTGCACAGTCTCCCATTTATAAAGTCTTCTTTAATGTTTTGTAGTCTCTAGTCAAGTGATCTTGCACATCTTTTATGACTTTTTTCCATTACCTATTATTTTCAATGTTGTTGTTGTTGTTGTTGTGTGCCGTTGAGTCGGCCCCGACTCATAGCGACCCCTCCTTGGGTTTCCGAGGCAGTATCACTATGGAAGTAGGATTGCCCAACCTTCCTTCCGAGGAGTGGCTGGTGGGTTTGAACCGCCAGCCGTTTGGTTAGCAGGCAAGTGTTTTAGCCACTATGCTACCAGAGCTCCTTATTTTCAATGGTGACATCTAAAATTTTTTTAAAATACTGTTTGTTGCTGAAGTATAGAAACACACTTGCTTTTTATATACAGACCCTATATTCAGTGAGCTTGCTAAATTCACTTATTAATTGTAGTGATATATTCTTCATAATTTTCTACATATGCAAACATGTCATCTGGGAATCTGGCAGCTTTAATGCCTTCTTTCCAATTCCCGTACAATAAGAAATTAAAGATACAGAAAAAACAGTTACAAAACATAACAGACAACAGCAAAACCCAGACATGTTTAGAACTTGTTTTGTATTTTTACTATAAAATTAGCATCCTAAAGTGACAAGCAGTGACATGGCTTCCTGAAAGCAGAGCGTTTTTCTCACCAAGTCAAGCTTCACCTGGGTTGTAATTCAGGAGTCCCCTAGCATCACTTAAACTTCTTGTGTTGCCACAGGAATGTCAAAGCACACTTAGGTTTAGAAACACTTGCTCCTTGCTGATTGCTGTGAATTACTACAAATAATCAACAGGTCTAGGAGTGAGTACAAGCTGAGTAGAACTACCAGCACAGTGACACTTGGGGGGCACCAAGAATAGTGCTTGAGGGAAAAAGCAACAAGTGTGTTTGAATTCCACATTTCTCTCTCAGTGAAATTGTCTACACTCCTCTTCCCTGAGGGAATATCCTTCCCTACAGCAAACATCATTCCTAAGTAAGTAGGGAACTAAGAATAGACAGTTTGAACAAGGCAATAAATCTTTCCTTACAGGTAGGCTGTTTTAATCTTTTGAAAAATGCCTTCCTTTGAATAGTCAATAGTCATTTCTATTTTGTTTTGTCTTTTTATTTCCCTAGAAGAGATGAATATGACCCACAGCAGAAGCCCAGGGGCATAGATGGTTGGATTTCTATGTGTTTCTGTAGTAATCAAACAAGAGTAGGGAAGAATTATCTCTTTTGTATTTCCTGTGTAGTACTCACCAGAGGTTCAGAAGGTGCACTTTGAGAATGTAAGCAAATATTTGAGGCTTGTTTCTACTCAGCACAGCACTGTTTTTATGTGTATGTTGCATGAGGAGTGTTCTACCCAGAAATATTTAGATCCACAGGGTTGCAGAAGCACAGAAGCAGGGGCGAGGTGTAAGAAGAAGGTCAGAGATGATATCAGAGAGACAGAGGAACTAGAAGAAACTGAGTACAAGCACTTCTCTTTCTTTTATCTCTTCATCTTTACTTTTATTATTTTTTTTTGCAGTGTTCCCTCCCCTCCACTCCCACCCCTAGTAACCAACAAAGAAAATTTCCCTCCATATATAAACCTTGCCTTGACTTTTTACAATAACGAACTAATATAATATCTATCCTTCTGTGATTGACTTATGTCACTCAATGTCTTCCAATGTTATCCATGTTATGCAGTGTTTTGCAGATTCTACATTATTCTTTAGGGCTGTTTAGCATTCCATTGTGTGTATGTACCATAGTTTGGTAATCCATTCTTCTACTGATGGGCACCTAGGTTGTTTACATCTTTTTGCTATTGTAAATAGTGCTGCCATGAATATGGGAGAGTACAAACACTTCTTAGGCTGGGCTCCCCTGAAAAGTGTACCTAAGAAAAGAATTCTGAAGCAAATAACTTATATTATTTATTTTCACATTCCACTTGATTGTTGTTCCTTGAAATGAGCCCAAATATAGAACTCTTCCAGTAGGTTGGCCACCCAAATTTCTGGAGATAGGTGAGTATACACTTTCAACATTGCATTCATTTGTTGAAGCTTAACAACTGGTATCCCATCAATTCCTGGAACAAATCAGTCTTAGAAGAAATATGACCAGATTGTTCCTTAAAAGCAAAGAAGGTGGGGGGATCCAGCAAGATGGCAGACGAGGCAGAAAGACTGCACAGACCCTCTTCAACAAAAAAAAAAGGGAAACCAATTAACACATACACAGAAGATAATCCCAGACTCCTGAGCCTTGAAGGGAAGGATATAGAAGTGGACTAAACCCCAACTAGCAGAGAATTTGTGTGAAAATACCAAAAAATGAGACAGACAGAGCTGCGGTCTGGCAGCGATCCTGAGCAATCCTGACAGCACAGACAGCTTGGAGATTCCGGAGTGGTGGTAGGACCTAAGAATTAACCTAAAAATCACCCTGCTAGCCAGGGACTGCATGGAGGACTGTGCATGGTGGCTGAGGAACAAACAGAGAACGTAAAGAGAAGGGCAGGCTGAGCTGTGGACTTTTGCTGGTCCGGAGGGTGCCACCATTTTGAAGGTTTAAAAAGCAGCTTGACTATTTTGGATATTTAAAGACACAGCACTCTCGCAGACTCCTGGGACTTAAGAACACGTTCTGCTTTCCAGCAACCCCAAGGACACTCGGGACCTTCAAGACTAAAAAGGTATGGCATCCCTCTTGTTACTCTTATACCTCACACACACTTGGTGAATGGAGGTACGGCCATCCCCCACTCCCACCTACCTTCTGGGCCCACAGGAACTCCATCACAGTCAGACGGAGCCTGGGTGTCCTGCCTTGTACTCCACCAATTTTTTTTTTCTTTTTCACTCTTTTTTCTGTAGATTAGTTTGCTTGTATTTGTCTGTTTTAAAACAACTAATATTATTAATACTTTTGCCCTTTTTATTATTATTCTTAATTTTCCCCTCCCAGGTCTTAGTTTTCAGCATTTTTTCTTGTACCTGTGCCTGATTGAAATTTTTCTTTTTTAAATTTAAGTTTTTTTTTCCCCCTTTACGCTTTTTTTCTCATGGTTAAACCCATGCCTTGTTTTTCTTTTTGAATTTTTCCCATTTTTTTTTTCATTTATTATTCTCCTTCTCTACTTTGTTTTTCTTAGTGCCCTATTCCCAGATATTGCAGGTTTTCTTGTTTTTTCTTCTTTTTTGGTTACTGTTACTGTGTGATTATATGGTGTGTTTTTTGTCCATGGGCTTTTAGTTTTTTTATGGTTATTCAATTGTAATTTGTGTCTAACTGAGTGGGAGACA
>NW_006922029.1:2084347-2085288 GCF_000298275.1 Orycteropus afer afer | reverse complement strand
TACCAGACAATGTCCCTTTCTGTAATTTCAAGGCACTTCACACTGTCAGAACGTGACATGGGTAATCACTGATTCTATAAATGTTGTTACACAAGACTTTTTTGACTTTCACAGACCAAGCATTCTGACCTCAGAGAGATGTAGCTAGAGATTAGCTCTGCCTAGATGGGACCAAACCAACCAGGTGCCAATGAGTCCAGTCTGACTCATGGTGACCCATGTGTGTCAGAGAAGAACGGTGTTCCATAGTGTTTTCAAATTCTACTCAATTTTTATGGGAGTAGAATACCAGCCCTTTCTTCTGACACACCTTTGGGTGGACTTGATCCTCCAATCTTTAGGTTAGCAGTGAGTGCATTAACTCTTTGTACCACCCAGGGACTCTGGATGGGGCCAGGTAACCAGCACATGGTCCATCTCCAAGCAGAGATGAAGGGGCTGCCAGAATGGAGTCAACTGCCAGTGGAAATACGTTGTCCTGGGCAAACTGCACACCCTGGAGATTAGAACTTGTCAAGCACTCCAAATAATTCTGTTATTTGCTGACTTGACATCAATTTGTGGGAAGCTTTAAATAGTTGTACTCGACGGCACATAACAACAACAACAACATGAGGAAGGCAAATAATAACAAGAGTAATGATGAATGCTGGCAGGAAGTCTAGAAGATTTATTACAAAGTCTCCCAGACTAGACAGCTGTTCAAGCCCCTACCTACAAGGAATGACTTAGACTTGAACAAAACTCCCCACCCATCCTGGTGCCCGTCTTCTCTACACCCTACTTGCAATCACTCAAATGAAAATCTCCCACTGTGCTAGTTCCTATGGATTGGTTGTCTTCATAGATCAGTATCTTAATATACATAGTCTAAGCTTCTGCCAAAGGGATGGGAAAATTTAGAAATGGATAGTGATGATGCATGTAATTAATGTCACTGA
>NW_006922029.1:2077792-2083424 GCF_000298275.1 Orycteropus afer afer | reverse complement strand
TACAACAGAACAAAACACTGCCTGGTCCTGCACTATTCTCAAAATCCTTGCTATACTTGAGCCCATCGTTGGAGCCACTGTGCAATCCACCTTATTGAGGATCTTCCTCTCTTTTGCTGATACCCCACTTTACCAGCATGATCTCCTTCTCTAGGGACTGGTCCCTTCTGACAACATGACCAAAGTAAGTGAGACAAAGTCTGGCCATTCTCATGTCTAAGGAGCATTCAGGCTGCACTCTTCCAAGACAGATATGTTCATTCTTCTTGTAGTCCATGGTACTT
The DNA here is from genome assembly GCF_000298275.1 of Orycteropus afer afer. Lineage (NCBI taxonomy): Eukaryota > Metazoa > Chordata > Mammalia > Tubulidentata > Orycteropodidae > Orycteropus > Orycteropus afer. The sequence continues at coordinate 2,083,140 of NW_006922029.1, read as the reverse complement.
TCAGAGTTCTTTGCCAATGCCACAACTCAAAAACATCAACTCTCCTTAGGTCTTCCTTATTCACTGTCCATCTTTCACATACATATGAAACAACTGAAAATACCAAGGCTTTGGTTAGATGCACCTTAGTTTTCAAAGTGATGTCTTACTCTTCAGCACCTTAAAGAAGTCATTTGCAACAGATTTACCCAGTGTAATACAATGTCTGACATCTTGACTGCTGCTTCCATGAATGTTGATTGTGGATCCAAGTAATATGAAATCTTTGACAACACACAATGAGCACTATATGAATTAAATATTATGATATAAATATTTACTCATTCATCAAAAGGAAATCTTCAGCATATAACAACATTGTTTGGCAATGCTTTTGATGCAAAACACTAGTAATAATGGGAGTGTTAGGCACTGTGCTAAGCAGTTTATACTCGTTTCAGTGCTGGGGGAGTGAAAAGAAATAGCTGGTGGTGTAATGACTGTCTTGTGCCAGGCAGGTCTTCTTGCCTGCTTCGTAGATGTAAGAAAACAAAGAACTTGCCCACAGTCACACAGCTAGTGTATGACCCAGACAGGAATGAAACCAGGTGGACACAACCATGAAGTTCATAGTCTTTGCTGTAGATTCTTCCATATACTCATGACATACACAAGAAGAATTGCTTTTCTCTAACAGAAAGGCCTATGCACAATGCTTTTCTGGGAAAATATACTTAATGTAATACATAGGTTTTGTTGTTGTTGTTGTTGTTGAAGGACAAGGAAGATCTGTGCATGGAAGGCAGCAGATTCCCACTGACCACCTGCTCTCATCTATGGCTGCTGACTGCCAATGGGCTTTGTTCAGCAGCTACTGTTTAATATACCTGCACTGTATTTTAAAAGGCAAAGTACCTAGGTTGCTATTATTTGCTTACAGGCCCAGAGGCCCACTTCCAACATTTAGAGTCACCACCAGCTGCCACAGACATTTGCGTTCAGTCCCCTATGATTCTGAGAAGATAAACAGGGAAAGTTTCCAATTCATTCTGGAAATATTTCAGTTTTTTCCATACATGACCTAAATGTGCCCTAGGTTTCCAGAATAACTTCTGTAATTGTTTTGTTTCTGTTTGGGCCATGACCTGAGCCAGAGAGATGCTTTGAGGTTTTAAACAATGGAAACAAGTAACCTCATTTCTCGGTCAACTTGTCTTCTCATTTGGGAACCAGAAACCCTTCAGCCTCCAGGTCTCCAGTGGATGGGAAATTATGACAGATGTCATGGTTGATGAGGAAGAAGAGCTTCATGGACTGATCTCTTTCCTCACACATCTTATGGGTGCAAGGTTCAGAAATGATTGCAGCTATAAGAAAGTTGTTATTTTATTTATTTATTTTTTAAATGCTATCATTTTGATTCCAACTCATAGTGACCCTATAGGACAGAATAGAACTGCCTCATAGGGTTTTAAAAGCAGTAATCTTTACAGAAACAGATTACCATATCTTTCTTCTGTAGAGTGGCTGGTAGGTTAGAACCACCGACTTTTCAGTCAGCAGCTGAGAGCTTAACCACTGTGCACCAGGGCTCCTTAAGAAAGAAGTTACCAAAAAAACCCTGCCCTCAAGTCAGATCTGGCTCATAGTGACCCCTCTTTGGGTTTCCTAGGCAATATCACTATAGAAGTAGATTGCCCTATCTTCCTTCCAAGGAGTTGCTGGTGGGTTTGAACCACCAGCCTTCTGGTTAGCAATCAAATGCCTTAGAAACTACACCCTAGAGCTCCTAGGAAAGAAGTTAAAACCAAACTAAACTCACTGCCATTGAGTCGGATCTGACTCATAGCGACCCCTCCTTCAGTTTCCTAGGCAATATCACCACGGAAGCAAATTGTCTGATCTTCCTTCCAAAGAGTGGTTGGTGAATTTGAACCACCAGCCTTCTGGTTAGCAGTTGAATGCCTTAGGCCCTATGCCACCAGAGCTCCTAGGAAAGAAGTTAGAGGGTTTGAAATGAAGCATTTCTTTATCCATTGCTCATTGATAGGACAGATGGATTTCCTATTTACTCCCACTCATTCTCCCTCCCTAATTGCATTCACCTCACCTTTTCTAGTGAATCTTCATTGATCTTATCCTTTAGACCTTTCCCTCCTTGTCTCCACCTCACAGAGATCATAGAACAATGAGCAAAGGGTACCTGAACCACCTTCTAATAACTCCTTGTAAGATCGCTTACAAATCCTCATGCATTAGTAGCAGGAAAGTAAAATAGAGCAGTTGCTGTGAAAAACAGTTTGGTGTTACCTCAAAAACTTAAACATAGACCTACCATATGATCCAGCAATTCCACTCCTTGGTATAGACCCAAAAGACTAGGAAGCAGGGACTCAAACTGATATTTGTACACCAATGTTCATTGCAGAGTTATTTATAGCAGCCAAAAGGTGAAAAAGACCCAAGCATCCACCAACATATGAATGAGAAAACAAAATGTGCTATGTCCATGCAGTGGAATATTATCCATCCATAAAGAGAAATTAGTTTTCATACATGCTAAAATATGGATGAACCTTAAAAACATCGAGCTGAGTAGGGGATCAAGATGACAGCTTAGTCAGACACACTATGCTGCCCATCTTCACCAAAGACCTGAGAAACCAAGTGCAACAGATGCAGTTGAAACCCTGGAACCCTGAACAGCAAGTGGAAAGATAAGGAATAGAATCAAACATTGACTGGAACAAATAGAAAGAATGTAGTGAATGAAGAGTGATATGGAGAGGAGTGGCTCTGCCAGCCATCCTGGCTCAGTATGGCCATCTTGAGACAAATCCAATGGCAACCCCAGAACAGAAGCATTTGAAGACAACTGATGGCATTCCCAATAAGAGAAAGAGAAACTGTATAGACACACGTGGAGGGAAACAAGGTGAGTAAGAGTTCCAGGGACCCTGACATCCACAGGGTAGGTAGGGATCCAAGACAAGAGTCAGCTCTACTCAAGAGTCACAGTCCCAGACCATTAAGGCACGTAGTACACACAAAACAATTGATCCATAGAGTGTCAATAATAAATTCCTCACCTCACCAGACTCTGGGTATTATCCTCTCCTCATGCTTGTTTGGGAGCAGGTCTCATGTGCCCACTTGACTGTCAAACAACCCCTCTGACCTGACAAGCAGAGGCATATGATCTCCCACAAATCCACTCACCCATCACCCACACTTTCCACCCAGCAATTGGTGGTGACCATGCTCTTGTGTGCTTGCCCACATGCCACCCACCCCTTGACAAGGTAAGCGGTGGCAGCTATGCTCCTGTGTGTTTATCCATCCACCTTCTGATCTCCCCAACCCAATGAACAGTGGTGGTCATACCCTCCTCTGTGCTCATCTGCCTGCCTCACACTCCCTGACCTGGTGAGCAACAGCAAGTGTTCACTCCCACCTGCTCACCTGTCCACTTCCCACACACCCCCAACCTGGCAAATGACAGTTACCACTCCCTTGCATGTCTACCATCCACCCACTCTGACCCAGATAGGCAGAAAGCACACTCTCATCCCCTAGCCTACCATTCACCCCCACCCACTAACCCAGCAAGCAGGAGAGAATCCACTCCCACACCCCAGTTTGCTCACCAAACCCTCTGCCCCTCCCACTTGATGAGCAACACCACCTGCTTCTGCACCACTAGGCTGACAACAGAAGGCAGTCAATGCCCACCTAGCCTTTCCTCAGCCATCCTGAACAACCAGCAAACAGAGACCTGAATACTAATTACCAACTGCTGCCCTACTCACTTGGAGACAAGGGGTGAGCACTCCACTGCTGCCAGACTAGCAACCAGCATATCAGACCCAAGAGGAAATCACCAAGACATATCATAATCAAACTTCCCAACAGCAAAGACAAAGAAAGAATCCTGAGAGCAGCTCAAGAAAAATAAAATGTTACCTACAAAGGGGAACTAGTAAGACTAAGCTCTGATTTCTTGACAGAAACCATGCACACAAGAAGGCAATGAGATGACATATGTAAAACCCTGAAAGAAAAAAATTGCTAACCAAGAATTATATATACAGCAAAATTGTCTCTCAAATACAATGGTGAAACAATAACATTTCCAGATAAATAGAAGTTAAGGGAATTTGTCAAAACCAGACCAACTTTACAGGAACTATTAAAGGGAATCCTGCAGACAGAGAACCATCATAATTAGACAACAGCCTAAGATTAAGACACATGACAGCATAGGTCCACAGTCTCAAGGGACAGCTAAGTCAATTGGTATAATATAGTTCTCAAAAACAGCGTTCTACACACTCCTGTGGTGAGAAGCGACTAGAATCTTAAATGCTACCAAACAGCCATCCAAGATACAACTAGTGGTCTCATTCCATCTGGAACAAAGAAGACTGAGGAAAATCAATGAATCAAGAAAACAATTACTCCAAAGGACTAATAGACCATGCAAACCACAGTCTCCCCTACCATGAGACCAGAAAAATTACATGATGCCCGCCTACCACGACCTACCACTCTGACCAGGACCACAAAAAATCCAAGACACAATGGGAGAAAAATGCAAAACAAAATTCAAAATCATAATAAAGGCCAGAGTTAATAGTCTGATAGAGATTAGCGGAATCCTCAGGACTCTTGTTGTTGTTGTTGTTGTGTGCCATCGTCAGACCCGACTCATAGCGACCCCTCCTTGGGTTTCCAAGGCAGTATCACTACGGAAGTAGATTGCCCCATCTTCCTTCTGAGGAGTGGCTGGTGGGTTTGAACTGCCAGGCTTCTGGTTAGCAGTCAAGTGCCTTAGCTCAGGACTCTTAGACACCCCTGAAACTGGGAACTAAACCCACTCCTGGTGATATCCTCGCAGCCAAACAACAGACAGGCCTATAAATTGAGCAATAACAATCATGAGGAATGTACTCCTCAGAAATATGAACCATTTGAGAACAAAAGGGAGGCATTTATTTGCCCAAAAACAAAGCTCAGAAAGGGCGGGAAAAAAGGGCAAAAGGAAATAGGGAGCCCAGAGAGGAAGTGGGAAGAATACTGTTCCTTGAGATTTCAATTAAGGTCATGAAACAAAATGCTATATTGTTGAATGGAAAACTAATTTGCTCTGTAACCTTTCACCCAAACTGCAATAAAGAAAACTATAATAATAATAATTAATATTGACAAAAAAGACACTTTATGGCAGCCTCCAGGTACCAACTCAGATAAAGAATACTCAAAAATAAAATAAAAACCTGTTGTTGCTGTTATTAGGTGCCATTGAGTCAGTTCCAACATATAGCGACTGTTTTGGTTACTTTATGCTGCTCTGACAGAAAATACCACAT
>NW_006922029.1:2076310-2077492 GCF_000298275.1 Orycteropus afer afer | reverse complement strand
TCTTACAATTTAGGAGGCTAGAAGTCTGAGTTCAAAGTGCCAGCTCTAAGGGCTGGGTGAATGCCCCTCAACCTTGGGCTTCAGCTCTGCCTCCTGTTCCAGGTCCACTGGAGCTGGAGGCTTTTATTCACTCAGACAGCTCCTAGCTGCTGAAGCTGGTGAACCCAAGGTTGACAATAAAAAGGCACGGTCCTAAGATTATCAAACAACATGACAAGCCACTAGTTCAAGTCCAGAAAACGTCAGCAGGGCATGGCAGGCTGCTGAATGAAGACTTGGCAAAATTCAGGGTCCAATCATGCCAAAAAGCTGCTGAGAACTTTCTCAAAACTTCTTATATATTGGAAGCAGACCACATCCCTAAGGCAGCTACTCAGCCCTCTAGTAGATTCCACCATGGAGGTGATTACCAGTCTCATCATGGGAAATAACTACATCCAGCTGCCCAGCCACTTAAAACAAGTCCCAACCAAGCTGACACATGATCTTAACTACCACAGTGACCTTGCATATAATAGAATGAAACATCGCATGATCCTCTGCCATCCTCACAATTGCTGCTATGCTTGAGCCCATCATTGCAGTCACCATGTCAAAATAAAGCCACAAGACTGAAAATGGGTAATCAGAGATGTCAATCTGTAAATAATGAAAATTTCAAAACAAAAAGGGAAAATAAATGGTGTAGTTATAGAATTTCCCTATGAAGAAGAAGTCAAAACATTATTAAGAAATAAAAGACTATATTAAACTTAGCAAGATAAAGGTAAATTTCAGGGTAACCACAAAGAAATCGCCACACCTCATCTGTCACTTTGTCATACTATGGTGGCTTGCATGTTGCTATGAGGCTGGAAGCTGTGCCCAGAGTCACCCATGGTGGATAGGTTTCAGTGGAGCTTCCGAACTAAGACAGACTGGGAAGAAGAATAGGGCTATCTACTTCTGAAAAAAATTGGCCACTGAAAATCTTATGAATAGCAGTGAAACATTTATATGTTACTGGAAAATTGTATGAAGAGCTGTGAACCACTGTTTGATACAGATGATCCCCTCAGACTGGAAGGCACTCAAAACACTACTGGTAAGCGCTGCCTCCTCAAAGTGAAGTCAACCTTAATGACATGGATGGAGTAACGCTTTCAGGACCTTCATTTGCTGGTGGGGTAAAACTCAAAATGG
>NW_006922029.1:2073247-2074475 GCF_000298275.1 Orycteropus afer afer | reverse complement strand
ATACCAGAAAGATGTTTACCTGTGTTTTATTGACTATGCAAAGGCTTTTGACTGTGTGGATCATAACAAATTCTGTATAACATTATGAAGAATGAAAATTATGGAACATTTAATTGTGCTCATGAGAACCCTATACATAGACCAAGAGGCAGTCTTTGGAATAGCACAAGAGAATACTGTATGAATTAAAATCAGGAAGCATTTGCATCAGGGTTATATCCTTTCACCATACTTATTTAATCTGTATGCTAAGCAAAAAGCTGGACTATATGAAGAAGAACATGACATCAGGATTGGAGGTAGAATCATTAACAACCTGTAATGTGCAGATGACGCAATCTTGCTTGCTGAAAGTGAAGATGACTTGAAGCACTTTCTGATGAAGATAAAAGATTATAGTCTTCAGTATGAATTACACCTCGGCATAAAGACAAAAATCCTCGCAACTGGACCAATAAGCAGCATCATGATAAGCGGAGAAAAGATTGAAGTTGTCAAAGATTTCATTTTACTTGGATCCACAGTCAACATTCATGGAAGCGGCAGTCAAGAAATCAGACATCGTGTTACACTGGGCAAATCTGCTGCAAAAGACCTCTTTCAAATGTTAAAGAGCAAACATGTTACTTTGAAGACTAGGTGCACCTAATCGAAGCCCTGATATTTTCAATCACCTCATATGCATGTGAATGCTAAAAAATGAATAAGAAAGACCAAAGAATTGATGCCTTTGAATTAGGGTATTGGTGAAAATACCACGGATTGCCAGAACTAGGAGCAAATCTGTCCTGGAAGAAGTGCAGCCACAAACCTCCTTAGAACCAAGAATGGGCAGACTTCATCTCAACTATTTTAGTCATGTTGTTGTAAGGTTCCAGTTCCTGGAGAAGAATTCCATGCTTGCTAAAGTAGAGGGTCAGCAATAAAGGGGGAATACCCTCAATGACATGAATTTATTCAATGGCTCAATCATGACATTGATTGCTGGGATGATGTGAGACCAGACAGTACTTTCTTCTGTAGAACATAGGGTTGCTATGAGTTGGAAATGAGTAGACAATACCTAACAAACACAACACAAATAAAATTAGCAAACCTAGTCATCTAAATAATAAAGACGAAAATCATAAAGATACAGTAAACACAGAGTCAGCAATAATGAAGGAAATTAAAAAGAAAATCCACAATAGAAAAAAATTAAGTACAGAAAATTAAACAGAAAAAAAAA
>NW_006922029.1:2070403-2072317 GCF_000298275.1 Orycteropus afer afer | reverse complement strand
CATCAAGTCAATTCCAACTAATAGCAACCCCCATTGGGTTTCCAAGGCTGTACATCTTTACATAAGCAGACTACCTCATCTTTCTTCCACAGATTGATGGATGAGTTTGAATCACTGACATTCTGGTTAGCAGCCAAATATCTTAATCACTATACCAACAAAGTTCCTTAATGGATAACAGAAGAAAATAAAAATGAAATAATAAAATCCCAAGAGTCAAGCAAGAATGAAAACACAGCATACCAAAACCTTTGGGATACAGCAAAACTGTGCTCAGAGGCCAACTTACAGCAAGAAATACACACATCAAAAAAGAAGGGCCAAGATCAATATTTTAACTCTATGATTCAAACAAATAGGCAAAGAACAGCAAAAGAAGTCCACAAACACAGGATAGGAAATAAAAAAGATTGTTGTTGTCGTTATTAGGTTGTTAATCGAGTCAGCTCTGACTCATAATGATCCTGTGTACAATAGAACGAAACACTGCTTCGTCCTATGCCAGCCTCATAATCCTTGCTATGCCTGAGTCCATTGTTGCAGCCACTGTGTCAAACCATCTTGTTGAGGGCCTTCCCATTTTTCATTGATTCTCCACTTTACCAAGCATGATATCCTTCTCCAGGGAAAGGTACCTTCTGACAACATGACCAAAGTAGGTCAGACAAAGCATGGCCATTCTCACCTCCAAGGAGCATTCTGGCTGCACTTCCTCCAGGACCTATTCATTAGTTCCTCTAGCAGTACTTTCAATATTCTTCACCAACACCACAACTCAAAAGCATCAACTCTTCTTCAGTCTTCCTTATTCATTATCCAGCTTTCGTATGTATATGAGGCAATTGAAAACACCATGGGTTGGGGTCTTTTGCAGCATATTTGCCCAGTGCAATATGACTTCTGACCTTCCTTCCTTCCTTCCTTCCTTCCTTCCTTTCTTTCTTTCTTTCTTCAGTTCATTCATTTATTTATTTTCATTTTGCATTGTTCCCTTCCATCCCCTCCTAGCCCTGGTAACCAACAAAGACTTCTGATTTCTTGATTACTGTTTCCACTGGTATTGATTGTGGACCCAAGTAATATGAAATTGTTGACAACTTCAATCTTTTCTCCGTTTATCATGATACTGCTTATTGGTCCAGTTGTGAGGATTTTTGTTTTCTGTATGTTGCAGTGTAATCCATACTGCAGAATGTAGTCTTTAATCTTCATCTATAAGTGCTTCAGGTCATCTTCACTTTCAGCAAGCAAGGTTGTGTCATCTCATATTGCAGGTTGTTAATGAGTCTTCCTCCAATCCTGATGCTGGGTTCTTCTCCATAGAGTCTACCTTATAGGATTAGTTGCTCGTCATACAGAGTAAGTATGGTAAAAGGATACAACCCCAACACATTCCCTTCCTGATTTTAAACCATGCATTATCCCTTTGTTTTAATAAAGATTAGAGCAGAAATAAAAGAAACAACAGAAAAAATTAACAAGACTAGAAGTTGATTAATATGCAATTGAAAGAATGAAAAGATGCAAATAACCAAAATAAGAAACTATATGGGTGACATTGCAACAGAACCAACTGAGATAAAAAGGATCATAACAGAATATTATGAAAAATTGTACTCCAAAAAATTTTTAAAACTAGAAGAAATGGATAAATTTCTAGAAACACACTACTTACCTAAACTAACACAAACTGAGGTAGAAAATTTGAACAAAAGAAGAAAATGAACAGATCATTAAAAAAACTCCCAGCAACTAAAAAAGCCCTAGTCCAGACTACTTCACTGGAGAATTCAACACAACATTTAGGGAAGAACAGACACTAACTCCATTCAAACAATTCCAGAATACAGAAAAGGAAAGAATACTTCTGAATTTATTCTATAAAGCCAGTATAACCCTGACACCAAAGCCAAG
>NW_006922029.1:2056203-2056758 GCF_000298275.1 Orycteropus afer afer | reverse complement strand
TTTTATTCCTTTCCCGTCTTTTTAATGACCTTTTGTTTTCTTCATGGATGATGTTCTCGATGCCAAGCCACAGTTCTTCTGGTTTTCAGTCACTGGTGTTCAATGCATCATATCTGTTCTTTAAAAGGTCTCTAAATTCAGGAAGGATGTAATCAAGGTCATATTTTGGCTCTTGTGGACTTCTTTTAACTGTCTTCAGCTCCAATTTGAACTTGTGTATTAGCAGTTGATGGTCTACTCCACAGTTAGCTCCTGGCCTTGTTTTGGCTGGAGATATTGAGCTTCTCCATCACCTCTTGCCACAGATGTAGTCACCCTGATTCCTATGTAGTCTGCCTGGTGAAGTCCCTGTGTATAACTGCCATTTGTGTGGTTGAAAAAAGGTATTTGTAATGAATAAGTCATTGGTCTTGCAAAATTCTACCATGCAAGTTCCAGCATTATTTCTGTCACCAAGGCCATATTTTCCAATTATCAGTGATTCTTCTTTATTTCCAACTTTTGCATTCCATTCACCAGTGATAAGTAACACATTTTGATTGCATGTTTGGTCAA
>NW_006922029.1:2046025-2055509 GCF_000298275.1 Orycteropus afer afer | reverse complement strand
TAGCATATAAAACACTGGTGGCATAGCCTCCAGCCTCACAGCAACACTCAAGCCACCACAGTACAACAAACTGACGGCCAAGTTTGTCTCCTCTAGCTGTTTTAAACTGCTCTGCTCATTTCCTGGTCTTCCCCAGTTGTACCCAAGTATTAATTATGGTGAAGGGAAAGGCAATGCACAATATGGGGAAAGTACAATATGACCAAGGTAAAGGAAGGCAATGAGAGGTACTCAAGAATAAAAAGCAACTATGGTAAATGCTAGGAGCTCTGGTGGCATAGTTTCTAAGGTATTTGACTGCTAACCAGAGGGCTGGTGATTCAAACCCACCCACCACTCCTCAGAAGGAAGACTGGGCATCTACTTCCATAGAGATACCACCTCAGAAACCCAAGGAGGGGTTGTTATGAGTCAGAACCAACTCAACAGCAGTGAGGTTTTTGTTTTTTGGGGTTTTTTTTGGTATGGTAAATGCTGTTGTATAAATAATTCTGCAACAGCAATAATAACAAATAATAATTTATTTAAATATATATGGTAAGTAGGTGAAGGAGGTGGTATGGGAGTACAGTCACATACATATATGTATGATTGAGGAAATTTCTGCATACATATTTGTAAATGCTGCATGCATACTCATATACAATACAGCACATAGGGGGGCCAGTTATAGAAACTACTTAGACATCAATACTGAACTGCTGGATTTGAAGATGAAGGACCACACTCTTGTCAATTGGCAAAACACAATTCATGAAGATAATGTTCTACATTCTAGTCTTGTGAGTAGAGTGTAGGGTCTTAAAAGCTTGTGAGTGGTCACCTGAGAAGCATCTATTGGTCTCTTCCCACCTGGACAATAGAGAATAAAGAAAAGTGAAGACTCACAGAATCAATTGGTCCAAAAGACTAGTGGCTCACATGAACCACAGCATCTTATAACCTGAGACAGAACTAGAAGGTTCCTGGCTATCACTATCATCCATGCTGACCAGGACCACAATAGAAGGTTCTAGTTAGAATGGGTTAGAAATGTAGACTAAAATTTAAAAAAATATATATATATATATCAGACTTACTGGTCTGAAAGAGTCTGGAGGAACTCCCAAGTATATTGTCTTAAGACAAACTTCTAACTTGAAATTCAAGACACTCCAAGAGGCCATCTGACAGCCAAATAATAGATGGGCCTACAAAATAAATGACAACACCCCCGAAGAATGTGCTTTTTAGAACAATTAACTCCAGGAGACCAAAAGAGCCACACTTGCCAAAAACAAAATTGAGAAGGTGGGAAGAGGCAGGGAATGAGGAGCTCAGGGAGGAAATGGGGAGAGTGCTGACACATTGAAGGAACTGCAATCAATGCCACATAACAATTTGTATATGAGTTATTGACTAGAATAGTAATTTGCGACGTAACCTTTCATCTATGGCACAATAAAATGTTCCCTGAAAAAAAAAAAAAAACATTAAGGTGAGCAAAATCAGTCACACACAAAGGAACAAATATTGTTGGATCCCACGTGCATGCAATAGTTAGAATAGACAATTTCCTAGAGACAAAAAGTAGATAAGAGCTTACCAGGGACCAGTTAAGGGGAAAGAAGAGTTATTGCTTTCTATTTAAGGTGATGAAAAAGTTTTGGAAATAGATGGTGATAATGGTTGCACCTCAGGAATATAATTTATGTCATTGAACTGTATACTTAAAAATGTTTAAGATAGCAAATTTTGTTATAGATATTTTACCACAATAATTTTTTTAAAAAAATATCTCACTCTAGAAACATCTGGAGAGCTTTGTGAAAAATGGAATCATATGACCCCACCTCAAGAGATTCTCATTTCACTGGTCTGGGGAGGTTCATGAGCATTAATATTTTTTGTTTTTCTGAGGTTCTAATGTAAAGCCTGTTGGAGAGCCAGCACCTGATGTGAAAGTCCCCATTTCTCAGGATGAGTATCCTAGTCAATGTTATGGATTGAACTGTGTCCCAAAATATATGGGCTATTAGTCCTAGCCCCTAGACATGTAGACGGACCCCTCATGTTGCAGTGGTTAAGCAATTGACTCCTAACTAAAAGATCAGCAGTTCCATCCCACTAGCTGCTCTGCAGGAGACAAGACCTGACAATCTGCTCCCATAAAGATACAACCTAGAAAACCTTATAGGGTAGTGCTATTCTATTACAAATGGTTGCTATGAGTCTAAATTGGTTTGTGGGCACACGACAACAGATACATGGGTAGAACCCCATCTTGGAGGAAGACTTTCTTCGTTATGTTAAAGAGACCATATAAGCGTATGTTATGTCCTAAACCAATCCCTTTTGAGATGAAAGGAACAGCTTAGACACAGAAATAAACAAGGGCAAATGGGGAAAGACTGATGCCACATGGAGATTGCCAAGGAACAGAGGGGCAGAAACTGAAAAGAGACAAGGACTTACCCCAGAGTTGAAAACAAGAGAAAGCCTTCCTCTAGAGCTGGCACCCTGAATTCAGACTTCTAGGCTTCTAAACAGTGAGGAAATAAATTTCAATCCACTAAAGTCACCACTTGTAACATTTCTGTTATAGCAGCATTAGGAAACCAAAGCAAATAATCTCCTCTTGTCACCTTGAAGGAGCTCTGGTGGTGTAGTGGGTGAGCATTTGGCTGCTAACAAGGTCAGTGGTTCAAACTCACCAGCCGCTCTGACGAATGAAGTTGGGTGATCTACAGCCTCAGAAAGCCAATGGGGGTCACTATGAGTTGGATCTGACTCGATGGCAGTGAGTTTTTGTTGTTGTTGTTGTTGTTGTTGTCACCTTGAGGCTAACTTCTATTTGGAGTTTCCCTCTCCTGCTTGTTCTCAGGCACCATCCATGTCTTTGGCTTTTCAGCAGAGCTCCTTACAGCAAGAGTTTCTTGGCATTGAGTATTGACTTCGCAGTATTGACTTTACCAGTTATATTCCTCCAAACTTCTCACAATATGTGTCCTGAGTTCTTCTCTCACTTCACACTAGCTTTGTCTTCCTCCCTGCCCTGAGCCACAATGAGCACTCCTCACCCTGCTGAGGTAGCTAATCAAGTACTTCCTAACAGCACATTAGTGCACACTTAGGTGTGTCCACATGCACATGTGGAAACAGGCACACAACATACATACACACACACACACACACACACACACCAGTCATCTCACGGTGAAGGACCGTCTGTTCTAAGAGGTGTGATGATGACAAAAACCCAAATGGAAAGGATCCCATTGAAATACTTTACCCTCAAATGTATATTTTCATTTAAGAGATTTATATGCTTCATTGATTCCCTAGCATAGTAATGAAATGTTTTAAAACTCTACTATTGGATACTAGTAATCCTGAACTCCACCTTTAGCCTATCAGTTTGTTGTACTGTGGTGGTTTGTGTGTTGCTACACCAAAAAAAAAAAAAAAAAAGAAAAAAACCCCTGCCATTGAGTCAATTCTAACTCATACCAACTCTGCAGGACAGAGTAGAACTGCCCCGTAGGGTTTCCAAGGCTGCAAATCTTACAAAAGTAGATTGCTTCATCTTTCTCCTACAGAACAAATGGTGGGTTTGAACTGCTCAACTTATGGTTAGCAGCCCAACATTTTAATCATTATCCCAAAAGAACTCCTTTGTGTGTGTTTTGCTATTATGCTGGAAATTATGCCATTGGTATTTCAAATACCATCATGGACAGATTTCAATGGAGCTGCCAGATTAAGACAGACTAGGAAAAAGGACTTATGACCCACTTCTAGAAAAAAACAACCAGTGGGAACCTTGCAAATAGCAGTGGAACATTATCTAATATAGTGTCAGAAGATGAGCCCTCAGGTTGGAGGGCACTCACAACATGACTGAGAAAGAGCTGCCTCCTCAAAGCAGACTTGACATTAATGATGAAGATGGACTAAAGCTTCTGGTACCTTCATCTGCTGATGTGGCATGACTCAAAATGAGAAGAAACTGATGAAAAATATCAGTAATCAGAACATGGTATGGAAGAAGTATGAATCTAGGAAAATCGGAAGTCATTGAAAATAAAGTAGACCACATAAAGATCAATATCCAAGGCATTAGCAAGTCAATATAGACTGATATTTGCCAGTTTTAATTGGACAATCATATGGTCTATTACGCCAAGAACAACAAATTAAAGAGAAACAGCATCACATTCACTGTCAAAGAGAATATTTCAAGATCTATCTTCAAATACAGGAGCTCTGGTAGCCTACTGCCTAAGTCACTTGACTGCTAACCAGGAGGCTAGAGGTTGGGCAATCTACTTCTGTAGTGATACTGCCTGGGAAACCCAAGGAAGTGTCGCTATGAATTGGGTCCGACTTGACGGCACATAACAACAGCAACGACATCCTCAAATACAATGCTGTCAGTGACAGGATAATATCCACACACCTACAAGAATGACCAGTTAATACAACTATTCAAATTAACGCACCAACCACTAATGTAGAAGAAGAAGAAACAGAAGATTTTTACCAACTTCTGCAGTGAGAAATTTATCAGACATGCAATCAAGATGCATTGATAATTATTAGTCATTGAATTGTGAAAGTTGGAAACAAAGAAGAAGAATTAGTAGTTGGAAAAATGGTTTATTGATAGAAAAGGTACCAGAGATCACATGATAAGATTTTGTAATACCAATGACTTATGCTAGGCCTGGGTGCTCAGGACCATAAGCTGTGGGGATGTCAAGGTCAATTGACAGAACATAGTCCACAAAATATGTGTTCTACATCCTACTATGATGAGTAGCAACTGGAATCTTAAAAGCTTGTGAATTGCCATCTAAGGTGCAACTGTTGGTCTCTCTCTATCCTGAGCAAAGAATAGTGAAGAAAATCAAACATATGTGGAAACAATTAGTCCAAAGAGTAATGGACCATGAGAACCTCAGCCTCCACCACCCTGAGACCAGAATTAGATGATAACTGGCTACCACTGCTGAGAGCTCTGAAAGGGATCACAATTGGAGGTCCCGGACAAAACATGAGAAAAATGTGGAACAATACTCAAAATCACACACACACAAAAAAAAAGACAAGGCTTACGGTCTGATGGAGACTGATGTCACATTTTTCTCATGTTTCTTGGATGCATAGTCAATACCCATGGAATCAGCAGTCAAGAAATCAAGTAATGATTTACTTGATTGGGCAAATGTGCTTTAAAAGACCTCTTTAAAGTATTTTTTAAGAAAAAGCAAAGATAACGCTTTGAGGACTAAGGTATTTTCAATCACCTGATATGTATGCAAAAGCTGGACAATGAATAATGAAGACTGAAGAAGACTTGATGCATTTGAATTATGGTGTTGCTGAAGAATTAAATACACAATGGACTGTCAGAAGAATGAACAAATCTGTCTTGGAAGAAGTACAGCTGGAATGATCCTTAAAAGAAAGAAGATGAGACTTTGTCTAATGTACTGTAGACATGTTATCACGAGGGACCAATCCCTGGAGATGGACATCACGTTTACTAAACTAGAGGGTCAGCAAAAAAAGAGGACTCTCAATGAGAATTGCACAGCGGCCGCAAAAATGGGCTCAAACGTAGCAATAATTGTGAAGATGCCACAGGACTAGCAATGTTTTGTTAGTGGTACCTAAGGTCACTATGAGTCAGAAGCAAACTGATGGATCCTAACACGATCCTGGACTGGTCAGAAGATGTGTGAAAAAGTGGACAATGTGTCAAAGAGCCTGGTTGGTATGCACACCTCTCCTCTCAGATATGCAAACAGGAAAGAGCTCCGGACTCTTGGCAACAAAGTTGCTGAGACTGTTAATTATTACTCTTATTTTCATTAAGGGGAGGTTCATAAAAGTTAAAATATACAGTGCTCTTTGATATGGTGAAGGCAGTGAGGAAACACGCCAAAACCAATTCAGCCACATTCAAAACTGTGCTTGAAAATACCTGCAAGTCGTTGAGTGATATTCCTGTGATTCAGCTTGAGGCATTTTTCCTAGAAAAATATGAACTACAAGAAAGCATCATCTGTCCTTCTTAAAAAATAAAGTCAAAAAGGTTAATATTGTTTAAATCAGCTTTTCTCTGTTGTTTCAGTTCATTGCAAGTTCAAGATATTTTTCTATCTTGAAACTTCTCCTGCATCACTATATAAGTACACACATACTTAAGGAGACAGCCCACTTGAATCAAGGACACTTACTCATTGTAGCAGCTCTCTTACATAGCACTATTTCTATGCAGGAGAAATGGGTAGTGTTTCTTAAGAGGGTATCCCAGGAAAACGGTTTGTCCCACTATTAAATTCCATATACAAATCTCTTCTAGAAGGCCCAGTTCTTCACCCATCAGTTCTTGATCCTGTCTCAGTACTAAATAAGCCTTGTTCAATAAGTAGGTCAAAGGATAAATCAGTGCAGGGGAGGTGGGTAGGAAAGAAGCGAGGGCCCATCTGTTTTCTGTGAATTGGCAAGTATGTCTTCTGGTCCTAAGACTGCCATTTTGTGGAGGATTGGTATGAATGAATTACTACAAAACAAATGTTGTTCTAGTACTCACTCCTCTACCAAAAAGAGAGAGAGAGAGACCAAAACACAAAACAAAATAATGAAAATCAAGACTCTAATGTAGTTTAGTATTGACACAGTGAGAAAATAGTCCATTTGCTTATATGATGAGATTTGCCATGGTGGCATTGTGAATAAGGCATTTGGCTGCTACCCAGAAGGTCAGTGGTTCGAATCCACCAGCCACTCTGCAGAAGGAAGATGGAGCTATCTACTTCCATAAAGATTTACTCTTAGAAACCCAAGGGGGGTTACTATGAGTTGGTTTCAACTCGATAGCAATGAACTTGGTTCTTTTGGTTTTTCGGTTGTGAGAATGGTGCAGGACCGGCCAGTGTTTTATTCTGTTGTCCACAGGGCAACTATGAGTCAGTACCTATTTGATGGAACCTAACAATGACAACAGTGGTTTAACACTATTAATATTTCTTTAAAAACTTGACATTTATTAATGAACAAACAATGGGACTGAGATTGGTAGGTAACATGGCTTAACAGGTAATATCAAAACCAAACCAACTTATAGTGACTGCCATTGGGTTTCCAGGACTGTAGTTTTTTACAGAAGCAGACTACCTCATCTTTCTTCCACAAGCACCTGGTGGGTTCAAACCACAAATCTTTTAGTTAGGAGTTGAGTACTTAACCACTGAATCACCAGGGTTCCTTTAGGAAGTAGTTACATGTGGTTAAATCAGTGGGCCTTAAGAAGATTATCCTCCATCAAGTGAATGGACTTCATCCAATCAATTGAAAGATTTGAGAATGAAAGAAAATTTTCCCTAGGGTGTATTCAGCCTCCAGTCTATAAAATTTCCCAAAACTCCTTCACTCTTCCTGTCACCTGACATGTGGACTTTGGGACACAAGACTACAGGGGAATCTCTAGACTGTTGCCTGACCTGACCTACAGATTTTAGACTTGCCCGCCCCCAATAAGTGTGAGACTCAAGTTCTTGAAATCTCTCTGTCTCTGTGTGTGTGTGTGTGTGTGTGTGTGTGTACACAGAAAGAGAGCACTGTCATCAGGAAATCAATTCCAACTCCTAACGGCTCTGTGTGTGCCACCGTAGAACTGCCCTTCATAGAGTTTCCAGTGGCTGATTTCTGGGAGGAAGATCACCAGGCCTTTCAAGGTGCTTGTGAAAATTCACACCAGCAACGTTTCAGTTAGCTCAAAGTGAGTGTGTTACCACTTGCATCACCCAGAGACAAACCATTTTTCTGTTTATCTGTCCATCAACTATTTACCTATCTAAAATATACAGCTTCTGTTTCTCTGGAGAAACCTGAATAAGAAAATGATTAATATTATTAAGATTTCCTTAAAAATGTGTCAGTAAGTAAGATCCTTCAAAGAAGTGTTTTTACAAGATTTTGGTTTTTTTTTTTAAAAAAAAAAAAAAGACAGCCTAGGTTAGAAGGTAACTGCGGCCCTTTGGGAAGAAATTGAGAAAGTCCAATTCATCGATACAGGATTTATCAGCCAAGGTTAGTGCTCATGCATATCCTAGGTCCCAATTGTACTAAAAGTTTTGTCTTTTTTAACTCAGACCCTTCAGTTGCTGTTAACTGTGTAGTTGTGTTTACCTAACAACTGATGTGTATTGTTACAAGGAGAAAAGTGTGGACCCATCCATCAGGGCTTGGAGACAAAAGTTGCTATTTTATTTTTAAAAAAACTTTTCGTTGTGACTTGGTTGGATGTTTACAGAGTACATTGGTTTTCCATTCAATAACTGATACATATTTTGATTTGTAGCATTGATTGCAGTCCCCACAATGTAACTTCACTTTTCCCAATCCCTCCCTTTGTTTACCATTTCCATTCATCCTTCTTTCCTATCCCTTCTTGCCTTCTGAACTTTATCCATGGGGAAATATTGTCCTTTTGTTCTGTATGATTGCTTTTTCTAAGGAATGAGTACCTTCCTGCTGTGACTTTTCACCTTAAAGGCCAGTCTATTATTTTCTATTATTGGGGATATTCAAGCCACTGGGATGAGTTCTATTTCAGGCTTGAAAGCCACGGTCTCTGGGGGTTCCACCAGTCTCTATCAGACAAGCAAACCTGGCCTTTCCTTTAATTTTGAATTTTGTTCCACATATTACTCCCATTCTATCCAGGACTTCCTATTGTGATCTCTTTCAGAGCAGCAGTGGCTGGACACCATCTAGTTCTGCAAGATCACTGAAGTTGGGGTTCACATGGTTGATTAGTTCTTTGGATTAATTGTTTCCATGTGTCTTTGGTTATCTTCACTTTTCAGATGGGGAAAGACCAACAGTCGCACATTAGATGGCCACCCATAAACTTTTAAGGCCTCAGTCGCTACTCACCAAATTAGGATATGGAACATTGTCTTTGTGGACTATCTTATGCTAACTGACTTGATGTCCCCCAAGACTATGGTCTTGAACCCCTAGGCCCAGCAACTCATTCCATCAAGGTGTTTAGTTATGGTGAAGAAGTTTTCATAACTTTGCCCCATATGCTCTGCTATATTCATAGATATATGTGCACCAAATATAAATATATATGTAGAAATATCTTCTGTCAAACCTATATGTATCAGTGGATGTAGTCCCATTCACCTCCCACACCTGACCAGGTGTCTATCTGTCTATCTGTGCTTCTACTCATACATTATTGTCATTGCTGTTATTGCAAGATTGTGTATGTAATAGTTTACCTTTGTTCCCTTTAATTCTTGCGCTCCTCACAGTGTCTTCCTTCACCTTGTTCATTTCACGCTGACCTCCTCCTTACTGTATACTGTCTTTCCCTTCACCCAAGTTAATACTGGTAGCATAGTGCCTAAAGCACTTGACTGCTAACCAGAAGGTTGGTGGTTCAAACCCACCAGCCACTCCTCGGAAGGAAGGTTGGGCAATC
>NW_006922029.1:2045055-2045484 GCF_000298275.1 Orycteropus afer afer | reverse complement strand
TGTTGATGTGAGTTTTGAGGCTGAGCCACTGGTGTTTCTAACCCAGCGGGATGCACATGATGCACAGGTATCATCCCAGCTTACAGACCGAGACAAACTAGGAAGAAGGAAGAGGCCATCCACTTCTCAAAGAATCAGCCAGGGAAAACCTTTTGAATAGCAAAGAAATACTGTCTGATATATTACTGCACAACTTTATGAATAGTCTGGTTAGGTTAGAAGATTCTCAAAATAGGACTTGGAAAGAGCTGCATCATCAGAGTAAACCCAGCCTTTCTCATATGGATAAGGTAAAGCTTTTGGGACCTCCATTTGCTGATGTGGCACCACTCAAATTGAAGAGAAACAGCCCCAGACATCCATTAATCATCAGAACATGAAATGTACGAAGTATGAATCTAGGAAAACTGGAAGTTGTCAAAAAGGAGG
>NW_006922029.1:2011219-2041557 GCF_000298275.1 Orycteropus afer afer | reverse complement strand
TTCGTCTCACATACTTTGGTCATGTTGTCAGAAGGGACCATTCCCTGGAGAAGGATGTCATGCTTGGTAGGGTGGAGGGTCAACGAAAGAGGAGAAGGCCTTCGATTAGATGGATTGGCATGGTGGCTGTCATGATGGGCTCAAGTATAGCAGGGATCATGGAGTTGGCACAGGATCAGGCAGTGTTTCATTCTGCTGTGCATGGGGTTGCTATGAGTCGGAAATGACTCAACAGCACCTAACAACAACAATAACAAGTTGTTTCCATCTCTTTGCTATTTTGAATAATGCTGCGATGAACATGGGTGTGCATATAATTACTCATGTCACAGCTCTTATTTCTCTAGGATAGATGCCTAGCAGTGGGATTCCTGGATTATATATTATTTCTATTTTCAACTTTTTAAGGAAGCACCATAACATTTTCCACAGTGATTGTACCATTTTACACTCTCACCAGCAGTGTATTAACATTCCAGTCTCTCCACACCTTCAACAGCATTCATTGTTTCCTAGTCTTTGGAACTTTGCTATTACTGCTGGGGTGAGATGATATCGCATTGTTATTTTGATTTGCATCTCTCTAATGGCTATTGATTTGGAGCATTTCTTCATGCATTTGCTGACTACCTAAATGTTTTCTTTGGTGAAGTGTCTGTTTGTGTCTTGTGTCCATTTTTTAATTGGATTGTTTGTCTTTTTGTTGTTGAGGTGTTGAAATTTTCTATAAATTTCAGAGATTAGTTCCTTGTCTTAAATATCTTTGCCAAAGTGTTTTTTCCAAGTCTGTAGGTTTACTTTTTACCCTTTGATAAATGTTTTCGATGCATATAAATGTTCAGTTTTTAACAGGTCCCGGATATCTAGTTTGTCTCCTGCTGTTATTGCATTTTTAGTTAGATAGTGTATTTATGCCATGGATAAGGGCCTTTAAGTTTGCCTTTATTTTTTCTTTGATGATCTTTATAGTTTTAGATTTTACATTTAATTCTTGGATCCATCTTGAGTTTGTTTTTGTATGTGGTGAGAGATGTGGATCCTGTTTCATTTTTCTGCAAACTTCTATCCAGTTTTACCAGCGCCATTTGTTAAAAAGACTATCTTTTCCTCACTTAATAGGCTTTGGCCCTTTGACAAAGATCAGCTGTAGGTATGGATGGATTTACTTCTGAGTTATCAATTATTTTCCACTGGTCTATGTGTCTGTCATTGTACCAATATCAGGGGGTTTTGAAAAGTCACTATTTTGAGGAAATGAGTTTCTGGGTCTAAGGGCTCATGACCATAGTCTTGGGTCAATAGACATAACATGTTGTTATTGAGGTTGTTGTTGGGTGCCTTCAAGTCAACTCTGAATCATGGTGACCCTATGTACAACAGGATGAAGCATTGTCCAGTCCTGTGCCACCCTCACACTCCTTGCTATACTTGAGCACATTGTTGCAGTTACTGTGTCAATCCATCACATTGAGGCTCTCCCCCTTTTTTACTGATCCTCTACTTTACCAAGCATGATGTCCTTCTCCAGGGAATGTAATCTTCTGACAACATGACCAAAGTAAGTGAGACTAAGTCTGACTATTCTCAATTCTAAGGAACATTCCAGCTGCACTTCTTCCAGGAAAAATTTGTTCATTCTTCTGGTGGTCCATCATACTTTCAGCATTCTTTGCAACACCACAACTCAAAAGCATCAACTCTTCTTCAGTCTTCCTCGCTCATTGTCCACCTTTCACACACATATGAGACAATTGAAAGCACCATGGCTTAGGTTAGGCACACCTTAGTTTAAAAGAGACATCTTTGCTCTTCAGCACTTTAAAGAGTTCTTTTGCAGCAGATTTTCCTAGTGCAATATGACATCTGATTTCTTGACTGCTGCTTCCATGGGTGTTAATCATAGGTCCAAATAAAATGAAATCAATCTCTAACAACTTCAATCTTTTCTCCATTTATCATGATGTTGCTTATCAGTCCAATTGTGAGGATTTTTGTTTTCTTTATGTTGAGGTGTAATCCATACTGAAGACTGTAGTCTTTGATATTCATCAGTAAGTGCTTCAAATTATCTTCACTTTCAGCAAGCAAGGTAGTGTCATCTGCATATCCCCAGTTGTTAATGAGTCTTCCTCTAATCCTGATGTCATTTTCTTCTTGATATAATCCAGCTTCTTGGATTACTTGCTAATGGGGCAAGACTCAAAATGAGAAGAAACAGCTCCAAACATCCATTAATATTCAAGACATGGAATGTACAAAGTATGAATGTAGGAAAATTGGAAGTTGAAAAAAACTAAATGAAAAGCATAAACATGGATATCATAGACAATAGTGAGCTGAAATGGACTGGTATTGGCCATTTTGAATCAGACAATCAGATGGTTAGCTATTCTGGGAAAGACATCTTGGAGACAAATGGTGTCACATTCACCATCAAAAAGAATGTGTCAAGATCTATCCTGAAGTATAATACTGTCAGTGGTAGGAAAATATCCATAAGCCTACAAGGAAGACTAGTTAATACTACTATTTTTCAAATTTACACATCAAACACTAAAGCCAATGATGAAGAAACTGAAGATTTTTACCAACTTCTGCAGTCTGAAATTCACCAAATGTGAATGTATTGATAATTACTGATGACTAGAATATGAAAATTGGAAACAAAGAAAAAGCATCAGTAGTTGGAAAATATGGCTTTGGTGGTAGAAATGGCACAGGAGATTGCATGATAGAATTTTGCATGACCCATGGCTTATTCATTACAAATACTTTTTTTTTCAAAAACATAAATTGGCATCTATACATGGGGACCTCACTCGATGGAGGACACAGGAATCATATTGACCACATCTGTGGAAAGAGGCTATGGAGAAACTCAGTATCTTCAACAACATCCTCCTGGTCTATGTACATGTTTCTCATGAGCACAATTAAATGTTCTGGAATTCTCATTCTTTGAAATGCTATCCATAATTTGTTATGATCTACACAGTTGAATGTCTTCACATAGTCAATAAAACACAAGCAAACAACTTTCTAGTATTCTTTGCTTTCAGCCAAGATCCATCTGACATCAATATTACTATCACTCATTCCACACACTCTTCTGAAACTAGCTTGGAGTTCTGGAAGTTCCCTGTCAATATATTCCTGCAACCATTTTTTAATTATCTTCAGCAAAATTTTTTTAGCTATTAGAGAGATGCAAGTCAAAATAACAAGGAGATATCATCTCATCCCACCAATAATAACAAAGTTCAAAAAAAAACAGAAAACACCAAATACTGGTGAGGGTGTGGAGAGACTAAGACACTGCTGATGGGACTGTAAAAAGGTGCAACCACTGTGGAAAATGATACAGTGCTTCCTTGGAAAATTGGAAATAGAAATACCGTATGATCCAGCATTTCCACTGCTAGGTATATATCCTTGAGAAATAAGAGCTGTGGCATGACCAGATATATGCAAACCCACATTATCTGAAGTATTATTTACAGTAGCAAAAAGATGGAAACAACCAAAGTGCCCATCGATGGAAGAATGGATAAAAAAAAACGTGGACATACATGCAATAGAATAGTATGCAACATTAAAGAACAATGATAAATCCATGAAACACAGCATAGACAAACCTAGAGGTTGTTATGCTCAGTGGAATTAGTCAATCACAAAATGACAAGTATTATATGAGACCACTTTTGTAAAAAGTCAATAAAAGATTTTCACAGAAAAATAATTATTTGAAAGTTCCTAATGGTGGGAGGGGGAGTGATAAAAGCGCAAGAAGGCCACATGTTTTGACCTCCTCTAATCCCACAAGAGGAAGACAGAATCACCATCAATAGCCCAAGGCCTATTCCTGCCAGGCCAGACATGCTGTCTCCCTCCAGCCCTTTCTCCAGCCGTTCCTCCCAAAGCATCCACCACCTCTCTCCTGGGTTCAATAATTCACTGCAGTGGCCACACAGAACTCACAGATTATGGGGTTTATTAGGGAAGCACCAGGCTACAATTCAATTTCAGGAAAAGTGCTCAGTCTCTCTCCCAGCCCACCATCTCTCAGCCAAGTCTCTCACAGTCTCTCCCCCAGCAGTGCATGTCCTTCAATGTCTTACTCAGCAATGCATGTCTCTTGTGTTTCTTTCCCAGCAGTGTGTGGCTCTTTCAGGAGCACGTGTCTCTTTCAACAGCACATCTTCCTCAACCAGCAGTCAGAGAGAGAGTTCTGCCTCCAGGAAGCCTCCTTTTGAGCCCGGCAGGGTGGTAAAACTAGCCAATCATAACATCAGAACTCTAAGCACCTGAGAGAGAGTGGGAACGTCCCAGAACATTGTTTTGTGCCACTCCCAACAGAAATACTCCAGGTGGACAACTTTAGCAATCAGGAGCTCCTCAGTTGCTCATAGCAAATCCCACCTTGGAGTTTACAAAGACTTATGGGTAGAAAAGCCACACTAAGTAATTTACTACACTGCAGGGAGGTAGAGTAAACCACTAACTAGAGGGTAGACACATTAACTTGTGTTAAGCAGAGGCAATATACAATAAGATAGACATCAACACAAAATGACCAAGGAAAGAAATCACTGGGAGGAGTGAGTACAAGAGTTAAAGGCAGCAGAGATAAATAGTAATCCACATACAATACTGTATGAACAGTAATAACAATGTCATTAATCTACAAGTAGATACATAGATAGATACACAAGCTGAACAAGTGTGGGAAGGAGAATGGGATTGTATCTATGAATAAATATAGGTTTGACAGAGGATATGTCTACATATGTATTTACATATGCTACAAATATATTCATGAATATAGTTATGAAATCTTATCAACCATAATGAACAACCCTAAAGGAGTGAGTTGCTGGGGCTGGGGACTCAGAAGCATAGTCTTGGGGACACCAGGTCCAACTGGCACAATATAGTACACAAAGACAGTGTTTTACATTCCACATTGGTGAGTAGCAAATGGGATCTTAAAAGCTCACAAGTGGCCACTGAAGATTTTCTCCCCATCTGGAGCAAAGAATAATGAAGAAAATAAAAGACATATGGAAACAATTAGTCCAAAGGACCAATGGACCACAAGAAGCTTAGTCTCCACAATCCTGAGATCAGATCTAGATGGTGGGCAGCCACAACTACCAGCTGTTCTGAGGGATCACATTAGAAGGTCCTGAGTTGAGTTGGAGAAAAATATACAAAAGAAAAAAACAAACTCAAAATTATATTAAAAATACCTGGCTTACAGGTTGGAGGGGAGCTCTGGTGGCATAGTGCCTAAGGCATTTGACTGCTAACCTGAAGGCTGGTGGTTCAAACCCACCAGCCACTCCTCAGAAGGAAGATTGGGCAATCTACTTCCATAGAGATACCACCTCAGAAACCCAAGGAGGTGTCACTATGAGTCAAATCAACTTGGCAGCAGTGAATTTAGTTTTTGCAGATTGAAGAGAGATTGGTGGAACCCCTGAGACCATGGCCATTGGTTACCCTTTGGACTTGGAACTGAACTCAGTCCCATAGCTGAATTTTCTGTCAAACAATAAACAGGTCTACAAGGTAAACAATCACTCTTGGAAGGTAGACACTCCTTAGAACAATTAGCCATTCAAGATCAAAAGGGCAGCATTTGTCAAAGGACAAAGTTCAAAAGGCAAGAAGTTTAGGAGAGAAGGAGGAATGGAAATGAGAAATCAAAGGGGAATGTGACAGGAGTGGTTACATTAAGGGGATTGCAATCAATGGCATTACAATAAAAATATGTGTGAGTTTTTGAATGGAAAATGATTTGCACTTCTAGTGAGATAGAAGAATAGCAAACAAGTAGCACAGACCCTCTTCAACAAAGAAAAGAAAAACCAATTGACAGAGATACAGAAGATAATACTGGAGCCCTGAGCTTTGAAAGGAACTATGAAGAAGTGGATTAGGCACCAACTAGTGGAAAAACCTGAATGAAAACAGTCAGTACAGAGACGGTTGGAGCCGCAGACTGTCAGCTGCTCTGAGGGAACCAACAACCTGAATATTTCCAAGTGGTATTAGGACCTGAGAATTGACCTAAAGATCAGACCTGGTCACCAAGGGCTGCAGGGACTACTGTGCTGGTGGGCTATGCCTAGGAAGGGAAACAGCAAGGAGGAAGACAACCTGAGCTGTTGATTTTCTGCTGTCTGAAGGGCACAGCCATTTTGGATATTTAAAGTGACCGAAGGTGCAGCCATTTTGAATGTTTACAACTGGCAACCATTTTGGATATTTAAAGTGACCAAGGATATAGCCATCTTGAATGTTTACAAGTGGCAACAATTTTGGATTTTAAAGTGATAGCATTCTCATTTGGATTCCAGAGACCTAGGAATAGGCTCTGTTTGTCCAGGTCAGCAGGGACACACATGAGGATAACAGGAAAAGAGACAGGTGGTGAATGTATGAGTGCTGTCAACTAGTGAACAGAGGAACACAGCACAGTACCCTACTTTGTAGATAACCTACAAACAAAACAAAG
The DNA here is from genome assembly GCF_000298275.1 of Orycteropus afer afer. Classification (NCBI taxonomy): domain Eukaryota; kingdom Metazoa; phylum Chordata; class Mammalia; order Tubulidentata; family Orycteropodidae; genus Orycteropus; species Orycteropus afer. The sequence goes on along the minus strand of NW_006922029.1, from coordinate 2,035,037 downwards.
AAAATGAAAACCATGAGCAAGTCACTCCAACATACAATCACAAATGAAATATAAACACAAAAACATCACAATGCCTAGGAGACAACAGAGCATCACAGTCCACACAAAGAAGCAAGAAAAAGCAGGAGAAACAAGTGACCAGGATACAGACCCAAAACAAATCCCTGAGGAAGATGCAGCATTGGAACTCCCTGATAAGGAATTCAAAAGAATTATATTTAGGTATCTTCAATGAATTGAGAGACAGATCAAGGAAAACACTGACAAAATTGAGGAAAACACAGAGAAAATCCTACAACAATTTCGAAAAACGATACAAGAACAAAATGAAAAAATAAATGAAAAATTAGAAATGATACAAAATCTACACACAGAAATCCAGAAGATTAATACTAAATTTTCAGAAATAGATAAGACATTGAATGGGCAAAGGAGCAGAATTGAATCAATGGAAGACAGAATTAGGGAGATTGGAAGCAAATACCTCAATATTTCTTTAGAAAGTGATCAATCAGGAAAAAGATCAAAACAAAATGAAGAAAGCCTAAGGTTCATGTGGGATACCATCAAAAGGAATAATCTACGTGTCATTGGAATTCCAGAACAGGAAGAGACAAATAAAACCACAGAGAAAATTGTCAAAGATTTGTTGGAAGAGAATTTTCCTAGTATGATGAAAGATGAGAATATATCCATTCAGGAAGTCCAACAAACCCCAAAAGGATAGACCCCAAAAGAAAATCACCCAGACATATTATCATCAAACTCACAAAAACCAAAGACAAAGAAAGAATCATGAGAGCAGGATGAGAAAAACAAAAATCTACCTATAAGGGGCAATGAATAAGACTAAGCTTGGATTTCTTGGCAGAAACCATGCAGGAGAGGAGACAATGGGATGGTATATATAAAACCCTGAAAGAGAAAAATTTCCAACTGAGAATTATGTACCCAGTAAAATTGTCCCTCAAATATGATGGTGAAATTAGGGCATTTCCAGATAAGCAGAAATTAAGGTAATTTGTTAAAACCAGACCAGCCTTACAAGAGATGCTAATGGGAGCCCTTTGGACAGAGAAGCAACAGCCAACAACTGACCATTCACACACATGGTGACATAACCCAGAAACCAACCCAGCTTTGGAAGTATCCAAAGTAAATAAGCCTACAAGATTGTGAACAGAGAACCAGAGACATCAATTGACAAATGAGGACAACTACAAACCAAAAAGGGAGCTCTGGTAGCATAGTGCCTAAGGCACTTGACTGCTAACCAGAAGGCTGGTGGTTCAAATCCACCAGCCACTCCTTGGAAGGAAGATGGGGCAATCTACTTCCATAGTGATACTGCCTCTAAAACCCAAGGAGGGGTCGCTATGAGTTAGGTCCGGCTCGATGGCACATAACAACAACAACAACAACAAACCAAAAAGAGGGAAAAAACTGTGTAGTTACAGACCTTCTAGATGATAGGAAAGTCAAGACAACTACAAGATAGAACAGACTGTTCTAAACTTGGGAAGAAAACTATAAATCACAGGGTAACCTCAAAGAAAAATGATAAACCTTCATATCAAAATCAAAAAGAGGACCAGCACAAATATTTAGCAAATACTAAAACCATAGCAATGAAGGAAGTGATAACACAATTCATAAACAAAATGAGCTCAACACAGAAAATTATATGGAACAAAGAAATCAGCACCACTAAATAGCACATGACAAAAATGACAGCAATAAATTCATATTTGCCAATAATTACATACCTGGCAAGGGACTTATCTCTAAGATTTATAGAAAACTCCAATGCCTCAACACCAAAGGAATTAACAATCCAATTGAAAAATGGGCAGAAGACATGAATAGACACTTCACTAAGAAGGATATTCAGGTGGCTAGCTAATACATGAAGAGATGGTCACAATCATTGGCCATCAGAGAGATGCAAATCAAAACAACAGTGAGATACTGTCTCACCCCAGCACTGATGGCAAGGTTCAACAAGACACTAAATAATAAATGCTGGTGGGGATGTGGAGAGACTGGAACTCTCATACACTGCTGGTGGGACTACTGAGTGATAAAAACCACTGTGGAAAGCAATATGGTGATTCCTTAGAAAGCTGGAATTGGAGATATCATTTGACCCAGCAATCCCATTACTAGGTACATATCCTAGAGAGGAGACAACCAAGACAGGAACAGATATATGCATACTCATGTCCATCACAGCACTATGTACAATAGCAAAAAGATGGAAACAACCTACATGCCCATCAGCAGAAGAGTGGATGACCAAACTATGGTACATATGCATAATGGAGTGCTATGCAGCACTAAAGAATAATGTAGAGTCTGCAAAACACTGCATAATGGATGAACTTGGACAACATTATACTGAGTGAAATAAGTCAATCACAGAAGGACAAATATAGTGGAAGTTCCTTGTTGTGGAGGGTCAAAGGAAGGTTTATATATGGAGAGAAACTTTCTTTGTTAGTTGCCAGGGGTAGCAAGAAAGGAGAGGGAACACTCAAAAAAAAAAAAAAATGCATTGACCTATGTCACTTTAGTTTTGTGTATTTCACTGTACATAAGTTATATTTCAATGAAATGCATTACAAAAAGCTTATACTTCAAAAAGAAAATGATTTTTTATGTAAACTTCCACCCAAATTGCAATAAAAGGTTTTAAAAAATAAAATACTGTATACCTTTCAAGTATGTCATGCCGAAATAACACTTAGTAACCCTGGGACTATGGTAGCATAGTGCCTAAAGCACTTGACTGCTAACCAGAAGGCTGGCGGTTCACACCCACCAGCCACTCCTCAGAAGGAAGATAGGGCAATCTACTTCCGTAGTGATACTGCCTCAGAAACCCAAGGAGGGGTCGCTATGAGTCGGGTCCGACTTGACGGCACATAACAACAACAACAACAACAACAACCCCATCTGGAATGCTCCTTAAAGGGAGGGTGGCAAGACTTCAGCTCGCTTAGGTTAGACTTGTCATCAGGAAAGACCATTCTCTAGAAAAGGACATCATGGTTGGTAGAGTCAGTGGAAACAAGGAAAACCTTCAATGCAATGAATTCACACAACAAACACAACAGAGGACTCAACTATACCGAGGATGAGGAAGATGACACAGGATGGGGCAAGGTTTTGGTCTGTTACCCAGAACGTTGCCAGGAGTTGGCATCAACTCGACAGTCACCTAACCAGAAAAACAACTCCGTTTGGAAAAATTATGTCGTTCACTATAATTATCTGTCACTTCGTAACTCTGTCATGGCCGTAGTCACAATAACTCTGGTATTATCAAAGTGTATGGTGGGATGGGGTGGCAGTATGTATCAGGGTGAGTCACCAAAAATTACCACAGACCACACTCTGTGATGTTTTTGCTCTTACAAGGGAATGTGCCAAAGATTTACATCTTTAAATGTTAAGAGTTAAAGAAGGGAACAGAAGATGACTTAGAGATTTGCCCATTGTGCTAAAATCAAATGGCTGACATCCTAGGGGAGCTCTGGTGGTGTATCACCTAAGGCATTTGACTGTTAACCAGAAGGCTGGTGGTTCAAACCCACCAGCTACTCCTCGGAAGGAGGATTGGGCAATCTACTTCCATAGTGATACTGCCTCAGAAACCCAAGGAGGGGTCACTATGAGTCAGATCTGACTCCACAGCAGTGAGTTTGGTTTGGTTTTGGTAACATCCTAAGAAGAGAAGATGGTAGCATTGATACCGGTAATGACCTGTTGCTTGAATATTTGAAAGACAAAGACATCATATTGGAATCATTTAAGACTCCCAATACCAGACTAAGGAGCTCTTGTAGCATAGTGGTTAAAGTGCTCAGCTGCTAACCAGAAGGTGATTTGAACCATTCTAGGGCAGAAAGCTTAGGCAGTCTACTTCTGTAAGGATGTATAGCCTTAGAAACCAAATGGGACGGTTCTACTCTGTCCTAAAGGGTCACTATGAGTTAGAATGGACTCAATGGCCATGGGGATCCCAGACTAATCTGGTTGAGGATTAAGTGCTGGATTTCTACTTAAATGAAAGCAACTCCGTTTCAGTCAATATTTACACTATCTTCTATTTTGCATTCTTTGAACCATAAGAGAAAATGCCTTCTCACTTAATCTATTGTCTTGAAATCTCTCTTTCTGAAATCATAGTTACCATCATATATTGTTTAATGTTGAAATCCTTAAATCTTGCAGAACTTTGGAACCACTTCAAAGACAAATGAGATGCCCCACCTAGTTTTTATCCTAACAATCTTCTATGGTACAGTTTGTGAGCATATTGAAAACAACAGATGTTAGGAGCTGTGGTAACTTCATAGAACCAGTTAGAAAATGCCTTAATGCCTTTCTAAATTATACTTGTTTTTTCCTGAGTTTAAAGTTTTACAAGCAATTGGAAAAGATAGGATCTGTTATGAAAACTTTAGTTCGAGTTGTGCTTTACAGAGTGATAGCGTGTGTTCCAATGGGGAGGGAGGGAACAAATCTACAATCAATGAAAATCTTGGGAATCAAGTTTTTTGTGGTTGTTTTTTTTTTTCTTTTGCCATTTTTATTGTGAATATTTTTAAGCACTAAGTTCACAAAACAATAATTTTTAGACACAAACACTCATGTGACCATCACACAGATCAAGAAATAGAATATTTTCTCCTTTCCAGAAGCTCCGCTTTTGTCTCCTTCCTAATTCTACCCTCCTCCGTTACCTCCTGAACTTCTTGGTAATCACAAGAACCCAGTCTTGATAACAATAGTGGGTCATGATGTGGAGGGTAAAGTACTGACTTTGGATGTTTATAGGCAAAATATTACTTCACGCTAATCCATCCACAAAAAAGAAAACCCACAGCTGATATGACGTTGACTCTGACTTGTGGTGACCCTACATGTGTCAGAGCTGACCTTGCTCCATAGGGTTTTCAATGGCCATGATTTTTCAGAAATAGATCTACAGGCCCTTCTCGGAGGAGTCTTTGGGGGACTAGATCTTCCCTCCTTTCCATCAGTAGCCGAGTACTTTAACGTTTGCTCCATCCAGGGACTTCAATTTATCTACAACCCCTGTGGTTTTTGAAACTGAGAAAGAAACAAAAGGTGGCCCATAATTTCAAACTAGTAAAACCTACTCTAATCCCCAAAAGCAGACTATGATTATTTGGGTTCATAGGTACCAGGCAGAGCATGAATCTTTTCCTGAACACCCCTATGTCCTTCCACGGTGGGAAGCCACTTTGTCAGTCGACCTGAAAAATGAGCTGGGGATTAATTCAGTCTGTGGGTTCACCAAGTGGAAGACAAACATTTGCATTTCATTCCTCTTTGGATAATCCAAAGGTTAAACTGTTCTACAATGATAATCCATTAAGCATAGTTTCTCAAGTGTCTGTCCATTTGGGGAAGAATTTATCAAGAGGCTGTCAGAGGAGAAGGATCCAAATGATACTCTTCTAGGCATCAAGTTCAACCCACAGCCTTGAGAAGGGGCCCTGCCAAACATCCCGCACCGGAGACAAGCCTGCAAGCAGATTTATGGTCCAGGAGACCACACTCCAAGCTGTGAGGATCCCATGGCAGCCTCCTACCTCCTGATGAGCTTAGGGTTTGGCCTGACCAACACTGAATTCGCCTAGACATTTACTGTGATCTATAGCCTCAGTTTGAAGCTCATCCAAAGATAACTGCAGAACCATCAAGTTTTATTTCTATTAGACTACTCTGGAATTTACTGAGTCTGCACCGGACTTTAGACAAAAAATGACCTTGGTTAGTGTTGTCACAGAAGCATCAAAATCCTTAGGTGCTTAGAAGCTATGAAAGGCCAAAATTAAAGGTAACAGATTCTAAATGAGAACTGTTTTCTTCTTTGATTCTGAAAGTTAATGGAAGAGTAATAGAAGTACCCACAAGTCCATAACTCTTTGGGTGGGTGTAGGAAGGAAGAATATTCATTAGTAGTAGTGTTTGGAATTCATATCACAAAAGAACATAGTTGTATATTTTAAACAGTAAGTTCAGTGGGTGATTTGCTAGCAGAGAGAAATGTTAGGTGAAGCTCTTGCATTAATATATGTTTTGATCCTCTGGTGCCACCCTAACAGAAAATACCACAAGTAGGTGGTTTTAACAAACAGGGATTTATCTTCACAGTTTAGGAGGCTAGAAGTCCAAATTCAAAGTGCCAAGCTCTAGGGGCTGGGGTGAAACCCTTCAACCTTGGGCTTCAGCTCTGCTTTTTGCTCTTGGCCCACTGAAGCTGGAGGTTTTCTTAACTCAGGCAGCTGCTGGATGCTGAGGCTGGCAAACCCAAGGTCAACAAGCAAAAAGGCACAGTCCCAAGATTATTGAACAACACGGCAGGCCACTAGTTCAAGTCCAGAAAAATGTCCCAAGATCGCCAGGACATGGCAAGCTACTGAATGAAGACTCAGCTACATGCAGGGTCCAAACTTGCCAAAAAGCTGCAAAGAACCTTTCTCAAAGCTTTTATGTACTGGAAGCAGCCCACATCCCCAAGGCAGCTACTCAGGTGCTCCAGTAGGTTCCACCATGGAGGTGATTACCAGTCTCATCACAGGGAATAACTACATCCAGCTGCCCAGCTACTCAAAACCAGGCCCAGCCAAGTTGATACATAACCTTAACTACCATAATTTATGATGCCAGCTACAGGAAAACTGGCAAGCTTAGAGTTGGTGTAGATAAGAAAGTGCTTCATACAGTTCTAACTTTTTCTCATATTTATCCCCAATAATATAAATTGTTTGAGCCTTGGGTAAGGCATATGACAAGGACAACTCATAGTGTATTTTTTCCAGTGTACATCCCAAGTCTTTGTTTCAAACTTTTTGTATGATGAACACAACTTCTTATCTGCCAACTTTCAGTCACTCACACACCTTCCAAGTAGAACAATGTTCTGAAACACTGCCATCTTGTGGCCTCTCCTAGAAAGCGCGTGAGTGCTAACCAACCAACCAGTTGCCAAGGAGTCCACTGACCCCTGGCAACCTCTTGTGGATCAGAGTAGAACTGTGTCCCACAGAATTTTCCATGACTGATTTCTCAGAAGTACATCTCTAGGCCTTTCTTCCAAGGCTACTCCACATGAGGTCAAAGCTCCAATCTTTGGGTTAGAAGCCTAGTACTTTGACCGTTTGTGCCACCCAGGGACTCGGCATGAATGCTAGGCACCTTCAAACACCCAGATGCAGAAATGTGGATGATACCTATCACAAACAAGTGCTTCACACATGGGGAAAGGAATCTCTTCCAAAACGTAATGTCATTTGTCCAAAGGTTTTCATCTAGGAAGTGGTATTTATTTAACATACAGTTCACTTTGTAAAATCATAGCAGTGTTTCCTGAGTATTGAGTGTGTACTAAGCCAAGTCATCATTTTGGGGAAAACAAAATCAAAGTAAGAAAAAAGTAAAACATATCTCAAAAAAAAAAAAAGACATCTGCACATGGTGGCCACTGAAGGTAATCACTGATCTGTGAGGTGAATTTTGTACTTGGCATTCAGGAAAAGAGGAGCAGTCCAAGGCATCATTCCACAACTCCGTTTTATTTGGAAAATTTCCACACCTTCAAAACAGTTTTGGATAACACCTGTAAGCCTTGCCTTTGATTCCCAGTAGCTAACAATTTGCCATGTTTTCTTTATCTCACTGTTTCTATCTACATTTTTCATGCTGAAAAATTTGACAGCAAGTTGCAGTCATGACACCTCATCCTGAAATGCTTTAGCATTCATTTCCAAAGAATAAGGCTAGTCTTCTCCAAAATCACAATACCAATAAGTCATTTAAGAAAATTAACAGCAAGTCAATAACACTATATGCTTTTCAATGGTCACCAAAGGTGTCTGATGACTTTTCTTTTTCCTGATGCAAGATCCACTCAAGGTTCACTCACTTTGGTTGAGATGTCTTCTTGGTCTCTTTCAATATAAGAAAGCCACTTTCTACCATTTTTGTTATTCACGACATTGATGTGTCTGGAGAACCTGGGCCACTTGTCTATACTATTTCCCACATGCTGGGTTTGTTTGGGAGCTCTGGTAGCATAGTGCCTAAGGCATTTGAGGAACTCTGGTGGCATAGTGCCTAAGGCACTTGACTGCTAACCAGAAAGCTGGCAGTTCAAAGCCACCAGCCACTCCTCAGAAGGAAGGTTGGGCAATCTACTTCCATAGGGATACTGTCTCGGAAACCCAAGGAGGAGTCGCTATAAGCTGGGCCCAACTTGACAGCACATAACAACACCAACAACAAGGTGTTTGACTGCTAATCAGAAAGCTGGTGGTTCAAACTCACCAGCCACTACTCAGAAGGAAGGTTGGGCAATCTACTTCTGTAGAGATACCACCTCAGAAACCCGAGGGGTCACTAGGAGTCAGATCCGACTCAACAGCAGTGAATTTGGGTCTGTTTAGTGTTAGCTCCCAATTTTTATTTGCATTAAATATGAGACTATTTTTGCTGTACTTTTTTAAATTAACACTTGAGTCCCTCTATGAAGAACCAAAAAAATATGTCATTAAAAATCTCATTGTCTATGCAAAATAATAAGAGAGAGACTCAGAGGTCCTGGGATTTTCTGTGGGGAGGGGTGGGGAGTAGAACAGTTTTGCATATGGCAGGCAGTTGTTTCCAGAGGCTACACAGACTTACCATGAACATCCACATAGGCACAAACCAACCATGGGATATCATCTCACCCCAGTATTAACAGCAAAGCTCAAAAATACAGAAAACAGCAAATGGTAGAAAGGGAGAGACTGGGAAGTTCATACACTACTGGAGGAACTTTAAAATGGTGCAAACACTGTGGGAAATAGTATGGTGCTTCCTTACAAAGTTGGAAATAGAAACACTATCTAGAATGGGACTATATCATATAGTATCAGTAATTAGTATTACTGATTAGTGTAAGTAATTAGTATTCAGCAATCCCACTACTAGGTATATATCCTAGAGAAGTAAGAGTTATGACATGAACCAATATAGGCATACCTGTGTTCATCACAACATTAAGCACAATAGCAAAATGATGGAAACAACCTAAGTGTCCATCACTAGATGAACGGATAAACAAACTATGGTGCATATACACACCAGGCAATGTTAAAGGATTATGATAAATCTGCAAAACACCTCATAACAAGTATGAACCTGGAGGACTTTATGCTCAATGAAATTAGTCAATCACAAAAGGACAAACACTGTATGAGACCATTACTTTAAAAAGTCAAGAAAAGGTTTACACAAAGAAAAAAACATTCTTTGAAGGTAACCAGGGGTGGGAGGGCAAAAGAATATAAATCCCTAACTAGAAGGTAGACATGTATTAATTTGGGTGAAGGGAAAAGTGCCAAGTCCTGCAAAACCGCTCAGGTCACGAAATGAAGCAACACAGAAGGATTAATGTTTTTCTTTTTAAAAAAGGAATGAGGGCCAGGCAGATGCCCTGCATTTTCTGCAAGAGTGACCCCTGATGCATCCACTCTGCTTTATTTATACATAAGCATACAATTACGTCATTATTCTTGGTATTTCTTTAAAACAATCAAATATTCAATCAATTATTGTTTAACGGTAAAATCAAATATTTCCTTATAGCAATCAGTTATTAATGAAAAGTTAAAATTTTACTCTTTCCTGTACCCAAAGCATTTTCCCATGTCCAAATATATTGGATAATTAATTAGGTTAACATCTCTTGCAGGATTAGCAAATAATCACTAAGATACATCATTCTAAAACATAACGTGATTGTTAAGGTGCATGATTCTAAAGAATGGTTTCTAAGGTATACTACTCTTTGGGCAAAACATTATTCTGGGGAGACAGGTTAGCAAACATTCTACTGGGCAACATTCCACCCCAGGAACACAACGCTGAAGCCAAGCATTCATTCAACTGAAGGAGAAGCCTTGCCATCTCTTAAAGCAAGCATTCAACCATAAGAGAAGCCTTGTCATCTCTTAACTGTAATTAGAACATGTGCCTTGAAATCATGTTCTTTTGGGGGTCTTTTTCTTGGTCTCCAACAGAAAAGCAATGTACAATAAGGCGTAGGCCAGCACAAAATAATCAAGGCAATGGAAGACACTTGGAGGAGCACAAGAGTTAAAGGTGACAAAGGTAAATACTATTGCACACAATATAACAATAATAGTAATAATAACCATCTATGAGTGACTATATAGATATACAAGCTGAACAGGAGTGGGAAGGTGAATGGGACTACACTCACAAATATATATAGGTTTGACAAAGGCTATCTCTACATATGTGTTTATATGTGCTACAAATATATCCATGGATATAGTAAAGTATACAGGGGACAGAGTTATGAAAACTTCTTAGCTATAACCAAAAACCTTAAGGGAATGAGCCACTGGCCTGGGGGCTCAGGACCGTAATCTCAGAGAACATCAAGGTCAGTTGATGCAATATAATCCACAAAGACAATGTCCCACATCCTACTCTGGTGAGTAGCAACTGGAGTCTTAAAGCTTGTGAGTGACCATCTACAGTATAACAATCAGTCTCTCCACATCTGCAGAAAAGAATAGTGAAGAAAATCAAAGGTGCACAGAAAAAAATTAGTCCAAAGGACTAATGGACCACACAAACCCCAGCCTCCACAACCCTGAGACCAGAAGAACTAGATGGTTACCAGCTACCACTGTCTACTGCTCTGAAAAGGATCACAAAAGAAGGTCCTGGATAGAGGGGGAGAAAAATGTGGAACAAAACACAAAATCACACACACACACACACAAAGACTAGGTTTGCTGGTGAAACCCCAAGACTATGGTCTTTAGACTCTCTTCAAGCCTAGCACTGAACTCACCCCTGTGGCTCAACTTTCAGCCAAACAACAGACAGGACTGTAAGGTGAACAACAATAGCAGGGAGGTATGTCCCCCTTAGAACAATCAACCACACATACCGATAGGACAGCATTTCCTCAGGGATAAAGCTCAGGAGGCAGGAGGTGGTAGGAAGGAAGGACAAATGGAAATGGTAAGCACAAGGAGGAAGTGAGAAAAGTGCTGTACATTGTGAGGTCTGCAAGAAACATCAAGAAACAAAGTATGTGTGAATTGTTGAATGGAAAACCAACGTGCTTTGTAAACTTACACCGAATTACAATAAAAAAGGTTAAAAAACAAAAGTTTATTTTTCATTAGTTCCTTCAAATATCCTAACATGACTTATATGCTGATTTCAGTTTTAAGATTATTCACGATAAGACTTGGTAGAGCTCATTGGTGAGTAAGTCACTGTTTCGGTCCTCTAGTGCTGCTCTAATGAAAAATACTACAAGTGGTTAGCTCTATCAAGCAGGGATTTATTCTCTCACAGTTTAGGAGGCTAGAAGTCCAAGTACAAAGTGCCAGCTCTAAGGGCTAGGTGAAAGCCCGTCAGCCTTGGGCTTCAGCTCTGCTTCTTGCTCCTGGCCCACTGAAGCTGCAAGCATCTCTTCACTCAGACAGCAGCTGGCTGCTGAGGCTCGACAAGAAAATGGCACAATCTCAAAATTTTCAAGCCACATGGCAGGGCACTAATTCAAGTCCATTAACAGTCCCAAGATTGGCAGACAATGTGATATGCCACTGAGATGAAGACTCAGCTAACTATAGGTTCCAAGCATGCCAAAATGCTACAGACCTTTCTCAAAATTTCTTCTTAAATACTAGAAGCAGCCCACATCCCTAAGGCAGCTACTCAGCTGCTCCAGTAGATTCCACCATGGAGTTGATTGCCACTCTCATCATGGGGAATGCAACATCCAGCTGCCCAGCCACTCAATCAGGCCAAGCCAAATTGACACACAGTTTAACTACAACAGTTACTATTGGGGAGAACAATTAGTAGGATTAGATAAGACCTTTCGAAAAGTTGAAGGTAGTGGTGAGGAAGATTTTTCATGGATCATAAAAATGGTTACTTCTGGATAAAAATATAAAGCATATAGTGAAGAGCGGAGCTCTGCTAGCATAGTGCCTAAGGCACTTGACTGCTAACCAGATGGCTGGCTGTTCAAACCCACCAGCCACTCCTCGAAAGGAAGATGGGGCAATCTACTTCTGTAGTGATACTGCCTCGGAAACCCAAGGAGGGGTCGCTATGAGTGGGGTCTGACTAGATGGCACATAACAACGACAACAACAACAACATAGTGAAGAGCATTGCAGACACATTGGGATCATTCAACAGAGGACTTTGCCAAGAAAAGGGAAGTTTCAGCAAACTCATTCTGCCTCACAGGTTAAAGGACTATTTGGGCAGCAGCTGAGTATTCCCTGATTGTGCTTTGTTAAATGCCTCAGCTGATAGAAGCTGGTGATGTCCTTACCAAAGAGACAGAGTTGAATAGGCTTTCTCAACAGTACCAAAAATGATTTGGCTTTGGTTGGCAGGTCTGGGTGCATGAACTTGCACTGAGCAAGGGAAGACAAATCAGTGATACATTCGTGGAAACCATAGCTCCTGCACACTTGACAACATCATTCAGCCCTGGGATCTCCCCTAAGTCCACACTGGCCTCTCTTTCTTCTCCATCACCAGTTCAAGTGGTCACTACCAACTGATCAAAGTGGACATAAGTTGACATTTACTACTATGCTCTTCACCAAAGTACGTGGGACAAAGTCTGGCCATTCTTGCTTCTAAGGAGCATTCTGGCTGTACTACCTTAGTCACATTGTCAGACAGACCAGTCTCCGGAGAAGGATATCATGCTTGGTAAAGTAGAGAGTCAGTGAGCAAGAAAAGACCCTCAATGAGATGGATTGACACAGTAGTGTAATGATGGGCTCAAGACTAGAAGGGACTGTGAGGTTGGCACAGGACCAGGCAGTGTTTTGTTCTGTTGTACATGGGGTCACTGAGTTGGATCTGACTCAATGACACCTAACAACACTTTGCTCTTAGGTCACTCTTATTCTGGGTGTTGGAGATTCTCCCTAATTCATTGGGATTGGACCACTTTCAGAAGTTATCCTTGTGGTGTTTGCATGTTTCTCATCATATTAGTGTATTTTAGTCATGTTCTTATTAATCTCACCTTTACTTATTCCTTCTAGAAGAATGAGAATGAGAAATATAACAAAAAGTGAACATGTAGAAGATTTCTGTGTGCCAGAGACTGTCTAAATGTCTTACATATTAAATCACTTATTCCTCATAACAATCATATGAAGCAGACACACTAAAATCCACATTACATGCATTTAAAAAAAAAACAGAGAAGTTAGGCAATTTTCTCAAGGTCACACAGCTAGGAAGGGCAAAGGTAAGAGCTGATTCCAGATAATGAGGTCTGTGCAATTAAATACTACTCTTTCCTATTGCTAAGATTCATTCATTCACTCACTCCATATACATCAGTGACTAAAGACTATATACACAGTGCTGTTAACTCAAAAACTCACTTCCATCCAGTAGGATCAACTCGTAGCGACCCCTCCATGGGTTTCTGAAGTAGATTGTTCAACCTTCCTTCTGAGGAGTGGCTGGTGTGTTTGAACCTTCAGCTTTCTGGTTAGCAGTCAAATGCCTTGGGCACTATGCTACCAGAGCTCCTACTGTACTGTTATTGGTACAAAAATTCTACTTCTACAGATGTATGGGTTTGATTTCTAATGTTCACCACAGCACTGTATAATAAAAGGACATGAGCATATTTCATACCAATTATATTTCAAGGTGATGAAAATTCCACCACTGTCCCTTGTCCTATGGATTTTAATTGCCTCCCAAGTGCTATCAAGCAGATTCTGACTCATGGTGACCCTATGTGTTTCAGAGTAGAGCTGTGCCCCATAGGGTTTTCCATGGCTGACTTTTTTAAAAATTAGATTTCCAAAATCTTCTTCCAAGGTGCCTCTAGGTAGACTAGAACTTCCAACCTTAGCAGCTGAGGGTGTTAACTGTTTGCACCACCCAGGGACTCCACTGAACTGTAATAGACAGTTTCTTTCTTCATCTATTCCCAGAACTATTAGATTGATGCATCTTTTACCTCTCTGTTATAAATTTACCTAAATCCCTAAATGTCAGAAATGTTTTATGGTTTTCTTTCAGTGAAATCTGAGAAAACTGTTACCCAAAGCATTAAAAATATTTTTCATTTCAAACTATCCTCAGATATCCAACTGTCACAAATATTGACCTCTCAAGAGAAGAGCCATTGACGTGTCTGTCATCTTATTTCAAAATAATGTCAACACACTGACAGCAGGTAAGAAAGAGAGACAAAGAGTGCGTATGCTGATCCAATATGTGACACAGTTCATGGAAGTCCTTAGACCAGATGCTCCATTCACTGAAATAAACACAAGCATGTTACTGCCACCCATGACAGAATCAAATACCAAAAATGGAGTATTTCTGTAAAAGAAATATTTAAGATAATTTACAAACAAGGCATAAACTATGCTGGTTGGAATGGCTGTGCACAGCATTTTCAAAAAGAAAATGAAGTTCTGTAAGAAATCCCAGGTATACAACAGAGCTGACAAAGGACAAGGTTGTAGTCACTTCTTGATCACAGCCAGCTACCCAGAGGGAGCGAGTAGTTGAACCTGTGGGCTCGGGACCATAGTCGCAGGGGACACCAAGCTCAATTGGCATAACATACTACACAAAACATTGTTCCACCTCCTACTTTGGTGAGTAGTGAGTGGAATCTTAAAAGCTTGCAAGCAACCATTTAGATGCAATGATGGGTCTCTCCTCATCCAGAACAAAGAAGAATGAAGAAAACCAAAGATTCATGGAAACAATTAGTCCTAGTGACTGGTACTACATGAGATCCACAGCCTATACAACTATGAGACCAGAAAAACTAGATGGTGTGTCCAGCCACCACTGTCAACCACTCGGAGGGGGATCTATGTAGGAGATCCTGGATAGAGAGGGAGAACAATGTGGAACAAAACTCAAAATCATTTGGAAAAAAAAATAGGGGGACGGACCAGGTTTGCTGGTCTGATAGAGCCTGGTCGAACCTCTGAGACTATGGCCCCTAGTTGCCCTTCAGGTCTGGAATTGAACCCACACCTGTGGCTTCCAGCCAAACAAAAGACAGGCATATGAGTTGAACACTTACCTAAGGTAGATATACTCCTTGGAGAGAATAATCATGAGAGAAAGAAGGGCTGTTTATGCACAGGGAGACAGCTCAGGGGGCAGGTGTACATGGTGGGATGGACACAGGGAAGAGGTAACTATCAGGAGGAAGTGGGAGGGGAGCTATTGCTTTGGGGTAAATTGTAGTCAATGTTAAGAGACAAAGTGTGTGTGAACTGCAGTATGGAAAGTGAATTTGCTCTGTAAACTTTCACCCAAATCACAATTAAAAAAATAAAATGAAGACATTGGTTTCATGTGCTGCTGGTGGGTAAGAAACTAACCTAAATTAGCAGTAAAATCATCATGAGTCAGAATCAAGTAAATGGCAGCTGATTTTGAAGGTCCTTGGATGATGTAAATGGTTTGCACTCAGCTACTAACCAAAAGGCTAGTGTTTGCATCCACCCACCCAGCAGCACCATGGAAGAAAGATTTGGCAGTTACTTCCATAAAAATTATAGCCATTGAAAACCCTATGAGCAGTTCTAATACCAAGTACATAATGTCTCCGTGAGTAGGAATTAACTCAACAGCAAGGGGTGCTTTGTTGTTGTTGTTATTGTTATTGTTGTTGTTAGCAGTAAAATGAGTTTCTATAAGTACCATAAGAGAGATAAATGTCGAGACTTTATTTTCTAATTTTTTTTTAAATACAGTTTTATTAATCCCACTTCCATAGTGATGGAAACCCAAGGAGGAGTTGCTATGAGTTGGACCCGACTTGATGACAGTGAGTTTGGGTTTTTTGGTTTATTACTGACACAAACAGTTAAGCAATCAACTACTAGCCAAAATATTGATGGTTCAAACCTACCCAGAGGGGCCTCAGAAGACAAGCCTCGTGATTTAACAGGGCACCATCTTGAAAACTGTATGGAGCAGTTATACTCTGAAACACAAAGGTCATCATGGGTCACAATTATATCAACAGCAACTAACGACAATATGATATGTATGGCTCTGAATTATACTTGTCATGAGTACTCTTGTCTCAGCTAAATGTTGGTTTGCTTAATAGTCTAAATATTTAAACTGATTGACCAGTATTCATAAGTCAGTTTCATATGTACGCTTTACACTCCAGCCACTTTAAAATACAGATTATACAGGCAGAAATGGCTGTATATGACATTTTCAATGAGGCAATTTTTTCATGTGCTGCTTTGGTGATATATGTTATTATAAGTTAACAAACTAGGTTAACTCTCTAACAGCCGCACAATCACTGAAACAATTTACCAGAAACTAAATATCCAGTCCATTATCTATTTAAGAGTTCATCTTGGTGGTGGAGTTGAAAACTCAGATCCACAGGCTGTGTGACTTTGGGGAAAATTACTTAATCTCCCTGAGTTTCTCGGTGAACACTTCTTCTTCAAAGGGATAAAACAGAACCAGCTTCATGGTATCAAAGTGAGAATGAATTAAGATCATTCATGCAAAGCACTTGGTACAGTGCCTGAGCAGGGACTACATTCAATCTTCCCAGATACCATCACTGTCAGTCACCATTTAAAGATAAAATATGTGTTTTGTGGGTTTTTTTTTGTTTGTTTGTTTGTTTGTTTGTTTGGCTGTTATATCTTGAATATAACTCTTCTGCATCAATCTTGAGACACAGAAATAAAAAAGGCAAGTGAAAACTGAGAAATTTAAAAATCTGAAGCATTTACTATTTGGTCACAAGTTCCAGTCTAAAGAAGGAAGAGCCCCATTGCTTTCCTGGGCCCCCACCACGCTGGGCACTTGAAGTTCTCTTTCAGCCTTACAGCCAACCAGTGAGTAAAGTCATTATCTCCTGTATAGGGCCAGAGTCAGTTACTTCAAAGAGATGCCCAGCCTCACTGAGAGGAACCTACTGATGACAGTATACTAACATTTTCTTGCACAAAAGTAACTATTCTGGACCACATGACCCCACCCCCTTGGTCCCAGGTTAGACTAGAGAAGAAGTGTCATCCAATGGCAAAGATTCTTAAGTCTATCCAACCAGGACACCAACATAGGCTGCATGGTGGCTGGCTAATGAGGTCAGATCTTCCCTGGAGAATCTGAACTCAAGACATTCAAGAGGACGGTTGGCCAACAAGCATCAGTAGGAGTAAAGAAATCAAGGGAGAATGGTTCAGTTTCCAAAATGGTAAAAGACTAGAAAATGACCAAATGTCCCCACTGCTGAGAAAGGAACAGACAGCCTTTTACTTGATGGCCCTAGCCCCTTCTGGTTGCCAGAGTTGGACCAGTTCTCAAAGCCTGGCTGTGCTGTGGTTCCTTGTTCTCTGGAGCCTATGGTCACCAAGATACCCATCTTCCTTATTTCCTTATTTATCTTTACAATAAATATTTGTCATTTAAGTTACCCTGAGTGGTCTCTATTTCTCGTAACCACACATGGCCTACCCAGTATGTATCCATTTCAAAATAGAAACTGAAGCTCAGAAAGGTTGAGTTTCCAAGGTCAAATACCTAACTACCCAGAGTTGGTATTATCAGAAAAGCCCTTCACCTCTTTTGTCATTTTTCCTTGTGGGCAAAAAGTTTGGAAAGGAGTATCTTTTAAGTTTAAATGAGAACTATGATGTTAAATCTTCTAAATAAATTATGTGATCAATGGGGGGAAATCACCATATAACTAATAACTGAGAGACTCAGCATTCATACCCAGATAGCAAAGCATGTTGTGGATGCTATGAAAACATAAAAGCTGATGGTGCACTTAGCAAGAAAAGACCCAATCATAAAGTAGGGAAAGGATTTGAATAAATCTTTCACCAAAGAGGCCATTCAAATGGCCACCAAACACATGAAAAGATCGTCAATGTTATTAGCCATCAGAAAGATGAAAATCAAAATCACGATGAAATCTTAATTTCACTCCCACCGAGAAGGTTTTCTGGTAGCATAGTGCCTAAGGCATTTGACTGCTAACCAGAAGGGTAGTAGTTCAAACCCACCAGCCACTCCTGGCAAGGAAGACTGGGCAATCTACTTCCACAGAGATAACCTCAGAAACTCAAGAAGGGGTCACAATGAGTTGGATTCAACTCAATGGCAGTGAGTTGTTTTTTGTTTATTTTTTTAAGATCACTCAGATTTTAATAAGAAAGTAACACATGTTAGTGAGGATGTGGGGAAATTGGAATCCTTATTCAATGCTGATGGGAATGCAAAATAGTAATAGTGCAGTCAAGTGAAAAACTGAAAATAGAACTACCTTAAGATCCAGCAATTTCTCTCCTTGAAAGCAGAGACTCAGATATTTGTACACTAACATTCCTTGCAACATTATTCAAAATAGCCAAAAGGTGAAAGCAACCTAAATGTCCATCAACAGATGATACACAAATACATACACAGCCAGTATAAGAAATGAAGTCTTGATACATGTTCCAATTTGGATGGAAGTGGAAGACATTATGTTGAGTGAAATAAGCCAATCACAAATATTATATGACCTCACTTATATAAAAAGACAAGAATAGGCAAATGTATAGAAACTAAACTTTATTAATGGTTCCTAGGGAGGGGAAGGAGGGAGAAAGGGGGTTGTTGCTTATAGAGAACTGAGTTTCAGTTTATGGTGATGAAGAAATCACCTTGATCAGGGGTAAGGGTGCTCAACCAATTAATGTAATTGCTGGTAGTTGTACAGTAAGTTGTAGAGCTTTCATTGTTAGGTTAATGAGGCCTTATCAGTGTAGGACGTGTTCTAAACCTAATCACATACTGTAGCATGTATCAAGCATTATAAAAAGAAGCAGCAGACATAGAGAGGGGCACAAACTGGGGAAGACAGATGCCATGTGAGGACCGTCAAGAACCCAGGAATGCCGGGGGCACCAACAGGGTGGAATCCACATGGCTGAGACCCTGATTTGGACTTTCAGCCTCTAGACTGTAATAAAATGAATTACTGTCCTTTAAATGCACCCATTTGTGGTGTTTCTGTTACAGCAGCAATGGGAAACTAAGATAGGGACCATGTCAGCCAAGTTCCTCATTGCCGTTGTGTTGTTATGTGCCATCAAGTCGGACCCGACACATAGCGACCCCTCCTTGGGTTTCCAAGGTGGTATCACTAAGGAAGTAGATTGCCCAACCTTCCTTAGCAAGCATCAAAATACAATTCTGGCTGATGTCATTAAAAGAATAAGGTTTGCTTCACAGAATTTTAGGAAAGACTTGACAATCAACCTCAAGCTATGCTGTCAGGGAAAACAATGTTAAAATCATGCTGCAGAACTGGCCATTCCTGCCATCAAGCATCAGAGATGGAGCTTAAACCTCTAAAGTTGCTGGCAGTCCAAGTGGGATGCTCCTAATACCCCAGATCCTCAGTCTTCTTCCATCACTGTTAACAGAGTGAGTCTTTGTAGCTCCCATTTTCTTATGTCACTAATTCTTGATTCAAAGGTTGAGGGAGTTACACATGACTGGTGGAGCTGAGGTCAAAGATGGCTGAGAAAGTCAGTATCTATGGTGGTTGACAAGTTCTTCTCCTGTCAGTACTCATAAGACAGGAAATCCTTTTAGCATAAGAAAGTCATGTGGCCAAATGGAATGACAAATGTTCTCTGCGGGTACTTGCACATGACAGTATAGTAAAATTTGGGGAACAGCCAACATTTTGGTATCACTGGTGGCACAGTAGTTAAAGCTCTTGGCTGATAACTGAAAAGTCAGTGGTTCAAACCCTTCAGCCACTCCAGAGAAGAAAGATGTAGCAGTCTGCTTCTGTAAAGATTTACAGCCTTGAAAATCCTATGGGACAGTTCTACTCTGTCTATAGGATAGCTAAGAGTCGAACCAACATTATGGCAATGGGTTTTGGAAGTTCAGGATCCACTGTCCACCTATCAGATTGTTACAATGTGGTGGCTTGAGCCTTGCTATGATGCCGGAAATTATGCCACAGGTATTCAAATACTAGTAGGGTCCCCCATGGTGAACAGGTTTCAGGAGAGGTTCCAGGCTAAGATGGACTAGGAAGAAAGGTCTGGTGATCTACTTCTGAAAATTAGTCAATGAAAACCCTATATATCTCGAAAGGATATTATCCAATATAGTGCTGAAAAATTAGCCCTTGGGTTGTGAGGCACTCAAAACACACAGTGGCTACACCGATGGACTAGAGCACACCAATGATCATGCAGATGGCACAGGACCAGGCAATGCTTCATTCTGCTGTACATTACTCAGAGCCTACTCCACAGCAACTAGCAACAGCAACCTTCAGATGAAAGATATGATTTGTGTTTGGTAGATTGGAGCCACATTGTAAAGGGTTCAATTTTTCATGTTAAAATAATTTGGATTTCCAAAGAAGGTAATAAAGGACCCTAAGGTTATTTTAAGGAGCTCTGGTGGTGGAGTGGTTAAGAACTCTGCTGCTAACTGAAAGGTCAGTGGTTCAAACCCACCAGCCACTCAGTGAGAGAGAGAGGTGGCAGACCTGATGAACTGCTTCCATAAAGATTACAGCCTGAGAAAACCTATGAAGCAGTTCTGCTCTATTCTACAAGGTTGCTATGAAAGGGAATTGATTCAGCGTCAATGACTCTTTTTTTGTGTGTGTGGTTTGAGAATGCATTTAAGAAGATGAGTACAGTGAGTATTTTTAAATTTTAGGAGTATACTTCATGGCAGTATGAAATACAGGACTGGGGAGATAATTATACTGGAGTCATGGATACTATTTAGGAGGTGATCCTCTCATACAATCAACAATACTGATTGACCACCAGGTGATGAGGCTAGGTCTTAGGAACACAATATTGGATACTTACGGAATTGGAAGTCACTAACTCACTGCCGTTGAGTCAATTGCGTCTCATAGTGACCCCTCCTTGGGTTTCCAAGGTGGTATCTCTATGGAGGTGATTGCCCAATCTTCCTTCTGAGGAGTGGCTGGAGGGTTTGAACCACCAGCCTTCTGGTTAGCAGTCAAATGCCTTAGGCACTATGTCACCAAGCTCCCGGACTTGGAATGGAAGTCTAATAATTCTAACACTTGGTGGTAAGTCTTCTAATGGGTTAGATACAATGAACAATGGAAACAAAGGCAGAGGGTCCTAACTCACCCCTTTGGAACAAGATTCAACCCCCTGGAGGAGGTGATGTTCAAGGTTGGTCCTAACATTGAAGGCTGTCAGAACAAAGAGAGAAACAGACACAACCAATGAGGAATGAGTGTGTCATACATCCAGGGATGGGATTTCTAGCAAGAAAGACAGGGCAGTGCCAACACCCATCAGATTTTAACACCATAGTCATTCAAGTCTTTGGGAATAAGGGTGTCCATGGAGCAGACAGGCAGAGGCCAAATGGCAGTGGGTTAGCAATAAAGAAGAGTTAAGCAGTAAAACAGAGTCCCTGGGCTGTGCAAGTGGTTAATGTACTCAGCCACTAACTAAAAAGTTGGAGGTTCAAGTCCCCCAGATGCACTTGGTGATATACTTCTGGAAAACCAGTCACCAAAACCCCTATGTGAAGGTCTTCTCTGGCACACATGTGTCACTATGCATAAGAGTCAACTCAACAGCAACTGGTTTCAGTTGGTTAAGCAGTAAGCTACTGGTGAAATGAAAAAGGGGAAGGTCCTCAATGAGATGAATTGACACAGTGGCTGCAATGATGGACTCAGGGATAGCAAGGATTGTGAGGCTGATGCAGGACCAGACAGTATTTTGTTCTATCAACGGCACCTATCAACAACATGACAACAAAGAATATAGACCAAGGTTTTGCAAAGCTTGCCCACATACATGGCATAAAGGAAGGGGAGCTAGAGGGAGATAGGGACTTGAAAGATGTGTTAGACTGAGTTTTCTAGAGAAACAAAACCAGGAAAGCATATATATATATATATATATATATATATATATATATATATATATATAGAGAGAGAGAGAGAGAGAGAGAGAGAGAGAGAGAGAGAGAAATTTATCTTAGGAAAATGGCTCACACACTTATAGAAACTGATGAGTCCAAAGTTCCTGGATCAAACATCAAGCTGGAGGTTTTCCACACCAAGCTGGAGGCTTTTCCTGACTCTTGCAGCCACAGGGGCTGAGGAGCTCAAGGCTGGCAGGCAGTACACCACCTGTTGACTCCAACAAATGACAAATCCAAGATCTCCAGGCCGAATGGTGGATTGTTCACTCACAGACAATTGTAGGCAGCACAACAGATACTCGATCCACAGAATAAGGTCTCTCTACCCAGGATGTCCATAGATATACTGGAAGCAGGCCACACCCCTAGTGAAGCTCCCTTTCAACAGATTGGCTTCTCAAAGCATAACCATCTGATCCCATCATGGGAATAACCCCATCTCAACAGGTTAAACCACACAGAATTGTGGTCCAGCCAAGTTGACACACAGCTCCAACTATCACAGTCCACCCCTTGTCAACTTGGCAGTTGCATACATCTTCTTAACCATATATAATTTCTAAATAAGAACAATTACAAAGTCATATTTATGCCTAACATGATAGGCTAACACACGTACAACCAAAACACATTAACCTTATTTACATTTCACAGTTCATAACAGAAGGAAACAAAAATATTTGATGCACATATACAATGAAGAAATATAGCAATCACAGTCCTTGTTTCTGCAGCTGGTTACATGGTCTTAGCTGATATTCAGAACCACCTTCTTCCACCACCCATTCTGTATTTCCCTTGCCCTCAGCAAGCACCTCAGCTGGTTGTGGTTTTTGCCTGGTGGGGTAACTCAAACCTTCATTCTTGAAGGGTCTGGGCCATTATCAGTCATATCAGAATTGGGTTGCTGTAATTTTCCTTTGACTTTAATCACAGAGCATGGTAGTACTAAGAGACGTCCTAAAGAATCTCCTGTATTCCAGACATTTTCTTCTTTACCTCCATTATGTAAAGCCAATCCAATTTCCCCTTGGTAATCAGGATCTATTACACTAGATAGTACAGTAATGCCCTTCCTTGTCTGTTGATCCAGAGGCATGAGGAAGCCAAAATGGTCAGGTGGCATTCTTAATTTCCAGTTCAATGCAATCAGTATTGTGTCTCCAGTTTGGAGTGTTCCTCCCTTTGGGACTAAGATCTCCAGACCCACAGAGCATAGGGTAGCAGTGACAGGAAGTAAAAATTTTTTGAGTGGGTCACTAGGGGTAATAGTGAGTGGTGCCACTCCCGTTTCCATCCCTTGGTTCCTGCACCCATGAATTCTGGTTATTGGAGAAACAGAACCATATATTGGACACTGGTTTAGAGCATATACAGCCTCCTGGAGAACAGTGCCCCAACCCTTCAAGGTATTGCCACCTAGCTGGTACCATATTTGTGTTTTCAAGAGGTCATTCCATCATTCTATCAAGCCAGTTGTTTCAGGATGATGGGGAACATGGTAAGACTAGTGAATTCAATGAGCATTAGCCCATTGCCGCAATTCATTTGCTGTGAAATGACTCCCTTGATCCAAAGCAATGCTGTGTTGGATACCATGATGGTGGATAAGGCATTCTGTAAGTCCACAGATGGTAGTTTTGGCAGAAGCATTGCATGTTGTTGTTGCTGTTGTTGTTAGGTGCTGTCAAGTCCCTTGCAACTCATAGAGACCCCATGCACAGCAGGA
>NW_006922029.1:1975635-1978317 GCF_000298275.1 Orycteropus afer afer | reverse complement strand
ATGTAAGTGAGTCCATTTCTAGGCCCAAAGGGTAACCCAGGACCATACTCTCAGGGGTTCCACCAGTCTCTCTTGGACCAGCTTCATAGACTTTTAAGAGTTTTTTTGGCTTCACAATGTATGGAAATGTATAGGAGATACTCCATAAACCTGGCTTACTGAAGAAAAATGTCACAAAGGATCTATAAACAAGATCATCCACCCCAGGAACCAGTAGGTTGTTCCCAAGTCTATTTTGTCTCAAAACCATAACACTCCATACCTTTGGAGGGAAAAAAGGTAAGAAAGCCTTCTGGTATATGTGATCTTACAAATAATCTCTGGGTGGTGCAAATAAATGGTTTATGTTCTTGGCTGCTAACTGAAAGTTTAGAGGCTTGAATCCATCCACAAGCACCTCAGAGAAAAGCCTGACATCTACTTCAAAAAAATCAGCCATTGAAAACTCTGTGGAGTACCATTCTACTGTACACAGGGTTGCTGTGAGTCAGAATTGATTCCATGGCAACTGCTGTGTACTAATGTATGCATCTTCTTTCTATGCTCATGATCTAAAATACACTTCTTATGTTCTGGTTTCTAATCATTGCATATTTCCATACCTCAGTTTAAGCTGTGCTTCTGAGGATCTCAATTTATCTGAGTTTTACATTTCAGATAGGGGCACTTTATGCCTATACTAACTAACTTGACATTGAGTGGGACCTGACTCATAGAGACTACTCCTTGGGTTTCTGAGGCAGTGTCTGTAAAGAAGTAGATTGCCCCATCTTCCTTCTGAGGAGTGGCTGGGGGTTTTGAACTGCCAGCCTTCTTGTTAGCAGTCAAATGCCTTAGACACTACCTCACCCAAACACGCTTATGCCTATAGGAAGGATGTTAATGAGCTCTACCAAGAGACTCTCTAAAGCAGTGCTTCCCAAACTTGTCTGCACACAAGCTTTTAAAAGTCCCAGATCTCTGGCCATATTTGAGGCAAAGCACATCAGAATCCATGGCCATGAGACACAAGTATCATTGTATTTTAAAGTTTAATGTGCAGCCAAGATTGAGAACTCTTGCAGAAGGCAGGTTGGGCAAACTACTTCCATAGTGATACCACCTCGGAAACCCAAGGAAGAGTCGCTATGAGTCAGGTCCGACTTGACGGCACATAACGACAACAACAAGCAGAAACATATCCAGGAACTTCTTCATCCTCCTTTGTAAGTCTCAAACATCCCCAACCATGGGGCACCAAAATTATTTTGCTCCCATAGAGAGTCAAAAGGACAAGTTCAATCCACCCTATAGAAGGCACATATCTCTACCACAACCCAGGGGAAGATGCCCAGCTTTCAGGATCTCCATTTAGGAATCTTTTTTTTCTAGGAGCACATGGAGCTTTCCTTTGGGTGAAGGGATTGTTTTGGGAGGCCCTCAAGAGTCTCTCAATGAATATTGGTGCTACTTGCATGGCATGATTGATTTCACTGGTGACACTAAATTGTACACGTGAAAAATGTTGACTTGGCAATATGTTTATAATAAAAATAAAACCTCCACTCTGGTGGCATGTCTACATCGTCAGTTAATAGTTTAGAAAGCATGGGTCCTGTAAACGTGGTGGATAATGCTCAGCTTTACCTGGGTTCTGTGGTCCTGGAAAACAGCCATTGTTCAGGAAGTCCCCACCCTTTGTGTTCCAGGAAACAGCTTCCCGAAAGGAATGAAACTTCCCTATATGTCTTAGATAAGACTCAGTATGTTCCTCTTATTTGCTTGTGACAAGGCCAGACATAGAGACTTCAAATTTCCATTCCTTGGCTCATAAACGATTAGATGAACTACTTGTCCCCATGAAACAATTGAAACAAAATATGTCTTAACAAAACTTTGGTTAAGTTTCTCTCCTTTCCCCAAGCCCCTGTCAAAACCCACCCTCAGCTTGAGTTAACATGCCATCCATCCTGAGCAGCCCCTACCAAAAAATAGGCTCAGAAGGAAGGTTGGCCAATCTACTTCCATAGTGATACCGCCTTGGAAATCCAAGGAGGGTTGCTATGAGTTGAGTTTGACTCGATGGCACATAACAACAACAACAGCAACAACAACCAAAAATAGGCTGAGCTCAGGATAAACCATTCTTTGATCTATTATCCAATCATGCCACACCACCCTCTCATCCCATTTTCATCTCACTTTCTAAACCTGGTTCTTTCTAGCCTTGTTCACACCTTATACAAGAAAAACCCTTTCTGTATAACCCTTGAGGTACTTGCAAATCATTGAGCATTCTCCCTATTGTAATAGTTCCCCTCTCCATATTACAACAGCACCTTTCTCCTTAGCAATAGGAGGGGTCACTATGAGTCGGGTCCGACTGGACGGCAAATAACAACAACACAACAACCTTAGCAATAATCCTTTCAAATAAAGTGTCTCCTTACCAAATCTGGATTTGTTTTCTACTTGTGACTCTGAACAAAAAATTAACACAAAGAAAGAAAAGAAGATTCCTCCTATTTATATCCAGACCCTATAAACATTTTGGTAATTAGGACATCAAAGGAAGGGCCAGAGGTCCGGGCTACAGGAGCATAGGCAAGTGGAGCAGGATAGAGGAAAATGTGGTAGCAGGAAGGATAAGTTCCTGAACACTTTTTAAAACCCTCATGGACTTCATGAAAAAAAAAAAAAAAA
>NW_006922029.1:1972000-1975119 GCF_000298275.1 Orycteropus afer afer | reverse complement strand
ACATTCCTCCCTTTGTTGTTGTTGTTGTTGTTGTTCTTGTTATGTGCCCTCGAGTTGGACCCGACTCATAGCGACCCCTCCTTGGGTTTCCAAAGCAGTATCACTACGGAAGTAGATTGCCCCATCTTCCTTCCGAGGAGTGGCTGGTGGGTTTGAACTGCCAGCTTTCTGATTAACAGTCAAGTGCCTTAGGCACTATGCTACCAACAAGGTGGTATTAAGAGTGGTGATTGGTGGGATTTCCAGGATGAAGAGAGAGATGGGAACTCAGGTTGTAAGAGGCATGGACAGCAAGCTCAGGAGTTATGGTATGAGGTGCTGTGGGAGATAGGTTTCCCACCTGTAAGGCTGAGGGCACATCCTCCAAACCAGGTCCTCTGTTTTGAGTTTTCCTCTTTCTCTGACTCACAATGGAAAGTAGTACATTCTCACAATTTCTTCATTATACTTCTAATCATTTCTCCACTCAATCAAGTACTCCATTCTCCTGGATTTTTCTAAAGTTTTGGCATTTATTCAACCAATTATTAATGGAGCAGCTCTTGTGTGCAAGGCACTATGCTAGGTGCTGAGGATACAAAGTGAATATAAAATGTGGAAGGGTTCTGTCTTCATGGTGCTTAATGAATACTGTGGAGATCTGAACAATAAACATCAAAGTTAAAAATAATAATTATTATTATTATTACAATGGTCATACACAGGATGGTAGGCAAATAAGATGCCACGATTGAGATTACTGAGAGTAACCTATTGTAGAGGGCTCAATGAGGAAAGGCTTTGCTAACATTTCAACTGAAAATGTAAAGAGTAGATGGAGAATGGTCCAGGTAGAGGCCTGTCATTGCCAAGGCCCCTAAGCGAGAAAGTACTAGAGAACCGAGGAAGGCCAGAGGATAAAGCATCATCACCAAGGGGACACGTGATGAAGATATAGAAGACCATGCAGGGCTATACAGGACACATTCTGCAATTTGGACCATATGTAAGTGCTACAGAAAACCATTCAAGTATTTGTGCATGGGAATATCCAATTCACATTTCTAAGATGTTACTCTAGCTGCTGAATGGAGAATAGATAGGAAAATAGGAGAAAATTAAGCAGAAGTCTGTGTATGAGGCTATTGAAAGAGATAATGGTGCAAGCCATTGAGATGAAGCATATGGGGGGGGGAATTCAAGGTATATTGGTGGGAGGAGAATCACTGGGATTTGTCAGTGGGTTAATTTGGAAAGGGAAAGTCAAGGCTGGCTCTTATATTTGGGCTAGAACAATAAGTGGATAGAGAAACCAATTCCTAAGATGGGAAATGGAGGAGAGAGAGGTTTTTGGAAGATAGGAAATCGAGTATTCAGTCGATTATTATTAAGATGCCTATGAAACTTTCAAGTAGAGATGTCAAATCAACATGTGACTTTGAGGCTGAGAAGAGAGGTCTGATCTAAACATTTGTATTTGAGAAATGTTACAATCGATGAGACCATGAGAAAGAATGTGATTGCTTGGGCTTCCTCACAGTATGGTGGTTTCTGGGTAATCAGGCTTCTTAGATGCCAGGTAGTTTTCCCCCAGAGCAAAGTTTCCAGAAAATTCAAGTAAAAGTACCATGATTTCTTACAATCAAGTCTCAGAAGTCACAAATCTTCCCTTCTATCATCTTGCATATTACCTGTCCCATGTACCATATGTTGCATATTTACTTTCAAAATTCAAGTAGGCTGGACAATGTGTTGAGAGTACTTGGAAGTGTATCTACTAGCATGTATCAAAACCAGAAAGGATCCTGTACCATCTCTTGTCATAGCCCAGAGCTTCAAACTTCTGAATCTATTTTCACTAGTCCATGGCATGGGAACTTTAAGACTGTATTTTACTAAAAACTCCATTTGATTTCATATTCAGTTGTTCAGAGCAATCTCTGAGAAGCCCAGATTCAAGGAAATGGAAAACAGACTCCAGTTCTCAATAGGAGAATGGCTTACACATACAAGGAGAAGAGGAATTAATGGTGGCCATCTTATGGATAAGGAGCTCAGGTGGCTGCTAACCAAAAAGTTGGTGGTTCAAACCCACCAACCATTTCACAGGAGAAAGAGGAGGCAGTCTGCTTCTGTAAAGATTTAGTCTTGGAAACCCTATGGGGCAGATCTACTCTGTCCTGTAGGGTTGCTGTGAGTTAAAATCGACTCAATGGCAGTGGGTTTGGGGTTTTTTGGTATCTTATGGATAAACTATCTCATGGGGCCTCACTTTATTCTATTCCATTTGACCTGCAAGCCTGAGTGTCCCCACGGTAGAACTTTTAGCTTTGGTTTGGTTTTACCTCAATACCACTCTGCAGACTGCATAACAGTGTCTGACTCTTCCTACTCCATAATAAAGCTGGAATTGTTTTCTTACTGGATTCATATTTAAATCACATTCTGAAATTCAACGTTTTCTTTGAAAACATACTAATGAACTAAAAGTGGAAAGAAAAAACATCATTACAGAGATCTCCTTCTGGTAAGGACAGCAGAAAAAACAATGCTTATATCATGAGACAACAAATCAAAGAAGGAAGGGTCAGTTCTCAAAATGGGTATGTTATTTACCACCAAACACACACACACACACAAAAAATCTAGTATGAATATAATTCCCATTTTGAGTTGTAGAATAATCCCTAAAAGTGGTTTCACAGTTTAACAGATTCTCGCCACATTGACTATCCCTCTGTCACTCAGTATCTTGTTTCTAAAACAGGCATTCTCTCCTTTCTTCTTTATATCCAAATCACATCTTCAACACAACAACAGAGTCATACAGCACTTTTCTTCTATCAGAGTCTGAAAAAAAAAATCTCTTTTTAATTAAATTCCATATCAAGATATTCCACCAATCTGTCTAGACAGCCATTGAAATTTGATTGAAAGAGTTATGAACATAATGATGTCAGGAACATGTTAGGGTTATTGGGACTGCATATTTAACTATATAAACTTTTTCCTTATAATTAACATCTTTTCATAGAGAACTTCTGGCCCTGGTCCTAATGACGCCTCAGGAAATATGTTTCACCATTTCCATACTGATTCTGACTCCAAAGATATTTTTACTGCTACATTGACTGGCATTA
>NW_006922029.1:1968210-1971545 GCF_000298275.1 Orycteropus afer afer | reverse complement strand
GCGTTCTGGAGAAAATTGATAACACATGTCTGAAAGCCTCCCATGCTAAATTATCATGGCCATAGTCTTTGGCAGAAATTACAAATAAGATGTCCACAGGCCAAATCCAGCCTGATGATGAGTTTTGTTTGACCTACACCATGTTAAAAAGTAATTGGGAGACTTCATCCAAATTTATTTATTCATGTGTTTGGCAAATATTTACTGAGTACCCTCATCACATGCCAAGCTAAGTACCAGATGCTAGATACACTAAATGAAAAAGACATGTGTGCCTGTGAGATATACAGTCAAGAAAGTAAATAAGCAGTTAGAAAAAGCATCGTAAATATTATGATAAAGTAGAGGACATCACAATATGTACAATAACCCATTGCTGACAAGTCAATTCAGACTAATAGTGATGCTATAGGACAGAATAGAACTTCCCCATAGGGTTTCCAAGTCTGTAAATCTTTACAGAATCTTTACAGAAGCTGACTGCCACATCTTTCTTCTGTGGAAGGTGATGGGTTCAAATTGCCAAACTTCTGATTAGCAGCCAATCACCTAACCAATGTGCCACGAGGGCTCCTTGTGTGTATAATTATTTATTGAGTATAAATACTTATATATGTAAGACGTTTATGTCAAGTGATATACCATTTGATCATCACAACAACCCTATGAAGTGAGGGTTACTCTTATCAACCCTACACTTCAGATGAGCATTCTACACACAGAAAATATCAGTGATTTATCCAATAGCATAAAACGTTTAAACTTTGAGTTGAATATTTTTATTTATCTTTTGGTTTACCTATGGACTATATTCCCAAGTCATTTCTTAGAGCCTAGGTAGTTTTATACCATCAGCAAACAACCATTTTCCATTGAGTGTGCTAAACTTTTTCTGTTTGCCTTATTTTAACCCATGAATACAATGGTCATGGTATAGAGGATAAATACAGATTTTTAAGCCAATTAGACTTCAATTAACCTCCTGAGTCTGGTGCTTTCTAGTTTCAGAATATTGAAACTACTGGGCAGCATTTTGGCCCTTGTGACATTCACCCTGTGGTGTTAGTCCTGGGATTATGTTACATTACATGGCAAAAGACACTTTGCACATGTAGTCAGAGTCCTAACTCAGTTGACCTTAAATTTTGGATGGTATCTGCATAGACCTAGTACAATCAGATACCCAACAAACCCAATCCATTGCTGTCAGGTTAATTTCAACTCATAGTGACTTTGAAAGCTGGGAGATTCTTATAGTAATATACAATAAGGGGGGAGCACAAAATTATAAAGGCAGAGGAAGACATTGGGAGGAGCATGATAGTTAAAAGCAACAAAGGTCAATACCATTATGTACATGATCCTGCAATATCAGTAATAACAAAGATCTATGGTTGGACACATAGATAGAACCAACAGGGGTGGGAAGGCAAATGGGACTACACCCACAAACATACATAGATAGGACAGAGGACATTTCTACATAAGTATTTGTATGTGCTGCAAATATACTCACAAATATATTTAGTAGAATATACAGGGGCAAAGTTATGAAAACTCCTTAGCCATAAACAAACACCTTGAGAGAATGAGTCACTGGGCATAGGGGCTCAGGACCATAGTCTTAGAGGACACTAAGGTCAATTGGCATAACATGATCCACAAAGACAATATTCTCCTTTCCACTTTGAGTAACAACTAGGATCTTAAAAGCTTGTAAGTGACGATCTAAGGTACAAATATTGGTCTGACCCCATCCAAAGCAAAGAAGACTGGAGAAGATCAAAGACAAAAGAAAATAATTAATCCAAAGGACCAGTGAACCACCTGAACCCTAGACTCCATGACACTGAGATCAGAACTAGTTGGTGCCTGGCTTCCACTGATAACTATTCTAAAAGGGATCACAATAGGAGATTCCAAATAGTTGTTGTTGTTGTTATGTGCCATCAAGTAAGATCTGACTCATAGCAAGCCCTCCTTGGGTTTCTGAGGCAGTATCACTATGAAAGTAGATTGCCCAACCTTCCTTCCAAGGAGTGGCTGGTGGGTTTGAACCACCAACCTTCTGGTTAGTAGTCAAGTCTCTTAGGCACTATGCTACCAGAGCTCCAAATAGAGTGGAAGATAAATATGAAACAAAACTCAATATCACAAAAATGACCAGGCTTACTGGTCTAATGAAGAATAGTGGAACCTCCAAAAGTATGGCTTTTAAGCACTCATCAAGCCTGGAACTGAACTCACCCCCATGGCTCAAATTTTAGCCAAACGATAGACAGGACTATAAGGTAAACAATAACACTGGGGTTCACCTCGTGAGAACAATCAACCATTTGATACCAAAATGCATCATGTGCCCAGAGACAAAGCTAAGAAGTCAAGAAGGGATAGGAAAGAAGCACAAAGGAAAATGGGAAACACATTGAGAAAGCGGGAAGAGTGCTGTTACTTTGTGGAGATTGCAATGGGTGTCCCATGAAAAAAATGAGCATGAATTGTTGAATGTAAACTTTCATCCAAATCACAATGAAAATAAATAAATAAATATATTAGATAGCTTTTTAAAATTTTAATTCCAAATAAAACAACTGTTAAGGAACCATTAACACTGCCTGTTAATGTCTTATCTTAATCCTTCTGGAAGTATTCATCAATCCTGAAATTTGGGCAACTGAAAAAGAATGACTGAGGACTTCATATAAACCACACAGTACACAGATATGAGCAGGATCATGACTACACACAACAGGGACCAAGAACGGGAACTCTAAAGTTAGACCACATTGGGTCCGAATCCTGGCTCCACAAATTCTGAGCTATGTGGCCTGGGCCAAGTGACTTTACCTTCCTCTGCTTTAATTTACCCATCTACAAAATGGGAATAATAATAATGCCTACCTGTATTAGTTATCTATGGCTGCATAACAAATTACCCAAAATTTAGCAACTTAAAATAACAATCATTTATAATCTCATGTAGTTCCCAGAATTTGGGCAGCTCTGCTCAGGTGTATCGTGAGGATGCAGTCAAGCTGCCAACAGAAGCTGTAGTCTTCCCAAGACTTAACTGGTCCTGAGGAGTCTGCTGTGAAGACCAATCATGTAACTGTCGTCAGGCCTCACGGCTATGGGCTGGAGATTTCCAGTGCTCATCATTTGGGCCCTTCTATACAACTATCTGAGAGTCCTCAAGGGACCGGGCTTCTCTCTGAGTGGTGATATATATCTATATCTATGCCTGCATCTATAGATGTATGCAAAAACAACCAGCTGCCATCAATTCCAACTCATGGTGACCCTATGCAAAAATGGCAAGGAGGCCACATGTTCTG
>NW_006922029.1:1967027-1967485 GCF_000298275.1 Orycteropus afer afer | reverse complement strand
AGGGCCAAAGTAGTAAAGATATTTGTGTCTCTTGTGAATGCCCACCAAAAGGTTACCTCGGCAGAAGAGGACTTTAACAATCAGGTGGATAGGATGACACGTTCACTGGAAACCAGCCATCCCTTTTCCCTAGTTACTCCTGTCATTGCTCAATGGGCTCATGAGCAAAGTGCCCATGCTGCCGGGGATGGAAGTTATGCATGGACTCAGCAACATGGACTCCCACTTACCAAGGCTGATTAGGCTACTGCCACTGCTTAGTGTCCAATCTGCCAGCAGCAGAGACCAACACTGAGTCAGTGATATGGAACTTTACCTCAGGGTGATCAGCCAGCAACCTGGTAGCAGGTTGATTACATTGGACAACTTCCATCATGGAAAGGACAGAGTTTTGTTCTTACTGAAATAGATACTTTTTCTGGATATGGATTTGCCTTCCCTGCATGCAATGCTTCTGG
>NW_006922029.1:1947819-1952388 GCF_000298275.1 Orycteropus afer afer | reverse complement strand
CTTTCTTCATATATGATGTTCTTGATGTCATCTCACAACTTGTCTGGTCTTTGGTCACTGGTGGACAGTGCATCAAATCTTTTCTTCAAATGGTCTCTAAATTTAGGTGAAATATACTGAAGTTCTTATTTTGTCTCTTGTGAACTTGTTTTAATTTTCTTCATCTTCAATTTGAACTTTCATATGAGTCATTGATGTCTGCTTCACAGTCAGCCCCTGGCCTGTTCTATCTGATGCTATTAATCTTTTCCATTGTCGCTTGTCACAAATGTAATTGATTTGATTTCTGTGTATTTCATCCAGTGAGGTCCACATGTATAGTTCAGTATGTAATCATGTTCATGTTGTTGAAAAAAACCTATTTGCAATGAATAAGTTATTGGTCTTGCAAAATTCTATCATTCAATCTCTGGTGTCATTTCTATCACTAAGGCCATCTTTTCCAACTATGGATGTTTCTTTGTTTCCAACTTTCACATTCCAGTCACCAGTAATTATCAATATATCTCAATTGCATGATTGGAGAGCACTGTGGAAAGGGTATTGTCTCTTCCTCTGGGCTTTTGTCAGGCACAGATGGGACCCCAGGGCTGCAGCCACCATCTCTCTACCAGATTTAGCATGGAACAACACATGGGAGAGAAGAATAACAGGAAGCAAAGCCAATGTTTGGTCAACACTGAATCCTACCTTCCATCTGAACTTGCTTCATTGTTTAAACCAGTTCCTGTCTGCTGTTGTTGTTCTTTACATCCAAAAGCATGCTCACAGGGATCCATGGTCTCCACATGCTGGACATCTATTATTCCCCATTCGAATTCTTGTGCTTTCAATAAATCCTTTTGGTTTATAAAAAATAAGTAAGCACCATCTCTGAACTGATAAGTCTTCCAACAGTCACTGTCATTTTTACATGTTTGATTAATCTGTGATCTAAACAACTACGGTTAGATGGTCCTTTTTGGTTATGTAAAGTTTCAGGAAGGAGCCATGGTGGCTCAGTAGTCAAGTGCTCAGCTGCTAACCAAAAAGTCAGTGCTTTAAATCCACCAGCCAGTCCATGGGAGAAAGATGTGTCAGTCTACTTTTTCAAAGATTACAGCCTTGGAAACCATGTGAGGCAGTTCCACTCTGTCTTATAGGGTTACAATGAGTCAGAATTAGCAGTGGTTTGGTTTGAGTTTTAAAAGTCTTAGGAATATATTTAGTTTGTCCAAAACTCATAATACTTGCATTTAAGATATACATTCCAAATGGCTGATGGTTCATTTTCTTCTTGGAGATTAAATCTGAAGTATAAAATCAAGGATTAGCATGAAGCAGTATGTTATTATCACATTGTAATATTAGCTTCATCATATAAAGAGTTAGATCATATTAGTAGGGAAATACAATGTAGTAACTCCTACCTAAGTATGCTCCTTAAATATATTTTCATTTCCTGGAGAATATTTAGATTGGAAAAGGAAAGGAACCACAGAATTTTTTAATAAATTAAGGATTCCTACGTGGAGTTTTAGTTAATTATGGGAACTCACACACTGCTAATTCCTCATCATTTGTCTTTAGCCAGACTCTTTAAATTTCTTATTGGAGTCAAGATATTTTCTTTGGTTTGACATTAGTGATAGCAAAAAATTAATTTTTCACCCACAGGAAATATTAGTCTCTCATTTGAGAGTCAATACTATTATTTTTCTCAGATAAATCATCAGTGAGTCAGCCAGCTCTGAAACCCAAGACTCATAAATCATGGAATCATGAAGTTGAAGGCATGGTAGAAGCTTTAAGCTCAATCCTTATATGGATAATGAAACCAAATCCTAGTGAAGTGAAAAGGGTTGCTCACAGTCCCAGAATTTGAAAGCAGGTAGATCTAAACCCCCAGTCTTCTAATGTTCAGCAACCTTCAATTCTTATTTTAAATAAATGTATTTGTGATTAAAATTGTGAATATAAAACATAATGTAATTTATTCTGACTAATAACTAATCAGAATAGAAGAGAATATGCATATGCTGCTGTGTCCTTTCCTGGGTTTCTAAGTTTTGATCTCTCCATTTGACCTTGGCCATCTTGACTTACCCTGTGTTTGTTTCCTTTAGGGATGACTTTTTACACTTTACCTGGGGTGGCACAAATGGCTTGCCCTCAACTGTTAGCTAAAGATTAGTGGTTTGAACCCAGCCAACAGTACCACAGAAGAAAT
This sequence comes from Orycteropus afer afer, assembly GCF_000298275.1. Classification (NCBI taxonomy): domain Eukaryota; kingdom Metazoa; phylum Chordata; class Mammalia; order Tubulidentata; family Orycteropodidae; genus Orycteropus; species Orycteropus afer. The sequence goes on along the minus strand of NW_006922029.1, from coordinate 1,950,179 downwards.
GGCCTGACTGTCTGCTTCCATAACTCTTGATTTTGTTATAATTAGGTGCCATCCAGTCAATTCCAACACATACAAACCCCACGTGACAGAGTAGGTCTGCCCCATAAGATTTCCTAGGGTTTAATCTTTTCAGAAGGAGCCCTGGTGGCACAGTGATTAAGCACTCAGCTTTTAACTGAAAGGCCAGCTCCATGGGATGTGGCAGTCAGTCTCCTTCTATAACGATTGAGCCTTGAAAACCCTCTTGGCCAGCTGCATTCTGCCTTATACGGCTGGTAGATATATAATCAACTCAAAGGCAATGAGTAATCTTGATGGGAGCAGATCACCAAGTCTTTTCCTGCAGGGCCACTGATTGGGTTCAATCTCTTGGTTAGAAGCTGAATGCACAACCATTGTGCCACTAGAGTTCCTTTCATTAATATTACAGCCAAGAAAACCCTATGGAGCAGTTCTACTTTGGAACAGATGGGGTCGCCATAAGTGGGAATTAACACAACAGCCATGGTTAGCACCTTCCTATCAGTTACAAGTAAGGAGCTCTGGTAGCATAGTGCCTAAGGCACTTGACTGCTAACCAGAAGGCTGACGGTTCAAACCCACCAGCCACTCCTTGGGAGGAAGATGGGGCAACCTACTTCCGTAGTGATACTGCCTCGGAAACCCAAGGATGGGTCGCTATGACTTAATGGCATATGAGTCGGGTCTGACTTAATGGCAAACAACAACAACAACATCAGTTATAAGTTACAATAGTTCTATTTTATCATGTAATAATCTTTAGCATATAAATCATACATTTAGTTAACCACCAGGTTTGCCCCAAACTATGTGTGTTTTATAACCTGGCCATCCTCAATTTGTTTACTCCCCGCCAAATGATGGTCAGAGTGCCTCCTCTGGTTGGCTGGAACTCAAATACCTTTGAAGAGAACAGAAGATTCTAAAGTCCTATCCCCGTGCTCTTCACACTGTTGATCTGTCCAGGGAACACCATGAATAGTACTTATTAATCTTGTTGAAAGAATTTTGGCTTTGAGTTCACAACATGTACTTCAGGGAAAATCAGCTTTCACCTCTGTGCGTCCTTCCCAGCACTTCATCGCAACATCATAAAAAGGGGGGTTTTCTCTTACCAAGGAGGGCCATTTTCTTGTTTTACATCAGCTGATTAAATTTCTCTCTGGAAATTTTTGCCCAAATGTTTCACATTAGTTGATTCTCATTTCTCAGTTAATCATCCAGTCAACCAAGCTTCGAGCATAATTTTTCATATCTGAGTGTGTCTCTGGAGCAGAGACTCTTTCATATACCTCAGACATAGTTCTTATAATTAAGGAACCTTGCATTTCCACACAGCCATCCCCAAATTGTATTCATGCAGACACGAGGCGATGTCTCTGTCCTGTGGCTATTTAAATGATGGATCGATCAAGACCAATTTTAGAATGTCACTTGGAGTTAATAATAAGCTAGATAAGTTCTTCAAGGAGATGATAAAAAGAAGATCACGGAAAGCAAAATATTGGCTTGGAGAATGTCATGTATAAGGTTATAGGTAAAACAGAAGAAACGCCATCCAGCTGTGAAACCTGTATGTATGGAAGCTTCATTCAAAACTGAAGATGTTAAGCTGTTCTTTTTTTTCAGGCACCATCTATCCCATCATGCCCAAAACATGAAAAGTCAGAGGCAATTGGGATAGCCCAGTCCTAACTAAGTGAAGCCCACCACCCAACTGTCATTTTGTGATGGACCATGTGTTGCTGTAATGTTGGAAGTTATGCTACTAGTATGTCAAATACCAACAGGGTCACTATTGGTGGGCAGGTTTCAGCTGAGCTCCCAGACTAAGACAGACTAAGAAGCAGGGCCTGGTAATATCTACTTCTGAAAATCAACCGATGGCAACTGTATGGGTCACAACAATATACTGAGACCTAATGGATGAACTCACTAGGTTGGAGGGCACTCAAAACACACAACCAGTGGCCCCAACAATGGACCCAAGCATGCCAAATATGGGGAAGATGAAGAAGAAACTGGCACCTCTTTGGTCTGTCGTGCATGGAGTTGCCGAGAGTCAGATTCACCTGAACAGCAACTAACAACTACAAACAAACTGTATTAGCATTTAGTACATCATTTAATTCTCCCAAGAAGCCTATGATGTTGACATTATTACTGATGTATTATTGATGAAAAATTTTTTAAAAAAAAAGACTCAGAAAGGCAGAAAAACGTTCCTTTTTATTATTATTATTTCTATTGGCAAGCCAGAAAGATACTTGATTTTGTTTGGATGTTTGTTTTTTACCATATCAAAGCAGCCTAGTACTTAGAAATACATTCTGGCATTA
>NW_006922029.1:1943799-1946564 GCF_000298275.1 Orycteropus afer afer | reverse complement strand
TGATTGTGGAACAAAATAATATGAAATCTTTGACAACTTCAATCTTTTCTCCATTTATCATGATGCTGCTTATTGGCCCAGTTGTGGGGATTTTCATTTTCTTTATGTGGAGATGTAATCCATACTTCAGACTGAAGTCTTTAGTCTTCATCAGTAAGAGCTTCAAGTCATCCTCGATTTCAGCAAGCAAATTTGTGTCATATGCATATTGCAGGTTGTTAATGAGTCTTCCTCCAATCCTGATACATTTTTCTTCATACAGTCCACTTTCTCAGATTATTTGTTCAGCATACAGATTGAATAAGTATGGTGAAATGATACAACCCTGACACACTCCCTTTCTGATTTTAAACCATGCAGTATCCCTTTGTTCTGTTCAAACAACAGCCTCCTGGTCTATGTATAGTTTCCTGATGAGCAGAATCAAGTGTTCTGGAATTCCAATTCTTCTCAATGTTATGCATAATTTGTAATGATCCACACAATCAAATGCTTTTGCATGGTCAATAAAACACAAGTAAACATCTTTCTGGTATTCTTTGCTTTCAGGCAAGATCCATCTGATATCAGTAATGATAACCCTCATTCCATGTCCTCTTCTGAATCCAGCTTGCAGTTCATGCAATTGTACAGGCTGGAAAGTCCCAAGTCCATGGGTCAGATGTCAGGATGGAAGCTTCTCCTGACATACATAGCTGCAGGGGTTGATGAACCCAAGATCACCAGGCAGTATAGCAGGCTGTTGGCTTCAGAGGCTGGCAAATCAAAGAGGTACCTGTACATAAGGATCATTCTGGTTGTACTTCTTCCAAGACAGATTTGTTCATTCTTCTGGCAGTCCATGGTATATTTAATATTCTTCACCAACACCATAATTCAGAGGTATCAATTCTTCTTAAGTCTTCCTTATTCATTGTCCAGCTTTTGCATGCATATGAGGTGATTGAAAATACTACGGATTGAGTCAGGAGCACTTTAGTCCTCAAAGTGACATCTTTCCTTTTTTACCGTCTAAGGAGGTTTTTGCAACATAGTGTGATACATCATTCTTGCCTGCTGCTTCCGTTTGTGTTGATTGTGGATCCAAGTAAAATGAAAGCCTTGATAACTTCAATATTTTCTCTGTTTATCATGATGTTGTTTATTAAATGCTGTAAGTTGCTGGCTTTAAAGAAAACAAATTTATTTTCTCATAGTTCAGGAGGCTAGAAGTCTCAATTCAGGGAGTCAGCTCTCCAAAAAGGCTTTCTCTCTCCAGGATCTTAAGAAGGATCCCTGTCTCTTTCAGCCTCTGTAGCCCTGATGTTCATCAGTTCCTTGGCAATCCTCACATGGCATCTATCTTCCCCCTTTTATGTTATTTGTATATCTAATCAGCTTTTTCATAACTCAGAAGTGATTAGGTTTAGGACACACACTCCATTGATATGGCTCTATTACATAGTAAAGAAAACCCTGTTTCCAAATAGGATTATCCACAGATATTATTGTTGTTAGGAGCTCTGATAGCGTAGTGCCTAAGGCACTTGACTGCTAACCAGGAGGCTGGCGGTTCAAACCCACCAGCCACTCCTCAGAAGGATGGTTGGGCAATCTACTTCCATAGTGATACTGCCTTAGAAACCCAAAGAGGGGTCGCTATGAGTCGGGTCCGACTTAATGGCACATAACAACAACAACAACATTATTGTTGTTGTTGTCCATCAAGTCAATTTTGGCTCATTGCAACCCTGTGTGACAGAGTAGAATTGTCTCACAGGGTTTTTTGTTGTAATTTATATGGAAGCAGATTGCCAGGTCTTTCTCCCTCAGAGTCACTTGACTGGGTTAGAACCGCCAACCTTGCTGTTAGCAATTGAGCACTTAACCATTGTGTCACCAAGGATCCTTATCCACAAGTACCAGGCATATCTCTTTTTATTGCACTTTGTTTTATTGCACTTCACAGATACTACATTTTTTACTAATTGAAGATTTGTGGCAACCTTGCATTAAGCAATTCTATTATAGTCATTTTTCCAACAGCATGCACTCACTTTCTGTTTCTGTGTCACATTTTATTAAATCTCACAATATTTCAAACATTTTAATAATGCTATTGCACACATACTAGACTACAGTATAGTGTAAATAGAACTTTTATATGCACTGGGAGACCAAAATTTTCATGTGACTTGCTTTATTGCAATATTTGTTTTATTGTGGTGGTCTGGAACCAAACTCACAATATCTCCAAGGTGGTATGCCTGTATACGGGTTAGGATTCCAGCACATATTTGGGGAGGACACAATATAATATATAACAGGATCCTACATACAAAAAATTTTTTATTCCAGTTCCTGGAAATATGGTAAACTAGCTTTGGCTGCTGACATCCCCCCACACAATTCTGAAGAAACCAGAGAAGTATGAGGAAGGTATGAACTCCAGTAACCCTTGGAGAAATTGGAGACAGCTCAAATGTGTGTGAGTATGAAGGTAGAGACCTGTAGCCTGGTTCTTTTAAATATTTAAAAAGCTAGACAGAATTCAAGGAGTTTTGGTGACACAGTGGTTAAAGCAGTTACCGCTAACCAAGAAGTCAGTGGTTAGAACCCGCCAGCTGCTCCATTGGAAAAAGATGAGGCACTCTGCTTCTGTAAAGATTTACAGTGTTGGAAACCCCATTGGGCAGATCTGCTCTGTCCTGTAGGGTCACAATGAATCAAAGTTGACTCTATGGCAGTGGGTTTAATTATATATATGTGTGTGTGTGTGTGTGTGT
>NW_006922029.1:1938578-1940426 GCF_000298275.1 Orycteropus afer afer | reverse complement strand
CTCTTTCCCAGGCCTATTTTGAGAGCCTTCTTACCTAAGCAGACTATTCATAAAGTTGCACAGTAATGTATCAGACAGTGTTTCTTTGCTATTCATTTCCCTGGCCAATTCTTTGAGAAGTGGACGGCCTCTTCCTTCTTCCTAGTCTGTCTTAGTCTGTAAGCTGGGCTGATACCTGTGTGCCATGTGTGTCCAGCTGGATTTGAAACACGAGGGGCTCAGCCTCAAAACTCACATCAACATGTCACCTCGGTAGGACCAACCGACAGACAAGTATGTCTCCCTTTATACATATACATATACATATACATATACATATACATACACATACACATACACATATACATATATATATATATATATATATATATGTATATATAAAAGATATATATAAAAGATCTAAGTCACTGACATTGAGTCAATTCCAACTCATAGTGATGGCCATTGGTTTTCAAAGGTTGTATATCTTTACAGGATTAGATTTCTTCATCTTCCTCCCAGGGAGCAGCTGATGGGTTTGAAACACTGACCTTCTGGTTAGCAGCCGAATGCCTTACTTACTATACCACCAGAAGTCCATATCAATGCAGAACAGCATTTTGATAAATTTCAACATATATCCCTTATTTAATACTAGGAGTAGATGGACATTTCCTTACCTTGGTGTGTTAACATTGCTGGTGTTCAACACTATCCAGTTTTTGTCTCTCAAGGCACTTAGTTGGAGAGGATTATGTGACCAGTTCTGACCAATGGGCTGCAAGGTGAGTATTAATTTTAACATACAGGTGGAAGCAGTGAAAGGCCTGTGTACAACTCTTTAGTCTGTCACCCCTTCTTCTCTTTGGAAAAGGACTTGTATTGAAATGGCATGACTCAACATTCCAAGCCATCTCCACATGGAGAAAAGTTGCTTTGGACAGTTTCCCTGTCCCACCAGGACTATTTTGCTGTGATAAGCCACTGGTATTTTGGGGTTGCTTTATTTTATGGAGCAGTTCTACTCTGTCCTATAGGGTCACTATGAGTCAGAATGACTTGATGGGAGTGTGTTTAGTTTTGTTTCAGTGGTTTGTATATTTGTTTGTTCATTTGGTTTGTATATTTGTTTGTTCATTTGTTCTTATTTCTGCATAATTTAGTCTGACCTGACAAGTATACCTGGAAAGGATGGACTTCAGGTCACACCCTGAGCCAATCTTTTGAATAGTCAAGCTGTTCCTCTAATGTGGCCTTACTCCACACAAACCCCTGGATAACATCACAAAAGCAAAATACTAAACCATAACAGGACAAAGAAGTCAGATGCTACCTGTGGTAGTTAAGGTCATATGTCAATTTGGCTGGTCCTGGTTTTGAGTGGCTGGGCAAGTGGATGTACTATTCCCCATGATGGGACTGGTAATCAACTCCATGGTGGAATCTACTGTGAGCAACTGAGTAGCTGCCTTAGGGATGTAGTCTGCTCCCAGTATATAAGAAGCTTTAGGAATTGTCAATAACTTTTGGCATGCTTGAATCCTGCAAGTAGCTGAGTCATTATTCAGCAGCCTGCCATGTTGTCTGCTGATCTTGGGACTCTCAACAGACTTGAATTAGTGGCCTGCCATGTGGTTTGGTAATATTGGGACTGTGCCTTTTTACTTGTCAGCCTTGGGTTTGTCAGCCTCAGCAGCCAGCTGCTTCAGTGAAGAAAGCCTCCAGCTTCAGTAGATCAAGAGCAAGAGGCAGAGCTGAAACCCAAGTCTGAGGGGCTTTCACCCAGCCCCTAGACCCTGGCACTTTGAACTCAGACTTCTAGCCTCCAAAACCATAAAAGAATAAACGTCTATTTGTTAAAGCCATATA
>NW_006922029.1:1926653-1938063 GCF_000298275.1 Orycteropus afer afer | reverse complement strand
TTTAAAAAAACAATCCCAGTAACAAAAAAGGACAATTTCTAAGATTACTCAAGACTTCTATATGAAAAGCCTTTAAATGCTTTTTTTTTTTTTTTAAAGCCATGGATGATGATCAGAGTAAATGGATAGACATTTCATGCTGTAAGATAAGACAATTCAAGGTTCTTTTTAATCCATAAAATCAATTCAATTGCAATCAAAATAGCAGGGTATGTTTTGAGGAGCTCAGTGAACTTACTCTGCAAAGTACATGGAAAATTACAGGTCCATGACAACTTAAGTCAAACTCTGAACAAATTGTAAAGAGGAAGGACTTCTCCATCACATATTAAAACAGACTACACAACTATAGTAATTTTGCAAAATCAAGTTATTTGCACAAAAATAGACAAATGTATGATTGTCTAGGGTAGAATTGTCAGAAACAGTTCTGATGATAAAGATGATGCCATTAACCAATGGAGGAAGAATGGCTTGATCAGTGGATAGTGTTGGAGAAACTGGTTCATCATATGGAAAAAAGTAAACTGAATTCCTATCTAAATGTGCAAATTATTGAAAACATGAAAGTTTAAATAACTCCTCATCACCCAGCATTATCCAATTAAACTATATATATAATTTTTTAACCAAAGCATTTATCATTATCTGAAATTGTCTTTCTTATGTGTTTGTTTATTGGAATATGAGGTCAATGGGACCAAAGAGCTCTATGTCTTGTTACCTCATATCCCCAGAGCCTAGGACAGTGCCTGCCATTCAGTAGATGCTCACTCAGTACTTGTTGAGAGAGTAAGTGAAGGAACTGTTACTCCTCTTTCAGGAGACAGTTCAGACATCTTCTCCACCAGACTTTCAATGTGAAATTGACATAGATTTGGAGTTGACATAGATATGGTTGTGCAACTTCCCCAAACTAGATAACCTTCCTGCTGAACAAAAATCATTATAAGTATTTATGCTTTTTGAATTGGCAAATCAAGTTCTTTTATAATGCATGTCCACTTAAAAAAAATATAGCTACAACCAATGAACAATCAGTTGCTATTACTATAGCTTTCCCCAGAATGTTGAACATTTTCAAGGTATCCAATAGAAAAAGTTTAATAACTCTTTTTCTCTTTTAATCAATCTCTTATTCTATTGATTTCAGCAGTTGAAGCTTTAACAAATGGAAATCATATGGACTGTCATTGAAAACCAAGCTTTTATTCACAGGACAAATGCGGCCCTTTGTTAAAGATCTTCTTCCATGAGCTCCACATTGGCAGATAAAAAGGCCAGATTCTACAGGAATCTCCTTTTCAAGCTCCATAATGGTCAGTAGCTATTAAAACCCAAATTTTGCCCTTTTCACTTTGCTTCCTGTGGGTTTTAAGACTTTTTTCCCCTGAGATCAAGTAGCAGTGGAACTTCAATATTGACTTTTCATGACTACAGCAGTGCTACGTCTCATTCTTTTACATATTTTCATTAAGGTGTGAAATACTCACATACTAAGTGGACGCATTTTTTTTACCACTGCTCAAAGTTTCAACTCCTTACTCTTCTAAAAACAGTGTTTTTGTGTCTTTGTATGTATCTTCTTTTATTTCACTAACTTTTGCTATGAATTCACTCAGTGAATAATGGAACTACATAACATCAACAAGAATTGGGTTGAGATCAATGTTCCAACGTCCTCCAATTCTTTTTACCCAATTCACCACTTTCAATTCTTAATATGATTCTTCCTCTGATTGTCCAATCTTCTACCTTTTTCAGTGCTCCCCAAAGCTATTGTCCACAAGGAAGCAGCTCCCTTCCTCTTCTTAACTCACCTTCTTAGGGACCACAGCTCCATCTCTTTAATTCACCATCCCTCAGCATAACTCCTAGCAAACAGGAAGTCCCTGTTCTAGCAATGGCAAACTCGTAAGCCCTTGGTTATCCAAACTCCCCCTTCCTCGATAAATGGCCTCACCTCTTACTTTAATGAGACACATCATGGTTATCTGGTCACAGTTCTACCTCCTCTGAACCCTTTCTCCACTCTCTGTCTCTTACCATATGTTGTTTTATAGGATTATACATTTTTTACATGTATTTTATCTCAGTCTGAAACGTATCTTATATCTGATTTCATCTTCAGCATCCCAAACAGTTTTGTATCTAAATAAGAATTAAGAATTATTGCTGAAGTGGAAAGATTGTGGTTACACTGAAACCCAGCTAGATAAGAGAACTGGCCCACACATTTTCTGGTTATGAGGCTTCAATGATGTTGATTGGCCAATCTGATCATCTAAGGAGTGTTTCCCTCATCTATCCTTATTTTGAAAAATGGCCACCTAGTTTTTAAAATATGACCATCTAGAAATGTACTTCTGCCCTACAAATTGTCACTTAATTTGATAAAGTGTTGAAGGTTTTTGGTAAGAGAGACAAAATTTTCACATACAATATACTTTCAGTGATATTCATTTCAAGTAAAATAACTGTTTTTCTTTGTTATATTATGCAACCTCTTTGTTTTTGAGGTTCAATGAAACCAAGGAGAATATTTTTTCAAATCCTATTTATCACAGTTTTAACAAATAGTATGCTAATCAGGAGGGGAGTTTAGTATATTTAACTGTTGTTGTTGTTGTTATGTGCCATCAAGTCAGACTCGACTCATAGCAACCCCTCCTTGGGTTTCCGAAGCAGTATCACTACAGAAATAGATTGCCCAACCTTCCTTCCGAGGAGTGGCTGGCGGGTTTGAACCGCCAGCCTTCTGGTTAGCAGTCAAGTGCCTTACGCATTAAGCTACCAGAGCTCCTAATAGTATATTTAACTAGGGATAAATTATTAGATTAAGTACAAAAAAAAAAAAAAAAAAAAAACACCTCACTGCCGCCAAGTCAATTCCAACTCAGAGTGGCCCTTCATTGGGTTTCTGAGGTGGTATCTCTATGGAAGTAGATTGTCCAGTCTTCCTTCCAAAGAGTGGCTTGTGGGTTTGAACTGCCAGCCTTCTGGTCAGCGGTCAAATGCCTTAGGCACTATGTCACCAGAGCTCCAGATTAAGCACACTAAATGGAAAACATACCTTTTAAGAGGTTCTCTATGTAATAATACATATGTGTCTGAGAATGTCCTGTATGCTGTTTGTTCATGAGAAGACCAGAATTAGTTAAACAAAATTTAACTGGAACATATATTGGCCAGCAAGATACTTTGGAACCCACAGGAATGGGCTGGGATGTTAAAGAAAAAGTCTTTGTACAATTTGACATTCCTGAGTCTACAATAAGGAGCTCTGGTGGCATGGGATTTAAAGCACTAACTGAAAAGTTGGCAGTTCAAACACATCAGATGCTCTGCAGGAGAAAGATGTAGCAGTCTGCTTCTGATTTACAGACTTGGAAACCCTATGGGGCAGTTCTACTGCATCCTATAGGGTCGCAGTCAGTCAAAATCAACTTGATAGCAATGGGTTGGGTTGGGTTTGGGAACTGCAAGAGAGAGGGAGGAGCTGGATGAAGTTTGAGAAGAGTCTATGCAGAAAACAGTACCTGAGATCACATGGGCAAGGGCTTGAGTTGTGAAAAGAGTCAGAGAGGACCGGCTGCAGGTTAGAGAGTACGTGCTTGTCCTTTCTCTGACTGATGTAGTTATGGCCAAGATCAATAAGCCAACCCATGGTGCCATCCCTATTCTCTCGGTTCATTACAAGTGGAAAGTAGTGAAGAACTTAGATTCTGATGCCTGGGTTCAACTTCTGACTCTTACATTTACCAGCTATGTGACTTGAACCAAGTTACCAAACTCTCTGTGACTCAGATTCTTTATCTATAACATGGAAAAATCAGTGCCCACCTCCCAGGGCATTTGTGAGGATTACATGAAACAACTCTTGTCAAGTGCTTAAGAAAGCAGCTGGGACATAATATACACACTATGATTGTAGCTATTTTCATTGTTTAATATGACTTTATCCAGAGTGAGGCAAATGTAGTTCTTTCTAATATAATTTATGAGAGACTCGAGTTCTCTAACACCTCTGTTAGAATATTATATTCATCTGCTGTTGTCAGAAGCTCTGGTAGTGCAGTGCCTAAGCCATTTGACTGCGAACCAGAAGGCTCGCGATTCAAACCCACCAACCACTCCTCAGAAGGAAGATTGCACAATCTACTTCTGTAGTGATACTGCCTCTCAGAAACCCAAGGAAGAAAGGGGTCGCTATGAGTCAGATCTGACCCTACGAGAGTGAGTTTGGTTTTTGTTTTGGTTTGTTTTTTTTTTTGGTTGTTGTTAAGTGCAGTCGAGTCAGCTCAGACTCACTGTGACCCTATGTACAACAGAATGAAACACTGCCCAGTCCTGTGTCAGCCTCACAATCATTGCTATTCTTGACAACCATCATTTCAGGCACTGTGTCAATCCATCTCATTGAGGATCATCCCCTCTTTCATTGACCCTTCAATTTACCAAGCATGACATCCTTCTCCAGTGAATGGTCCCTTCTGACAACGTGACCAAAGTAGGTGAGGTGAAGTCTGACCATTCTCACTTCCAAGGAGCATTATGGCTGCACTTCTGCCATGACCGATTTGTCTGTTCTTCTGGTGGTCCATGGTATTTTCAATATTCCTTGCCAACACCACAATTCAAAAGTATCAACTCTTCTTTTGTCTTCCTTATTTATTGTCCAGCTTTCACATGGATATGAGGTGATTGAAAATGCCGTGGCTTGGGTTAGGTGCATCTTAGTCTTCAAAAAGACATCTTTGCTCTTCAGCAATTTAAAGAGGTGTTTTGCAGCAGATTAGCCCAGTGCAATATGGTGTCTGATTTCTTGACATCTGGTTCCATGGGTGTTGATTGTGGATCCAAGTAAAATGAAGTTCTGGACAACTTAATCTTTTCTCCATTTACCATGGTGCTGTTATTGGTCCAGTTGTGAGGATTTTTATTTTCTTTATGTTCAGATGTAATCCATACTGCAGACTGTAGTCTTTAATCTTCATCAGCTAGTGTTTCAAGTCATCCTCACTTTCAACAAGCAAAGTTGTGTCTTCTGCATATCACAGATTGTTAATGAGACTTCCTCCAATCCTGATGCTGCATTCTTCTTCATATACTCCATCTTCTCAGATTATTTGCTCAACATACAGACTGAATAAGTATGGTGAAAGGCTATACCTCTGACCCACTTCCTTCTTCATTTTAAACCATGCAGTGTCCCTTGTTCTGTTCAAGCAACAGCCTCCTGGTCTATGTACAGGTTCCTCATGAGCACAACTCAGTGTTCTGGAATTTCCATTCTTCTCAGTGTTATCCATAATTTGTCATGATCCACACAGTCATATGCTTTTGCATAGTCAATAAAAGACAAGTAAATATCTCTGTGGTATTTTTTGTTTTCAGCCAAGATCTGTCTCACATTAACAATGCTATCCTTCATGCCAAATCCTCTTCTGAATCCAGCTTATATTTCTGGAAATTTCCTTGTTAATATACTGCTGCAACCATTTTTGAATTATCTTCAGCAAAATTTTACTTTCATGTGAAATTAATGATATTGTTCAATAATTTCCACATTCTATTAGATCACCTTTCTTTGGAGTGGGTACAAATATGGATCTCTCCCTGTCAGTTGCTCAGGTAGCTGTCTTCCAAATTTATTGACATGGATGAGTACATGGCTCTAGCAAGGCATCAGTTTGTTGAAACACCTCAGTGGGTATTCCATCAAGTCCTGAGGTTTTTTTTGGTTTTTTTTTTTCCCCCCCAATTCCTTCAGTGCAACTTCAACTTATTCCCTCAGTACCTTTGGTTCTTGATCATATGCTATCTCCTGAAGTAGATGAACATCAACAAATTATTTTTTGTACAGTGACTCTGTGTATTCCTTACATCTTCTTTGCATGCTTTCTGTATCGTTCAATATTTTATACAAAGAATCTTTCAATATTGCAACTTGAGGCTTGAATTTTTTCTTCAGTTCTTTCAGCTTAAGAAATGCCCAGCGTGTTCTTCCCTTTTGGTTTTCCAACTCCATGTCTTTGCACATTTCATTATAATCATTGATTTTGTCTTCTTGAGCTGCTCTTTGAAATCTTCTGTTCAGCTCCTTCATCTTGTCAGTATTCTCTCCCATTTGCTTTAGCTACTCTCCATTCAAGAGCAAGTTTTAGAGTCTCTTCTGACATCCATTTTGGTCTTTTCTTCCTTTCTTGTCTTTTCAATGACCTTTCACTTTCTTCATGTATAATATTCTTGATGTCATCCCACAATTCATCTGGTTTTCAGTCACTGGTGTTTAATGCATAAAATCTATTTTTCAGATGGTCTCTAAATTTAGGTGGGATATAATCAAGGTTCTATTTTGGTTCCCATGAACCTGTTTTAATTTTCTCCAGCCTCCACTTAAACTTGCATATGAGCAATTGATGGTCTGTTCCAGTCAGTTCCTGGCCTAGATTTGGCTGAAGATATTAAGCTTCACCATATCTTCTTGCCACAGATATAGTTTCTCAAATTCCTGTATATTACATCTGGTGAAGTCCACATGTCCAGCCACCATTTATGTTGTTGCAAAAAAGGTGTTTGCAGTGAATAAGTCATTGGTATTGCAAAATTCTATCATGCAATCTCCAGCATCATTTCTTTTTCCTACTACTGGTGATTCCTCTTTGTTTCTAACTTTTGCATTCCAATCACCAGGAATAATCAACACATCTTGATTGCATGTTTGGTCAATTTCAGACTGCAGAAGTTAATAAAGATCTACCATTTCCTCTTCTTTAGCTTTGGTTGTTTGTGTGTAAATTTGACTAATAGTAGTATTAATTGGTCTTACTTGTAGGGCTATGGATAGTATCCTATCACTGACAGCATTGTACTTCAGGATATATCTTGAAACATTTTTTGTAACAATGAATGCCATGCCATTCCTGTTCAATTGTCATTCCCAGCATAGTAGATCGTATGATTGTCCAGCTCAAAATGACCAAAACTTATCCATTTAAGCTCACTAATGCCTAAGATATCGATCTTTACGTGTTCTACTTCATTTAGAACAATAGGGTAGTTTTATTGGTAAAGTATGTCCACTCTGAGTGTCATGCTTTTTCAAAAAATTATCTATGTGGAATCAAATTTGCAATAGCATCTTGAAAGATTAGATGAGAAACTTAGGGCACAGTGAGATTATGATAATTGTGATAGAATAGTATGGAAAAGGATAGTGAGGTGACATAGAATGTCACTGAATTATACATGTAAAGTTTGTTTAAATGGTGTGTGTGTGTGTAGTTTTTTTTCTGTTATATTTTAACCAACAAAATTAAAATAGAATAATTTTTTTAAATATGTGTATGATACATATGATACATATAATGATATATGTGCAGGATGATATGTATCTGTCTTAGTACTTTAGTACTGCCACAACAGAAATATCACAAATGGATGGTTTTAACAAACAGAAATTTATTCTCTTACAGTTCAGGAGGCTAGAAGGGTAGAAGTTCAAGTCCAGGATGCCAGCTCTAGGGGCTGGGTGGAGGCCCCTCAATCTTAGGCTTCAGCTCTGCCTCTTGCTCCAAGTCCACTGGTGCAAGCTGGAGGCTTCTTCTGACTCATGCAGCTGGACACTGAAGCTGATGATCCCAAGATTGGCAGCTAAAATGGCAAATCGTTGGGTCCCCACCTGCAAAGGTAATAATCCCAGATCATCAGGCAGCACAGCAGACCACTTGTTCAAGTCCAAAAACTATAGATGAAGACTCATTTGGTATTTGATATTTTCCATATATACTGGAAGCAGGCCACACCCTGAAGGCAGCTCCCCTTCAACTGATTAAGTGCTCACAGCAGATTCCAATATGAAGTTGATTGCACTCCATCCAATCTCGTTATGGGGAGTAACTCCATCCAGCTGCCAACACTCAAAATCACAGCCCAACCAATTTGATATACAACCTTAACTATCACGTATCATAAAAGAGAAATACCAAAAAAGTGATGTTGAAGCTTATGCCTGAACCCTCAGCTTTGATCTTAAAAATCATAGCCAAAAATAAACAGTTGCCATCAAATAAACTTTGACTCATGGCAACTCCATGTGGGTCAGAGTAGAAATGTCCTCCATAAGATTGTCAATGGTTGATTTTTTGCAATAGATTAACAGGCCTTTCTTCTGAGGTGCCTGTGGGTCAGCTTGAAGTGCTAAGCCAGTTTGTGCTACCCCAGTACTCCTGAAGAAGCACACTTAGTCACTCATAGGAAAAATACTGAAAATAAAAACAGGGGAAAAATATATTATACATAGCTAGTTTTAAAAATACAGTGTCATTAAAGAAGTTACACTAAAGGATATCATGCTTGGAAAAGTAGAGGGTCAGCGATAAAAAGGAAGAGCTTCAATGAGATTGATTGACACAGTGGCTGCAACAATGGGCTCAAACATGGCAACAATTGTGAGGATGACTCAGGACCAGGCAATCTTTCATTCTGTTGAACATAGGGTCACTGTTTTGGTTATTTCATGCTACTCTAACAGAAAATACCACAAATGGTATTCTTTGAACAAACAGGAGTTTATTCTTTTACGGTTTTGGAGGCTAAAAGTCCATGTTCAAAATGCCATGCTCTAGGGGCTGGGTGAAAGGCCCTCAACCTTGGGCTTCAGCTCTGCCTCTGGCTCCTGGCCCTCTGAAGCTGGATGCTTTCTTCACTCAGGCAGCTGCTAGCTGCTGAGGCTGACAAACCCAAGGTCAACAGGTAAAAAGGCACAGTTCTGATATTACCAAACCACAAGTCAGGCCATTGATTCAAGTCCATTAAGAGCCCCAAGATCAGCAAACAACATGGCAGCTGCTGAATAACGACCTGGCCACATGCAGGATTCAAGCATGCCAAAAGCCACAGATCATTTCTAAAACTTCTCTTTGTGTACTAGGAGTAGACCTTAAGGCAGCTACTCAATTACTCACAGTAGATTGCACCATGGAGTTGATTACCAGTCTTATTATGGGGAACACAAAATCCAGCTGCCTAGCCATTCAAAACCAGGCCAAGCCATGCTGACACATAACCATAAGTACCACAGTCACTATGAGTGGAAATCTACTCAACAGCAATTAATAGCAACAATAAAGAAGGCACAATAAGACTGACAACTTAGTATTCAGCCAGAACGATAAAAGCTGAAATTAAAAAACTTCAACTTAAAATGCCCTTTATCTAGAATTCTATTCCTAGCAAAAGCTGTTTCTTCATAAATCAAGGCCAGATTCTATCATTATTCAGACAAAAACTGAAGGAATTCATCAGCAGAAGTCATGCACAAAAAGGAATTTTTTACACACACAAAAAGAAATTTCCAGGTAGGAGCACAACACTGTGGGAACACATATAGAATAATGGAAAGAGTAAATATGTGGGTAAGTTTAAATAGAAATTGTTTGTATAAATATATATGCTCAATTGAAATACATACCGACAATTATACCAGAGGTAGGAAGGGCTGAAGAGAGTTAAAGTGTCATAGTTTCTGAATTGTGATAAAAGTATTCATTTATATTAGACTTCAATAATTCAGGGGTCTGTGTTGCAATCTCTAGGTTAACTACCATAGTAATAATAAAAGAATATTATAATAACAAGCCCATAAAAGGAAAAAAATAGGATAATATAACATTAATCCAAAAGAAAACAAAAACAGGAGCATAAAAGGAATGTAAATGAGATGGCTCGAAGAGAAAACAAATAATAAGATGGTAGCTGTCAATTAAACTATATCAACATATAAATAATTACATGAAATATAAACCTAATTGAAAGACAATGATTGTGAGACTTGACTAAAAAAAAAAAATCCAGTCATATGCTGCTTTAAGAGACAAGTCTGAACTATACGAATACGAAGTAAAAGTGAAAGAATGGAAAATGATATAAGAAGCAAACACCAATCAAAATAAAGCTGACTAGCTAACAAATAGCAAATGACAAAGGCTTCAGGCAAAGAATATTACCTGAGAAATGAGAGATGTTTTATGATAAAAGGATCAAGCTATCAGGAAAATATAGCAATTCTAAATTTAAATGTACCTGATAATGTAGACTCAAAATACATAAAGAAAAATTGATGACACTAGAAGGATAAACAGACAGTCTCCAATCATATTGGCTTCCCAATCTCTTCCCTAAGTGGTATATTAGAAAAATCAGACCAAAAAAAAGGTAAATATGAATATAGAACATTTGACTATGTGATGAACAAATTTGATATATTTTGCATTTTATGGTGTTTCAAAACTTGTGGAATAAAACTAGAGTTGTGCTTAGAGAAAATTTTGTAGACTTAAATATGTATAAGAAAAGAAAAAAGGCTGAAAAATATATCTAATTTTTCACATCAAAAATAGAATAGTAAGTTAACACTAAGAAAGTAGGAGGAAGAAAGCAATAATTTTGAGATCAGAATGAATAAAACAAATTCCAAATCATAGGACCCCTTTTTGGGTTTCCAAGGTGGTATCTCTATGGAAGTAGATTGCCCAGTCTTCCTTCTGAGGAGTGGCTGGTGGGTTTGAACCGCCAGCCTTCTGGTTAGCAGTCAAATCCCTTAGACACTACACCCAAAAACAAAGATAGGGTACATAAAATTAGCAATCCATAATTGATTCTTTGAAATGACAAATAAAATTGAAAAGCTCTTGACAAGATTGATCAAGGGAGAAGGAGGGCAGGCACAAATTATCAATATCAAAAAATAAAATGAGATTATCATTCAAAATTGTATAAAACTTATAAAAAGACAAAATCATATTATGAACAATTTTATGTCAATAAATTTGACAATTCAGATAATACAGATCAATCCTTGGAAAACACAACTTATCAAAACAGACATAAAAAAGGACTTAAAAAATAAAAATTATGAATAACTGTAAATATATTAAAGAAACGTAACGCCACAAAGAAAAATCCAGGTGTGGTATATTACTCCAGGTGAAGTAATATCCAAATAATCAGTTAGCCTATGAATTAACACAGGTAAAGGTAAAGAATTTTAATACTCATTAGGAAATGAAAATTAAAATAACACTAAATCACTCAGATGGATCTTGTCAGATGGATCTTAGCTCAAAGCAAAGAATACCAGAAAGATGTTTACTAGTGTTTTACTGACTATGCAAAAGCATTAGATTTTGTGGATGATAACGAATTGTGGATAACTTTGAGAAGAATGAGAATTCCAGAACACTTAATTGTACTCATGAGAAACATGTACACAGACCGGAGGCTGTGTTGGAATACAAGGGGACACTGCATGGTTAAAATCAAGAAGGGAGTGTGTCAGGGTTGTATCCTTTCACCATACTTATTCAATCTATATGCTGAGCAAATAATCCAAGAAGCTGGACTATAT
>NW_006922029.1:1923694-1926198 GCF_000298275.1 Orycteropus afer afer | reverse complement strand
GAAGAATTGATGGTTTTGAGTTGTGGTGCTAGTTAAGAATGCTAAAAGTATCATAGACTGCTAAAAGAACTAACAAATCTGTTCTGGAAGAAGTGCAGCCAAAATGCTCCTTGTAAGCAAGAATGGCCAGACTTCATCTCACCTACTTTGGTCATGTTGTCAGAAGGGACCATTCCCTGGAGAAGAATGTCATCCTTGGCAAGGTGGAGGGTTGAGGAAAGAAGGGAAGGCCCTCAACAAGATGGATTGACACAGTGGCTGCAGAGATGGTCTCAAGTATAGCAGGGATTGCAGAGCTGACATGGGTCTGGCCAGTGTTTTGTTCTGCTGTGCATAGGGACACTGTGAGTCAGAGATGATTCGACAGTACCTAACAACAACAACAAATCACTCTATCCTCACCAAAATGCCTAAAGAATAAAAGGACTTACAATACTAAGTGTTGGTAAATTGGGGAGCAACTGGAACGCTCACATACTGCTAATAGAAATCTAAATTGGTAAAAACGCTTTGGAAAACTCTTTGATAGTATCTCCTAAAACTTATTACACCCTATGATCTAACAGTTCCACTCCTGGGAATATACCCAACAGAAGTATGTATGTATATTCAACAAAACACATGTACAAAAACATTTATAACAGGAACATTCAATATAATTAAGAATTGGATATAAACAAAATGTCCATCAACAGAAGAAAAAATAAATAAGTTGCAATATCTTTGTGTAATGAATTTGTTGTTGTTGGGTGCCATCCAATCCATTCCAATTCACAGTGACTCCATGTCACAGAGTAAAATAGCCCCTTAGGGTTTTCTTGGCTATGATCTTCACAAAAGCATATCTTTCTCCTCCAGAGTCACTGGATGGGTATGAACCACCAATCTTGCAATTAGCAGCTGAGTGCTTAATCATTTGTGTCATCAGGGCTTCTTTTACCAGGAATATACACCAGTGAAATATGCAGCAATGAAAACTAACAAATGGGATTTCAAAATGGAGTCTCATCAGTAATCCCCAAGCTATTTCCTTCTCACATCTTAGTGTTTGAAAAACTAGGTACAGCAGTTTGAATTAGGGCTTCTAGTGCTCTGAACAGCTCACTGAGTCAGAGTGCCCCAAACTCAGGGGAGTAGAATTAGAAAAAAGAAAGAGACAGGGAGAAAATAATAATAATAATAACAAGATCAGAAGATCTATGGTGTGGAGTGCCAACAGGCAGCCGAGAAAGGCCATCTGAGACCTCCCTAGGTTAAGGAATAAGACACACCACACCAGCATGCCAGCAATCACCCCAAGGATCTACCTTCAGCACCTGATTTAATCAGTAACTTGGGTTGGCTAGGTGCAAATAGGCATGGCCAGCACTGCTGAAACCCAAGCAGAGAGTCCATTGAGGCCACAAGAGGGTGGGACTGGGGAGGTGCCCCTGCAGCAGAACACCAATCAGGCTTGGGTCAGCTTAGTGGTACTGAGGAGCCCGCACTTCACTTTGTGACTAATATTGGAACTACAGGTTACACAGGCACTGACCTGGCTCCTGTGCTGCTGAAACTGAGCAGATCTTTGCACTGTGGGTGGACAGACCCAGAGAGGAACTCCCGAGGTGGATCATGGAGCTGGGCAGTTCTCTTGGGTCTGCTTTTTGGTGCCGAGGGGCCTCAGGAGTGGGGTTTTTGCATGTGTCTGAGCCTGGTGGAAAGTGGCAACCTCCTAACAACTGGAGTCTTTGCTGAAATTGAGCTGCAGGCCTGTGAATAATAGTAAAACATCATCATTAGCAGCCCACTCAAAGCCCTAGAAGCCACCCCTAGCAACATGGCACTTTCCTTCTTTCTCTCTTCCACTTCCACCTCCTCTGACAATAACCTCACTCATCCAATAGAAGAAACCACATTCAGCCACCATAATACCTCCCAATTCAAATTCTAAACCCTCTTTATGGCAAACAGAAACCGATGTCCACACTCCACAACATGATTCCACCATCACAAAGAAAACTGCAGAGCAACCCAGCATATCTGAGTTAATAAAGAAAATAATAAAATACATCAGCTTCACCTTTTTAAAATATTAAATCATAAAAACAAAACAAAACAAATCAATACATAACCAACAGTTAAAGACAACCTCAAAATATCTAGGAAACAACAGGTAACCTCAAATCAAACAAAAAAACAAGATGAGGCATTAGAAGTAAAACCACAAACAAAGGTCTCATTAAACATGGAGGAAGAGGAGGTAATAGAATTATCTGAGAAGGAATTTAGAGGATATGTTTATAGAGCTTTACAAGAGCCTATGGAAACCTCAAACAGAAACAAGGAGAACACAGATAGTTTCCTGGAAGAACTCAGAAAAAATCATTCAAGAAAAAAATAATAAGATTAATGCACAATCAGAACTCATACAAAAACAGCAGTTAGAAATCCAGAAGATGAATACCAAAATTACAGAATTACACAACACAGTAGAAGCACAAAAGTGTAGCTTGGAACTGGCT
>NW_006922029.1:1921726-1923195 GCF_000298275.1 Orycteropus afer afer | reverse complement strand
TTCTAACCAAGAATCCTATATCCAGCCAAATTATCCATCAAATATGAGGGCAAAATCAAGGCATTCTCAGACAAACAGAAATTAAGGGATTTTGTGAAAACCAGACCAACCCTACAAAAAATGTGTAAGGAAGTCCTTCCAATAG
Organism: Orycteropus afer afer; assembly: GCF_000298275.1. NCBI lineage: Eukaryota > Metazoa > Chordata > Mammalia > Tubulidentata > Orycteropodidae > Orycteropus > Orycteropus afer. The sequence continues at coordinate 1,923,050 of NW_006922029.1, read as the reverse complement.
AGAACCCACAACAGAGATCAACAAAATCAGGATACGTGACATCAACACCAAAACCAAATCAGAAATAGACACTCAATATAAGGCCATAAAATATTGCACACTAAAAACCAAGGAAGTCAATCAGCACACGACAACTAACCTATTAGAGGAAATAAAACTTCTAGGTACAAATTTCCAAATGGAGAGGAAAACAGGACAATGTCTTCACAGTACACACTGTTCTAAAAATGTAGAGACAAGAATGTAATCCAAGGTAACTACAGACAAAATTAATAATCCCCCTAAGCAAATCCAGAAGGAAGGAAAACATATGGGTTTAATAAGCATAAAACCAACAATGAAGAAGAAAAAGGAGAAAGCATTAGCCAACAAACCAAACTCACAATAAAAAAGTATATGGACTAAGGAAACATCAACAACATGACAAAAAAACACAATAGAATGACAGCAATCAATTCATACCTATCACTAATTACACTCAATGTGAATGGACTAAATGCACCTATCAAGAGAAAGAGAGTGGCAGACTAGATGAGGAAAAAAGACCCATCGATATGCTGCCTACAAGAGACCCACCTTAGCACAAAGATAAAAACAAATTAAGAGTTAAGGGATGGGAAAAAAATATACCAAGCCAATGACAACCAAAAGAGAGCAGGAGTGCAATATTAATTTCTGATAAAATAGACATTAAGGTGAGAAACATCATAAGAGACAAAGGTCATTATATGATGCTGAAAGGATCAATTGACAAAAAAAGATGTTATAATAATAAATATTTATGCACCCAATGAAGTGCTTCAAAACACATGAAGCAAATATTAACTGAATTAAAAGGGACAATAGACAACTCTATAAAAGTAGTAGGAGACTTTAACACACCACTTTCAAAGAGGGACAGGTCAATTAGAAAAAAATTCAACAAAGATACAGTACAACTCAACAATACAATCAACCAACTCGACCTCATAGACATATACAGAGCATTTCACCCAAAAAAAGCACAATTCACATTCTTCTCCAAAGCATCTTCTCGGACCACAATGCTATAAAAGTAGAAATTAATAATAGGGAGAGCAAGGAAAAAACATCAAACATACAGAAGCTGAACAATACACTACTCAAAAACTACTGGGTAACAGCACAGATAAAAACTGAAATTAAAAAATTTCTAGAAACTAATGAGAATGAAGATAAATCATACCAAAACCTATGGGACACAGTGAAAGCAGTACTCAGAGGACAGTTTATAGCAATAAATGCATACATCAAAAAAGAGGAAAAAAACAAAATCAACACTCTAACTCATCAACTCCAACAACTA
>NW_006922029.1:1908553-1919501 GCF_000298275.1 Orycteropus afer afer | reverse complement strand
ACAGGTTCCTCATGAGTACAATCAAGTGTTTGGGAATTCCCATTCTTCTCATTGTTATCCATAATTTGTCATGATCCACACAATCAAATGTCTTTGCATAGTCAATAAAACACAAGTAAACATCTTTCTGGTATTCTTCCTACAGCATCTAGAAGTAAGGAAATAATAAAGATCAGAGCAGAAATAAATGAAACAGAGAAAAAAAACATAGAGAAAAATCAACAAAACAAAAAGCTGGTTCTTCAAAAAGATTGATAAAATCAATAAACCATTGGCAGATCTAACAAAAGAAAATAAACGGAAGATCCAAATCACAAGAATTCTAAATTAAAAGGGTGTCATCACAACAGAACTAAGTGAAATGAAAAAGATACTGACAGAATATTATGAAAAACTGTATTCCAACAGATTTGAGAACCTCGAAGAGATGGACAAGTTTCTAGAATCACAAGACCTACCCAAACTATCCTACTCAGAGATAAAATACTTGAACAAACCTATAACAAAAGAAGAAATTGAACAGGTCATAAAAAAACTTCCCACAAAGAAAAGCCCTGGCCCTGATGGCTTCAATGGAGAATTTTATCAAATATTCAGAGAAGAGTTGACACCTATGCTACTCAACCTATTCCAGAACATAGAAAAAGATGGAACACTTCCAAACTCATTTTATGAAGCAAGCATAACACTAGTACCAAAACCAGGGAAAGACACCACTAAAAAGGAAAACTACAGACCAATATACCTCATGAACATGTTGTTGTTGTTGTTACGTGCCATTGAGTTGGACCTGACTCATAGTGACCCCTCCTTAGGTTTCCAAGGCAGTATCACTACAGAAGTAGATTGCCCCATCTTCCTTCCAAGGAGTGGCTGGTGGGTTTGAACCGCCAGCCTTCTGGTTAGCAGTCAGGTGCCTTAGGCACTATGCTACCAGAGCTCCCATACATAGATACAAAAATCTTTAACAAAATCCCAGCCAACAGAAACCAACAACATATCAAAAAATGAATACACCTGGACCAAGTGGAGGGAATTCATGCCAGGTTTACAAGGGTGGTTCAATACCAGAAAATCAATCAATGTAATCCACCACATAAACAAAACAAAAGAAGAGAACCATATGATTATATCAATCGATGCAGAAAAGGCATTTGATAAAATCCAACATCCATTCCTGTTCAGAACTCTCAGCAAAATAGGGGTAGAAGGGAAATTCCTCAACATAATAAAGGATATATATACAAAGCCAACAGCCAACATCATTATTAATGGAGAAAGCCTCAAGGCATTCCTCTTCGAACAGAAATCAGTCAGGGATGCACTCTATCACCACTTCTATTTAACATTGTATCAGAAGTCCTGGCCAGGGCAATAAGGCAAGAAAGAGAAATAAAAAGCATAAAAATTGGCAAAGAGGAACTTAAACTATATTTATTTGCAGATGATACGGTCCTGTACATAGAAAACCCAAGGGACTCAATTTAAAAAAAAAAAAAACTACTGGAACTAATAGGTTCAGCAAAGTGGCAGGATACAAAGTCAACAAGCAAAAATCAGTTGGATTCCTCTACACCACCAAAGAGACCTCTGATAAAGAAATAAGGGAAACAATACCATTTACAATAGCTACTAAAAATTTCAAGTTTAGGAATAAACCTCACCAGAGACACAAAACACCTAAACAAAGAAAACTATAAAACACTGCTACAAGAGACAGCAAGGGCACTACATAAATGGAAGAACCTACCTTGTTCGTGGATAGATAGACTGAATATTGTGAAAATGTCAATACTACCTAAAGCAATTTACACATTTAACACAATCCCAATACAGACTCCAACAAAATTTTTTAAGGACATGGAAAAACCAATTACTAATTTCATATGAAAAGGAAAGAGACCTCGAATAAGCAAAGCACTTCTCAAGAAGAAAAATAAAGTGGGAGGTCCCATGCGTCTAGATCTTAAGAACTACTATACAGCCACAGTAGTCAAAACAGCATGGTATTGGTACAATGATAGACAGATAGACCAATGGAACAGAATCGAAAGTCCAGATATAGACCCATCCATCTATGGAAAACTGTTCTTTGACAAAGGTCCAAAACCCATTAAATGGGAAAGAGACAGCCTCTAACAAATGGTGCTGGCAAAACTCCATATCCACCAGCAGGAAAATGAAACAAGATCCATACCTCACCCCATTCACAAAAACAAACTCAAGTTGGATCAAAGACTTAAATGTGAAAACCAAATGTATAAAATTCATCAAAAATAGGGGCAAATCTGGGAGCCCTAATTTATGGTATAAATAGACTGTCAAGCATAACCCAGAATGCATAGGAGGTAGAAGAGAAGCTAGATGACTGGGAGCTTTTAAAAATTAAATTCTTATGTGCGTCGAAAGACTTCGTCAAAAGGGTAAAAAGAGAACCTACAGATTGGGAGAAAATATTTGTCTATGATATATCTGATAAAGGCCTTACCTCCAAAATCTACAGAAAACTTCAACACCTCAACACCAAAAAGACAAATAATCCAATTCACAAATGGGCAAAAGACTTGAACAGACACTTCACCAACAAAGATATACAGGCAGCCAACAAATGCATGAGAAATTGCTTGCAATCATTAATTATTAGAGAGATGCAAATCAAAACAACAATGAGATATCATCTCACCCGAGCAATAATAGCAAAGTTCAACAGGTCAGAAAATAACAAAGGCTGGCGTAGTTTCAGAGAGATTGGAACTCTTGTGCACTGCTGGTGGGATTGTGAAATGGTATAACCATTTTGGCAAACAGTATGGCGTTTCCTTAAAAAACTGAAAATAGAAGTGCCATTTGACCCAGAAATTCCATTACTAGGAATATATCCTAAAGAGGTGAGAGATAATGCACGAACAGACATATGTACACCTATGTTCATTACAGCACAATTCACTATAACAAACAGATGGAAACAATCTAAATGTCCATCAATGGATGAGTGGATAACCAAATTATGGTACATGCACACAATCGACTACTATGCTACATTAAAGAACAATGAGGGATATGTGAATCATCTCACAACGTGGATGAACCTGAAGAACATTATGCTGAGTGAAATAAGTCAACAGCAGAAAGACAAGTACTGTATGAGCCCATTACTGTAAAAAGACAAAGAAGAGTTTTCTTGGAACATGGAACTCACTTTGTAGGCTACCAGGATGGGGAGGAAAGGGAGGGATTAATTTCAGGCTAGTTGGGTAAGGGGAGCTCTGGTAGAATAGTGGCTAAGGCTCCTGACTGCTAACCAGAAGGCTGGCAGTTCAAACCACCCCTTGGAAGGAAGATGGGGCAATCTACTTCCATGGTGACACTGCCTTGGAAACCCAAGGAGGGGTCGCTATGAGTCAGGTCCAACTCAATGGCACATAACAACAACAACAACAAAGTTGGGTAAGGGAAGGAATATACAGAAAGGAATTGTGACCACCAGGATAACATTAGGAAATGGGAGGACACCAAATTGTACATATAAGAGATAGACAAGGGTGCTAATACCACCCATTGTGTCCACAATACTGCATTACTATTAACACCAAACACCAGGCAACAGATAAACACATAAACACCTGAGAGGATCATATGAGGGTCAGTGAACAAGAGTATACTCTAGACCAAGGATAGATTCAGCTGAATCTGATGTGTCTTGCACAGACACCAATGATACTAAATACCTGCAATCATCACAGAAACAATAGAAGACACACACAGAGTAATCTTTTACAGACACCCAGACACTATGGGAGAGATATCCAATAGATCTACTGCCTCAGGACCATAGTGCTGGGGGGTACCAGACTCAGTTGGCACAACAAAATACATAAAAGCCTTGTTCTGCATCCTACACTGGTGAGTGGTGACTGGGTCTTAAAAGCTTTTAAGTGGCCATCTAAGATGCAGCTAACGGTCTCCTAGTGTCAGAAGCAAAGAATGCAAAAAAAAAAAAAAAAAGGCATTTGAAAGCAATCAGTCATAGGACACAATGGCCCTTGAGGCCAGAAGAACTAGATGGTGCCCAGCTACCAACGGCAACCACTCAGGGAAGGACCAAATCTGGAGATCCTGGATAGACTGGGAGGAAAAATGTAGAACAAAATCCAAAAACTCAATAATGACCAGAATTACTGGTCAGAAGAAATCTGATGAGACCCCCAATACTGTGGCCCTAAAATACATTCTACACCTGAGATAAAACTCACCCCCAGGGGCTGGCTCTGAGCCCAATAGTTAACGAGATGTACATGCAGACCACTCAATCCAAGATGACACCCCCACATACTCTATGGTAATACATCCCTTAGAGCAATGGACCACGGGGCACCAGAGGACCAACATTCATGCTGAGGAAATGCAGGACACACAGGAGTGCATAAATATGAGGGGCGCAGGGGGAGGTTTACAGGGTAGGGAGGGGAAGAGACTGGGTTAGGATTGGACAAGGTAAATGGGGAGTGAAACTAAATGTACACTTAACGTTGAATGTAAAACAAGCTTTTAAAATTAACAAATGGTTACTACACACAAGAGTAAAGTGAATCTCATAATATTCAGCAAAGCAAGACAGAAAAGAAGATACAGTATTTAATTACATAAATTTTAAAACAGAAGACACTTACATATGGTGTTATAAGCCAGGAAAGTGGTTACCTTTAGGGAGAGTAGTAATTGGGAGGGGATGCATCTGGGAAGTGGTCACATGTCTGTACTAACTTCATGATTCACTGTAATTTATACCTATGGTTAAAGCACTTCCCTGTATATGTTATGCATCAAGGAAAACAAGTCTACTTCTTTGGGTGCTTGTGGATTTTTGTCCAATTTAGGGACATTCACGGAGCTTTTTGGAAAAGTGGGTGTGTATGTTTGTGTGTCTGTGTGTGTGTGTATGTATAAATATCTCCCATACAGATATAGACCACTTTTGCAGCCATACTTAAATCAGTCATGAAAGTGTAAGAAAGTAATCAAAATTGTCTGCACCTAAAAAGACAGCAGTTTTTGATGAGGCCAATACAACATAAAGCACAAATAAACAAACAAATAAGTACTGTTTAACCCAGTACGTAAGCCAGAGTCAGCAATACATTAAAAGGTGAAACTGAAAATATAAAATATAAGAGAAATTTCATAATGTCCTTTGGTGTAGATATTTTCAGATCTGTTTTAGGTCTAAAAAAGAGAATACATGTGCAAGATGTCATTGTGCAGTGCAGTGGATTACTTAATATGGCCCTTCCACTCATAGTCCTCTATTTTGTGACATATTTTAAATCCTAGCCTCTATATCTGTGGTTATAGTCCTATTTTGGAGTGAGTGGTCTGCTTTGTTAATGAGGCAGGATTAGGGTGGGATGTATCTTGAGTCACTATCTTACTAGAGGGTGTGACTCAAGTCATGACCCTTAGTTTCCTTAAGGTTTTGGTCTGCATACAATATATGTAAACACCCCATCAAAATTCTCTCTCTAGCTCTGGATCCTGCCTCTGAATTGTCATCATCTGACCTAACTGACCAGTTTCCACAGGCTTGTTAGACAGTAGTCTGTCATCTGACCTAACAATTTGGGTTTGTCAACCCCTGCAGCCACATGAGTGAGGGGAATCCTCCAGATTGATTCCTGACCCATGGACTTGGGACTTTCCATCCTCCATAACATGTGAGGCATTTCCTTCGCAGTTTGTGAGTTCTGAGAGAGATCACAGTGAATTACAGAACCTTGAGATGGGAGAGAAGGGTACTAAGGGAAGGAGGAGCAGTTGATGTTAGACATTATGGAGTGATACAGCACTTCGGAAAATTGGACTTTTGGGACATCTTCAACTTTCACTTCATAGGGACTAGCCTTCTGCTGATCCTTCTAAAAGATATTATTCAAGCACATTTTCAAAAATTTGAAATGATACAATTTATTATTGGAAGGAAGATGGGGCAATCTACTTCCATAGTGATAATGCCTCAGAAACCCAAGGAGGGGTCGCTATGAGTCGGGTCCGACTCGATGGCACATAACAACAACAACAACAATTTAATATGCTCAAAAGACATATTGAAAAACTGATTGAGGAGCTGAAGATCTGTTTCCACCTGGCTGAAAGAAACAGATGTTCCATATTTCATAACTTTAATGGTAGTCTTCTGTGGAAACATGTCAATTTTGCAACATATATGATGGAAAATATCTGATAAGAAAATAAAACATAAGATAAGTGAGTAATTTAGTGGATACAGAGTAAACTGGAAAATTTAATAGAAAGCAAACGTGGAGTCAAATCAATGCAGGCAGAACTTCTGGAGTAGTAGTTGTCAGAGTGCAGGCCATTAGGAGCAACGAATGCATCAGTGTTCATGTCATCATTCACTAAGAACAAAATGCTTGCCTCTTGGTTTTCTCATTGTGTTCAATTGAATGGTGAAGCTAGAAATTTGGTATAATAAACAAGATGACAAAAAAAAAAAAAAAAAAGAATGAGTGCTTAGACATATCTCCAATGAAACGCAGAGGAACTACGAGAACTTACTCTGGGAAACAGAAAGTGAATTCAGAAATGACAACTGACTAATATGAGTTAAGGAAGTTGAAGTCAAGAACACATACATATAAGGAAGATAAAAGAAATAGAAAATAGGCAATCTAAGACGCCTGCTTTGGAGGAGCAAGAATGATAGAGGTTAAAAGTGAAAAGAGGGTCTAAAAACAAGGAGGCTTGTTGAAAGTCCACATGGATAACAATCATTTCCTCTCTTTTCAGAGTACTCTCACCCTGAAAAAAATAAAACTCACGGCCATTGAGTCCATTCAGACTCATAGTGACCCCATTGGGTTTCCAAGGCTGTAAATCTTTACAGAAGCAGACTGCCTCATCTTATTTCTACAGAACAGCTGGTGTGTTCAAACCACCCTATCTATGAAAGGTGTTATGAATTGAATTGTCCCCAAAAAAACATGTGTTGTAAGTCCTAACCCCTGTACGTGTGGTTATAATCCCATTTGAGAATGTGTTTTCTTTGTTATGTTAATAAGGATATTTTAGTATATAGTGTGTTCTAAGTTAACCTTTTGAGATATGAAAGAGCAGATTAAGCTAGCAAGCAGAGAAGGAGGAAGATAGATGATAGGCCACATGGGATCTCCAAGGAACCAAGAAACAGATGCTGAAACGATATATGGACTTTCCCCAAGAGCCAAGAGAAAGAGAAAAACTTCTCCTACAGTCGGTGCCCAGAATTCAGATTTTTAGCCCTGTAAAGTCTGAGAAAATAAATTTCTACTTGTCAAAGCCACCCACTTGTGAGTTTTGTGTTATAGCAGCACCAGATAAACAAGGTAGAATTCTAACCCCTATAAGGAGCCCTGGTGGTACAGTCGTTGAGCACTTAGCTGCTAATCAAAAGTTCAAGCCCACCAGTGATATAATTCCACTCAAAAATAGGATTTTCTTTGTTATATTAATAAGGGCATATCAGTGTAGTTGTTGTGTAACATGGAGTTGACTCCAACCATAGTTATGCCATGTGACATAGTAGAACTGCCCGTAGCATTTCCTAGGCTGGATAATGTTTACAGGAGCAGATTGCCAGATCTCTTCTTCCATGGAGCCACTGGTGGGTTCAAGCTACCAACCTTTCAGCTAGCAGTCAAGCACTTAATCAATGCTGTGCCATTAAGGATCCTTCATATCAATGTAGGGTGTGTCATAAACCTAATCACTGCTGAGTGATGTAAGGAGAAGCTTAGACCCAGAAGTGAGCCCAGAGTAGGGAGACAGAAGCACATGTGAGAGCAAAACTCAAAATCACACACATACACACACACACACACACACACAAAAAAAAAAAAAAAAAAACAGGCTTACTGGTATGATGAAAACTGGTGGAACCCCCAAGGCTATAGCCCTTAGACACCCTTCAAGCTAGGAACTGAACTTAACCTCCATGACTCAACTTTAGCCAAATGATAGGCCTATAAGGTGAACAGTCATTAGAACAATCCAGCATATGAGATTTAAAAAAAAAAAGCCTCACTGCCGTCAAGTTGGATCCAACTCATAGCAAGCCTTCCTTGGGTTACCAAGATGGTATCACTATGGCAGTAGTTTGTCCAACCTTCCTTTCCAGGAGTGGCTTGTGCGTGCATTTGAACTGCCAGGTTTCTGGTTCCCAGTCAAATGCCTCAGGCACTACTCTACCAGAGCTCCATATGAGATCAAGAGGACAGCATTTGCTCAGGGATAGAGCTAGGAAGGCAGAGGGGGATGGGAAGGAAGGATGAAAGAAGAGGTTGGCACAGGGAAGAAGTGGTAAGAATGCTGTTATAGCGTGGGATTGTAGTAAATGACACAAAACAGAATGTGTGTGGATTGTTGAATGGAAAACCAATCTGCTTCTGTAAATTTTCACCCAAATCACAATTTTAAAAAAAGAAGAAGAAGAAGAAACACATGTGAGGATCACTAAGGAATGAGGAATGCTGGTTACAGAGGCTGAGCAAATATCTTCCCCCCGAGTCCTTCCCTTAGAGTTGGCTCTCTGAATTCTAACTTCTAACCTCCTGAACTGTGAGGAAGTACATTTCTGTCCTTTAAGTCCACCCACTTGTGTTATTTGTGCTATAGCAGTAATTAAAAACTAAGACAAAAGCGTTTGAGAACTCTTTGAAAAACACCCTTCCCCTAGTCCACTGCAGAGACACTGTCCTCATTTGCCAAGATGAACTGCTCTGCAAATGTGAGTCATCCTCCTTCCTTGGTCAGCCTGTTCTTGTCCACTGGACTTGTGAACAAAGCAGCCGTGATGGCAAGGTGGACTTTGCATGGCTTTGATAATAGTGAAAGTCTCCTCTCAAAGGCCAACTTGGCTACGACCACTACAGTTCCTGATTTTTCAAGAACATGGGCCTACTTGGGCTTGAGATCTGTGCCCACACCTCAAGGGTATAAGTCTCCATGGTAGGTCAAACAAGTGAAGGATGTTCTGGTATGAAGGGTAGAACTTTTGGCTGAGAGCGTGGTGGTTCAGTACCTTAAAATTCATAGCCACTTTCCAATCAGGACCACATTTCCCAGGGCTAGTCCCCACTACTACTGAGCATGGCAGGAATGTTTTAACCATGTGCCTGTATGGATCTGATAAAATAAATAAAAGTTAAGTGAAACATTTAAAACTGTACTGAGCAAATTAAATGTGAGTGTTGGGCAAGAAAGCAGATCATGGAAACCAAGAGTTAAGACCACTGGTTCATTTTAACATAATTGAAGTTATCAGTGATAAAGTAAAAGATCACAATATCAACTTCCTTCTAAAAAAGTCCTCTGAGGAGTGCTTTCATGGCACAGTAGACACTGTATGACTCATGAGTCAAAGATACTTCCAGATCATACAGTATTCAATCATCATGCCTCTTACTGAGGTATTCTCATCAAAATATGCATCAGTAGCAGCCTGACCCCTCTATGACAACATTCACAGCCCCACCCCGTATAATGCCTACCCTGATGAAACTTAAAACAATAAAGGAAAAAAAATGCTACTTACCTTTATATATTTCAACGTCTGGATTATTGAAATATTTTGAGGTCAAAAAGCATCAGAGAACTAACCTGTATGGCCAATGTAATACATAACTTCATTACTCTTCCATTCAGCTCAGTTTTCTAAAGCTGATAAATTCAATACAATGATATTGAACATAAGTGTTCTAATATAAATAAACCAACTACCCAATGGAGCAAGAACTCAGACAGCAAACATTTTTGTCAATATGTTTTTTCCTGATGGTATTTTAAAATAATATTTTTATAATCAGAAAAATACAGAACTGTTCAGATGAGATGTTTGCACATGAAATTTTAAGATTAAGTAAAAGACTTCTAAAGAGTGCACCATTGGCTGCTTCAAGCCACTCCCGAGACTCCTCAGGGTTTAAGTCTCCATCTCTGCCATCAGGTATACTTCTGTGGAAAATTGTGAGTAGCATCACTGAATTGTACATGAGAAAAATGTTGAACTGGCAAATGCTGTGTTGTCTATATTTTTATAATACAAAATTCTTTTAAAATATTTATGGAATTTGGTCTTGGTTTTATAAGCAATGAGAAGCTACTGAAAGTTCGAAGTAGAAGACACACAAGCCTATGAAGAGAATTAGTTCCATGTAGAATTCTTGCCTTCTATGCAGAAGAGCTGGGTTAAGTTCTTGGATGATGCACCTCATGGATCGCCACCACCTTCATCTGTCAGAGAAGACTTGAAAATGATATATCAAAGCTTCCAGACTAAGACAGACTCAGGAGAATGCTCTGATGCGCTACCTCCAGATATCAGCCTATGAAAACCTAATGGGTCACAGGAGTCCAATCTGTAGCCAGTCATGGGAATGACACCAGATGGGTGACTTTTTTTTCCCTTGTGCATGGGGTCTCCATGAGTCAGGGACTGACTTGACAGGAGCCAACAATAACAACAACAATCAGGAGAATCAACTGGAGAGAAATACTGGAACTGCAAAGCTAATTAGAAAGAACCCTACTACAACAATTTTGATTTAATATGAAAATTCTTTGTATTAGGGCATGTTCAATGGAGATAGAAGAAGAAATTAACCCATTATTCTATTAAAATTCTTGACCGTTTTATTTCTACTATATGCCTACTAAGCAAATACCATAGTCTATTCCAAGTCCTTGTGAAACACCACTCTACACATCAATTCTTTTCTACTACCCTCTTCAAAAGCTCTCATTCTTCAAACTTATTATAAAAAGAGCATTGTTGTTGTTGTTTTTGTTAAGTGCCATTGAGTCATTTCCGACTCATAGTGACTCCATGCACAGTAGAACGAAACACTGCCCGATCCCATGCCAGACACACAATCCCTGCTATACTTGAGCCAATCAT
>NW_006922029.1:1898612-1904360 GCF_000298275.1 Orycteropus afer afer | reverse complement strand
GAAGGTTGGGCAATCCTACTTCCGTAGTGATACTGCCTTGGAAACCCAAGGAGGGGTCGCTATGAGTCGGGGCCGACTTGACAGCATATAACAACAACAACAACAACAACAGTATTCTAGGGAGCATATGACTTACCTCCTTGGAAGAAACCACGATAACTTTATCTTTGTAATTCACCCAGAGAAGTTTCCATCATAGTCTCTCTGTCTTTTGGTGCATGACATTTCCTCTCCTTCATGTATTACAAATGTGCTTTTAAAAAAAAATAATAATAAATGCATAAGATAAACCTATTGCCATTGAATTAATTGTGACTCAGAGAAATCCTACAGGACAGAGTAGAACTAATCCATAGAGTTTCCAAGGCAACATACAGGATAGTGCTGTATCTCTATCTATTATATATAGATAGATAGAGATACAGATTCAGATATGGGATATGTGGAGCTCTGGTAGCATAGTCAGTAGGCATTTGGCTGCTAACTAGAAGGCCAGTGGTTCAAATCCCCCAGCTTCCCTGTGGGTGAAAGATGAAGCAATCTACTTACATGGAGATTTACAGCCTTGGAAACTCAATGGGGTCACTATGAGTCGGAATTGACTCAGTGGCAGTGGGTTTTTTGTTATATATACAGAGCTAGATATCCAGAACACCATGTGATGACAGAGGCAGAGATTAGGGTGATGCATCTATAAGCTAAGGAGCACCAAGGATTGTGGGAAATCCCTGGAAACTAGGACAATTGCATGCAAAATATACCCTCAGGGCATTCCAGAAGGAACCAACACTTTTGACAACTTGATTTTAGACTTCTAGATCTAGAACTGTGAGAGAAGGGATTTCTGTTGTTTTCAACCTATATACATACACATGGGAGCTCTGGTCATAGTGCTTAAGGCACTTGACTGCTAACCAGAAGACCAGTGGTTCAAACCTACCAGCCACTCCTCTGAAGGAAGGTTGGGCAACCTACTTCTGTAGTGATACTGCCTCGGAAACCCAAGGACGGGTTGCTATGAGTCAGAGCCAACTCGATGGCACATAACAACATACATCCACACACATATTCATCCAGCCATCCAGGACTGGCAGCACTGGTAATCAAATATAGACAGATAACTACACCTGCTTGACTTAGGGTTTTCTTTTTCTTTTTTCTATGAACATTTTATTTTTTAATTTACAGAAAAATTGTGTAGAGAGCAGAGAGCTACCATACACCCCCTCTATCCCTGAACACACAGTCTCTCTTATCATTAGCATCTTGCATTGTTGAGATAAAATTTGTTGTAACTGACAACCCAATATCAATACATTATTATTAGCTAAAGTCCATAATTTATGTCAGCCTTCACTCTTTATGTTGTACAGTTCTATGGGCTTTGACAAGAGCATAATGCCACGTGTCTACCATTACAGTATACTACAGAATAAATGCCCTGTAGTCTATCTATTAATTCCTCCCTCCTTCTCAATCCCTCCAAAAACCCAAAAAACAAATTCACCACCATTGAGTGGGATCCAACAAACAGCGACCTCTCCTTGGATTTCTGAGGCGGTATCACAACGGAAGTAGATTGCCCAACCTTCCTTCCAAAGAGTGGCTGGTGGCTTTGAACCACCAGCCTTCTGGTTAGCAGTCAAATGCCTTAGGCACTACCCCACCAGAGCCCCCTCTCAATCCCTATAAACTATTAATCTTTTTATTCTCTAGTTTTGCCTTTTCTATAATGTCATATAGTTGGAATCATACAGTATATAGCCTGTTCACACTGACTTCTTTCATTATTAATATGCATTTGAGCTTCTTCCATGTCTGTTTGTGGCTTGCTAGTTCAACTATTTTTACCACTGGAAAATACTCCATGGTATGGAAGTATCACAGGTTGTTTATTCTTCATTTATTGAAGGGTTTCATGGTTGATTCCCATTTCTGGCAATTGTAGATAGAGCTGCTGTAAGTATGTGTATGCACTCTGTGGTTAATGATTCCCAAAGGAGATGCTACACCCTGCCTTCTGCACTAAGACCCTGATCATTTTTCTCTTTACCTCCATTTGTTGTTGTTGTTGTGTGCTGTGGAGTCAGACCCGACTCATAGCCACCCCTCCTTGGGTTTCTGAGGCAGTATCACTATGGAAGTAGATTGCCCAACCTTCCTTCTGAGGAATGGCTGGTGGGTTTGAACTGCCAACCTTCTGGTTAGCAGTCAAGTACCTTGGGCACTATGCTACCAGAGCTCCTTTAGCTCCTTTTAGGGAGGTGTATATATTTTAAATAATAGTAATAAGTTACCCTCGAGTTGACTGTGACTCATGGAGACTCTACATGTGTCAGGGTAGAACTGTACTTCATAGGATTTTCTTTATTTTTTTACCTTTTCTTTTAATAATAGATTTTATTTGTTGGGGGGCAGTTAGGTTTACAGAAAAGTGGTGCAGAAAGTAAAGTGTTCTATGTACTTTTCCCCTAAACACTGTTTCTCCTATTATAAACATCTTACATTCATGTGGCATATGCTTTTCAGCTGATGAACCAATGTCAATACATAATTGTATGCTAACAAGGAACTCTGCATAAGGCATTTGGCTGCTAACCAGAGGTCAGCGGTTCAAACCCACCAGCCACTCTGCAGAAGGAAGATGAAGCAATCTACTTCCATGAAAATTTACCACCTCAGAAACACAATCGGGGTTGCTATGAGTTGGAATTGACTTGATGGTAGTAAGTTTGGTTTTAGTTTTATTGTTAACTAAAGTCCATAGTTTACAACAGTTTCACAATTTAGTTTTATAATTCTAGGGTTTCGACAAGTGCATATCATGTGTCCACTATTGCAGTATTGTGCATAATAATTTCACTTCCCTAAAAATGCCCCTGACACAATCCATTCTGTCCTCCCACATTCTGTATCAACTCTTGGTAACCAATGATCTTCTTATTGTCTCCATACTTTTACATTTTCCAGAATGTCGTGTAGTTGGAAAAATTGTCTTCTTTCCTTAGCAATATGCACTTGATGTTCCTTTATGTCTTTTCATAGCTTGATAGCTTATTTTTATCACTGAATAATACTCCATTGTACGGATACACAATATTGTGTTCATCCATTCACCTATTGATGGACATCTTTGTTGCTTCCAATTTTTGGCAATTATGAATTAAGCTGCTATATATACCCTCATGAAGTTTATTGTGTGGGTATACATTTTTGACTCATGTGGGTAATTACCTAGGTATATGATAGCTGGATTGTATGGTACACTGATATTTAGCTTTGTAAGAACCAAATTGTTTGCTTTTCTAGCTCTTCTGTATTATTTACTATTTTTTTTTGTTGTTGTTGTTGTTGTTGTTATGTACCGTCGATTTAGGCCTGACTCATAGCAACCCCTCCTTGGGTTTCCAAGGCAGTATCACTACGGAAGTAGATTGCCCCATCTTCCTTCCAAGGAGTGGTTGGTGGGTTTGAACTGCCAGTCTTCTGATTAACAGTCAAATGCCTTAGGTAATATACAATAATAGAATTCTTCAGGTTGTCTTGGAACTGTCCTAACAGATTAACCACTAACCACATGTGGCTGCTGTTGTTGTTGTTAGGTGTTGTTGAGTAGGCTGTGACTCACAGCAACCCTCTGTACAAAGAACAAAACACTGGCAGGTTCTGTGCCAGCCTCTCAATATTTGCCACATCTGAACCCATCGTTGCAACTACCATGTCAATTAATTTTATTGAGGGCCTTCCCTTGTTTCATTGACCCTACATGATATCCTTCTCCAAGAAATAGTCCCTTCTGACAACATGACCAAAATAGGTGAGATAAAATCTGGCCATTCTCACTTCCAAGGAGCATTCCAGCTGCACTTCTTCCAGGACAGATTTGTTAGTTCTTCTGGCCATCCATGTACTTTCAGGATTCTTCATCAAAACCACAACTCAAAAGCATTAACTCTTCTTCAGTATTCCTTGTTCATTGTCCCCAAGATAAAAGAGCGAACAGAAGCTTTCAAAGAGCCTCTTGAGAAGACAAAGTCAATTATTATAATGAAATGTCCAAAGGCCTGGAGTTAGAAAACCAAAAAGGAAGAATACACTTAGCATTTCTCAAGCTGAAAGAACTGAAGAAAAAATGCAGGCTTCAAATTGCAATAATGAAAGATTCTATGGGCCTAGAACCCAGACACGTTCAAAGCAGCAGGATGGTAGAGCAGGAGAAAGGGAATAAAAAGCCAGGAACCCAGACAGAGGAGCAGTCAGCCACACAGATCCAGGTGAGGAGAGGGAACTCAGGCATGCCCAAAGCAGCAGGGTGGGAGAGCAAGAGAAAGAGGATTAAAAGCCAGGAACCCGGACAGAGGGGCAGTCACCACAGGGATCCAGGTAAGGAGAGGGAAATCAGGCACACGCAAAGCAACACGTCGGAAGAGCAGGAGAAAGGGTAGTAAAAGACCCAGGAATTCAGACAGAGGAGGAGTCAGCTGCAGGAACCCAGGTAAGGGTGGTACAAGAGGTTTCCATCAGGGAGACAAACTTGTCTGTCGCTTTGTCCTACCATGTGACATGTTTTGCTGATGTGAGTTTTGAAGCTGAGCCACTGGTGTTTCAAACCTAGCAGGATGCACATAGTGCACAGGTATTAGCCCAGATCACAGACTGAGACAGACTAGGAAGAAGGTAGAGGCCATCCACTTCTCAAAGAACTGGCCAGGGAAAACCTTATGAATAGCAAAAAGCACTGTTTGATACATTACTGCGCAACTTTATGAATAGTCCAGTTAGGTTAGAAGGCTCACAAAATAGGACTGGGAAAGAGCTGCATCATCTAAGTAAACCCAGCCTTACTCCTATGGATAAGGTAAAGCTTTTGAGACCTCCATTTGCTGATGTGGCACCACTCAAATTGAAGAGAAACAGCCCCAGACATTCATTAATCATTGGAACATGGAATGTATGAAGTATGAATCTAGGAAAATTGGAAGTTGCCAAAAATGAAATGGAACACATAAAGATTGATATCCTTGGCATTAGTGAGCTGAAATGGACTGGTTTTGGCCATTTTGAATCAAACAACCATATGATCTACTATGCCAGAAATGACAGCTTGAACAGGAATGGCATGGCATTCATCATCAAAAAGGATGTTTCAAGATCTGTTGTGAAGTACAATGCTGTCAGTGATAGAATAATACCCATATACCTACAAGGAAGACCATTAATATGACTATTATTCAAATTTATGCCCCAACCACCAAAGCCAAAGATGAGGAAATTGAAGATTTTTATCAACTTCTGCAGTCCGAAATTGACCAAACATGCAACCAGGATGTGTTAATTATCACTGGTGACTAGAATGCAGAAGTTAGAAACAAAGAAGAATCACCGGTACTTGGAAAATTTGGCCTTGGCGACAGAAATAATGCTGGAACTTGCATGGTAGAATTTTGCAAGACCATTGACTTGTTCATTGCAAACACCTTTTTTCAACAGCACAAACTGCGGTTCTACACGTGGACTTCACCAGATGGAACACACAGGAATCAGATTGACTACATCTGTGGCAAGAGACAGTGGAAAAGCTCAATTTCTTCAGCCAAAACTGAGCCAAGAGCTGATTGTGGAACAGACCATCAACTGTTCATATGCAAGTTCAACTTGAAGTTAAAGACAATTAAAACAAGACCACGAGAGCCAAAATATAATCTTGAATATATCCCTCCTGAATTTAGAGATCATCTAAAGAATAGA
>NW_006922029.1:1896053-1896586 GCF_000298275.1 Orycteropus afer afer | reverse complement strand
AAGGCTCCAGGAATTGATGGAATACCCATTGAGATGTCTCAAAAAACAGATGTCACGCTAGAGGCACTCACTTGTCTATGCCAAGAAATTTGGAAGACAGCTACCTGGCCAACTGGCTGGGAGAGATCTATATTTGTACCCATTCCAAAGAAAGGTGATCACACAGAATGACAAAATTATCTAACAATATCATTAATATTACATGAAAGTAAAACCTTGCTGAAGATAATTAAAAAATGGTTGCAGCAGTACTTTGACAGAGAACTTCCAGAAATGCAAGCTGGATTCAGAAGAGGACATTGAATAAGGGATATCAAGATCAGATGGATCTTGGCTGAAAGCAAAGAATACCAGAATTATGTTTACTTGTGTTTTACTGACTATGCAAAAGCATTTGATTGTGTGGATCATAATAAATTATGGATAACACTGGGAAGAATGGGAATTCCAGAACATTTAATTGTGCTCATCAGAAACCTATACATACACTAGGAGACTGTCATTCCAAAAGAACAAGCAGATACTGCATGGTT
>NW_006922029.1:1892807-1894933 GCF_000298275.1 Orycteropus afer afer | reverse complement strand
CATGATCCACACAATCAAATGCCTTTGCATAGTCAATAAAACACAAGTAAACATCTTTCTGGTATTCTTTGCCTTGAGCCAAGATCCATCTGACAACGGCTATACTGTATTCTGTATACTGAGTATACTCAGTATACTATTCTGTATACTAAGCAAATAATCTGAGAAGCTGGACTATATGAAGAAGAGCATGGCATCAGGACTGGAGGAAGACTCATTAACATCTTGCAATGCAGAAGACACAACTTTGCTGAAAGTGAAGATGATTTGAAACACTTACCAATAAAGATTAAAGGCTACAGTCTGCAGTGTGGATTACATCTTCATATGAAGAAAATGAAAATCCTCAAAACTGGACCAATAAGCAGCATCACGATAAATGGAGAAAAGATTGAAGTTGTCAAAGATTTTGTATGTCTTGGTTTCACAATCAACACCAATGGAAGCAGCAGTGAAGAAATCAGATGATGTATCACACTGAGCAAATTTGCAGCAAAAGACCTCTTTAAAGTGCTGAAGAGCCAAGATGTCTCTTTGAAGACTAAGGTGCACCTACCCAAGCCATGGTATTTTCAGTCACCTCATATCCATGTGAAAGCTGGATGATGAATAAGTAAGACCAAAGAAGAGTTGTTGCTTTTGAGTTATAGTGTTGGCAAAGAATATTGGAAGTGCCATGGCCTGCCAGAAGAACTAACAGATCTGTCCTGGAGGAAGTGCAGCTGGAATACTCCTTGGAGCTTGAATGGTCAGATTTCATCTCACTTACATTGGTCATGTTGTCAGAATGGACTGTTCCCTGGAGAAGGATATCATGCTTGGTAAAGTGGAGGGTCAATGAAAAAGTGGACAGCCTTCAAGGAGATGGATTGACACAGTGGCTGCAATGATGGACTTGGGTAAAGCAAGTATTGTAAGGCTGGCACAGGACCATGCAGTGTTTTTTCTGTTGTACATAGGGTTGCTATGAGTCGGCACCACCTAACAATAACAAGAGATTAGATTATAGAAAGCAGAGTTGAAGACCTCTGGATCTCCACTCTAGATTCTATCCTACAACCATCGAATCTCAGAAGTGAAGTAGACTATGGAGGCCATCTGATCCATTCATCCTTTCCACATTTGCTATCATCCCTGCAAGAATCTACCAAATTGCTGTCATGAGACAAAGTGTATGTGAGCTGCTATATGGAAAGTGAATTTGCTCTGTAAACTTTCACCCAAATCACAATAAAAATAAAATAAAAAAAAAAAGAAGAAGAATCTACCAAATTGCGGTCTAGCCCATGCTTGAAAATCTTCAATAAAACTTAGTCATGCTCCCAGGATGAATTCAAGTCCAAAGAAAATACTCAACTTTAGGGTTTATTAAATCAACAAAAATTAATTAAAGAATCATAGGTCCTAGTTGTTCACTGCTTCACTGCTCATGATTTTGTTAAATTGCCACCTTGCCCAGCACAGTAAAACTCTTCTTTTGATCACTTATTTAAAAAGAAAAATAATACATTCTGCCCAGAAGATCATTTGGCAGTCTTTTAAACACATAATTTGCTTTACATAAAGCCCTTGTATTTTGGCAAAGTGCTTGCTTATTCAACAAAAATGCTATTATCCTTTTGCTAGCTTCTTTTTATTTTCAATTAAGACTTGTGCAGTTTGAGTAATGCAGCAGAAGTCTTTTTTTCTGCTAAACTCATTGTTATTTATTTATTTATTTTTTTTTTTATGACCTGCTGGGAAGAAGATGGCTAGGATGAATAATGAGGACTGAACTTTATTTACTTATGATACCCTCATAAGCAAGAGAACAAATAAAGTGTTCACAGATGGGAGTTGAACAGGGTTTGAGATATAACTAAAGGGGGTAATGTCATTTGCCCTTTTGTGTTTAGAAAGGCCCAGCCAGTATAAAGATACTATCAGGTCTTCCTAATGGAGTTGTCGTGGTTTAGTTATTTCACACCAATAAATCTGCTTTCACTTTGGCATAGCAATCTAGAAAATTTCTGGTTAAGAGAAAAATGGAGCTAAGCCTACTTTGCACTCCATATGTCATAATTAATGTTGGTAAGACTACAAGTAAAATCCATATCATTTCTTCAAACAAACAGCAATATTATATT
>NW_006922029.1:1889789-1892582 GCF_000298275.1 Orycteropus afer afer | reverse complement strand
GATTGCCCAACCTTCCTTCCAAGGAGTGGCTGGTGGGTTTGAACCGCCAGCCTTCTGGTTAGCAGTCAAGTGCCTTAGGCACTATGCTACCAGAGCTCCGTAGTGATACTGTCTCGGAAATCCAAGGAGCGGTCACTATGAATCAGGTCCGACTTGATGGCACATAACAACAAAAATATGTATCAGATCACGTCACTCCCTTTGTCAAAGCCATCTCACTAGAATGAAGTCCCAAGGTCTTTCCATGGCCTAGGAGGTCCTGCATAGTCTGGTCCTTAGCTATGTCTCTAGTCATATTTCCTACTTCTTCTCCCTTTTCTCTGTGTATCTGATTCCTTCCTGGACTCCTAGCTGTTACCCTAATATACTCAGCACAATTGTATGTCAAGATTTTGGACTTGCTGGTCTCTCTGCCTAAAATGTTCTCCCCAAATATTCACTGGGTTTCCTCCTTTGCTACAATCAGGGCTTAGATCAAATGCTACCTCCTCCAACCACACGGTCAAAAATTAGATTAGAAGGGCAGCATTTGCACGGGAAGATAGGGAGGCAGGAATACATAGGCATGAAGGACACAGGGAAAGGGTAACCACAGGGAGGAAGTGGGAGGAGAGCTATTATACTCTCGGGAATGTAACTAGTGTCACAAAACGTGTATGAACTGTTGAATGTAAAATGAATCTGCTTTGTAAAATTTCACCCAAATCACAATAAAAAGTTTTAAAAATCTCCCTTCCATCCTTTTCCAGTGCATTACCCTGGCTTTCCTCCTGGGACTTATCCTCATCTGACAATATTTTGAAATGTTTTTGTTTTTTCTAGGTTTTTTTTTTTAACCCTGTGGGATAGAGGTTTTGTTTTATTCCCTGCTGTACAGTGGTATCCAGATCAGTATCTGGTACATAATAGGTAGTCAATGAATATATTTTAATAAATGCACAAATGAGTGAATGAATGAGCACTGCTTGTCAAATACTTCTCTTTTTCTGATAATAGTACCCAGTATTTTCCCATTACAACCCTCATAACCCTTTTAATTACTTGGCATTTTTATTCTATACTAGATTATGGCTGTAAACCACAATCCCTTTCAAGTGCTCTTTAAATATACACTGAGTAAAAATGAATGAATGAACTGCCTACTTTGGTTACCTCATAGGATCATTCAGGATGACAGATTTGACCCTCATCCTCAGGCAACAAAGATAGGAAAGAAAAATCTCATACACTCATTTGTATTGTCATGGTCACTGGCTGAGGCTTGACAGTGCTTTAGTCAACCATCAGACCAGGTCAGAAGAAACAGCACTCTATCAAAGAATGTAGCCATGTAGTTGCCCTGGACAAGTGATCAGAATGCCCTATAGGCCTGGAGACAAATAGCCTTGCTGATCAGCAGCCCTCAGTCTCCACAGTAGGCCCTAACCAGGCTCAGAAGAAACTATTCATACTACACACCAATGTAAAATATATTTTTCATCCATATTCTTCACCTAGACAATATTAGTGTTGCTGGGAACATGTCAGGGAATAAAGTACTGGACATGTAGCTGTTGATGCGCATCATGATCAACTTCCGATTTTAGGTTAAACTAGTCCATGCTTGGGAGCTCTGGTAGCATGGTGCCTAAGGCACTTGACTGCTAACCAGAGGGCTGGAGGTTCAAACCCACCAGCCACTCATAGGAAGGAAGGTTGGGCAATCTACTTCCATAGCGATACTGTCTCGGAAACCCAAGGAGGGCTCACTATGAGTCGGGGCCGACTCAACGGCACATAACAACAACAACAGTCCATGCTTGGGAGACAATGCTTGGACCATGTTTGAGCACCTACTCAAAGCAGACCAGAGACCAATGTGGTGACCTCATTTAAAGAAACTCTGGACAATGGTAAATAATCCAGTTAACATTTGACTGCTAACCATAAGGCTGGCAGTTCAAACCTATCAGCCACTCCCTGGAAGGATTGGGCAATCTATTTCCGTGGAGATACCACCTTGGAAACCCAAAGAGGGGTCGCTATGAGTTGAACTGACTGGACAGCAGTGGTTTCTTTTACACTTTTCACTAGAGGTTACAAAGAGGATTGGCTAATTGGCGGCAGGAGGGAAACAGTGAACTCACAGAGTAAAATAAATACCATGCAAAAAAGGGAAATCATATGGACCATGAGAGAGATAAAGACTGGCAAGGGCCTGAGAGGCTGACAGTTCCAGAAGAGTTCCCTGTTCCAAACTGAGCTCCCTTGTTTGCTTAAAAGAAATTTTTGTACATTTTCCATTCCTTAAGACACAGAATTGGAAAAGGTGTGGGTCAGGGTTGCGTCCTTTAAACTTACTTACTCAATCTCTGTGCTGAACAAATAATCCATAAAGCTGGACTATATTCAACATCAGAATTAGAGGAAGATCCATTGATAACCTGTAATATGCAGATGACACAGTATTTAAAATGAAGATGGCTTGAAGCACTTACTAATGAAGGTCAAAGATGACATCCAACTGTATGGATTATGTTCAAACATGAAGAAAATAAAAAGTCTCACAAATGGAACAATAAAAAACATCATGATACATGGGGGGTGGAAATTGAAGTGCTCAACAATTTAATTCTATTTGAATCAACCATCAACTTTCATGGAAGCAGTAGTCAAGAAATAAAATGATGTATTATATTTGGCTAATCTGTTGCTAATCTTAAAGTTCTGAAAAGTAAAGTTGTGCCTGCCTCAAGCCATGGTATTTTCAATCACCTTGTATTTATATGAAAGCTGGATAATGGAGAAAAGAAG
>NW_006922029.1:1879656-1887579 GCF_000298275.1 Orycteropus afer afer | reverse complement strand
AAGATAGAAGAAATACAGAGTCACTGTACCAAAAAGAATTGGTCTATGTTCATCTATTTCAGGAAGTGGCAGAGGGCTCTAGAAGACAGCTTCTCACAGCATCAGACTGTTTGGACTGTGAAGAGGGGACCTCTGAGTCATCCCAGTTGCCCTGAGGGCAGCAGATAAGAATACAGGACTGTCCATTGTGTAACTCTGCTACAGGAAACAATCTCAGTTTGGCTGGACAGCCCTGGGAGACAAATAAAAGGCCAAGGGCTGATAGCAAGTACTGCTGATGATCACAGTCTTTTGAATTCACAGGTGCCCAGAGTTTCTGCTTAATTTAATGCAATAACTAGCAAAAATTATGATCTTAAAAGTCCCAAGCCCTGGGATTCTCCTGACATTTCCCATGAGTTGGCAGTGTGTAGTTCATGCACTTTGTAGTTCATACTTGCATGAGATGATAGGAACACAGCATAAAGCTTAGAAATATTTGAAACTATAAGTCAGGAAAGAATTATGATCAGAAGAAATTATGCATGTTGTGTAGGGAAGATTGTTGAAGATACAAAGAGAATACATCATTAAAGAATTAACAGGAGCTCCTCTAAGGAGGACAATGGACAAATTTACATTGAATCAAATTCATTGCTGTGGGGAGAACTCACCTAAGATGCACATTTAGTATCTAGAGGCTGACTCCAACCCTGGTTGGTGATGGCTGACAATGTGGCATCAATGTAGAAGACAGAAAACAAAGACTGTAGAAGAAAGGAGTGGTAGCCAGTCATGCCAACCATTCCTCTTCTCAGCTGTTGAAATTCAGTGGATAAATATGGCATCCTCGTGGCTACAGTAGCAGGAAGGAACCATATTGGATTATTTTCACT
The DNA here is from genome assembly GCF_000298275.1 of Orycteropus afer afer. NCBI lineage: Eukaryota > Metazoa > Chordata > Mammalia > Tubulidentata > Orycteropodidae > Orycteropus > Orycteropus afer. The sequence goes on along the minus strand of NW_006922029.1, from coordinate 1,886,704 downwards.
TACACAATTCAGTGGATTATTCAATTATTTTTTATTTAATCAATTAAATTCAATTAAATAAAATCAATTCAATCTAATATTTTGGATTCTTGATAACAATAGAGATAGTTGGTTCAGAGCTAATTGGTTCCAGTGGCAATTATAAAAAGCAAAGGAAAGAAGAAGCATTAGGCTTCAGTCTAAAATAGTATCTATATACATACAGAAAGCAGTCAGGTGAAGTGGAAATCATTGTGATAACTGAAAAGTTCCCACCCAAGGACATGAGACTTGTGAGAATGAAATAGATACATAGAAGGTCTGGTAGATAGCTTCTCACAGCATCAGACTGCTTGGATGAAGAGTCTACTTAATTTGTGTATTAATTTGCTATGTCCGCAAAACTCACGAGGATTTGGGAAGGATGAGGAATTGGATCCAATAATGCAATCAACCACAGTGATATCATCAGAACCTCAGGCATGAATGACAGAAGCAGGACTCAAATTGGAAAGGTGTCATTCACAGGTTTCCAGATTGAAGTCATTTTACCAATGAAGAGCTCCTTAAATGAAGGGGTTTGAGAAATCTTTGAGGAAAGCTGCTGTAGCACCTTCCCCCGAGTCCAGTGCAGGAAAACCAGACATCAGTTACCAGGGTGAATCAAATACACCAATTATGAAGCCAAAACCTGCAGGAAAGCCTGAACCCAATTTGTGTGGGATATTGGAGTGCGTAAGCAACTTTTGCCCTGAAGGCATTTGTCAACACCACCCATTAGGGTTTCAATTCTAAAATCTTAGGCTCAAGGAATACAAAAGTCAAGGCCCTTAAAGCAAGTTGTTGCTATTGTTAGGTAGTGCTGAGTCAATTCCAATTCATGACCCTATGTAAAACAACAAAACACTGCCAGATCTTCTGCTATCTATCTCACAATCATTGCTATGTTTGAGCCCATGGTTGCAGCCATTGTTTCAATCCATATCCTTGAGGGTCTTCCTCTTTTTCATTCACCCTCTGTTTTAGCAAGCATGATGTCATTCTCCAGGGACTGGTCCCTCCTCATGACAGTTCAAAGTATGTGAGATGAAGTCTTGCCATTCTCACGTCTAAGGAACATTCTGGCTGTATTTCTTCCAACACAGATTTGTCCATCCTTCTGGCAGTCTTCGGTATATTTGATATTCTTTGCCATCATCACAATTTAAAAACATCAGTTCTTCTTTAGTCTTCCTTATTTGTTATCTAGCTTTTGCATGCATATGAGGCAACTGAGACCCATGGCTTGGGTCACCTTAGTCCTCAAGGTGACATCTTTGCTTTTTGAACACTCTGAAGAGGTTATTTGCAGCAAATTTGCCCAGTGCGATATGTCATTTGTTTTCTTAACTGCTGCTTCCATGGGCATTGATTGTGAATCCAAGTAAAATGAAATTTTTGGCAACTTCAGTATTTTCTCCATTAAAAGTTCAGGCATAAGAAGGACAAAACTCAAAGCCCTTATGTGAGACACTGTCTATATTAAACTGAAACCCCAAGAGGATTATACTTTTAGGGAGAGAATGAAGTGGATTGAATCTACTCCTATCCTCCAGGAGACTGCAAAGAATTCTGCCTTGGCACTGAGCACAGCAAGAGAAGGAAAAGAAAAGGAAGAAAACCTCTTCCTGAGAAGTTAGGGTTTTTCCTGGATGATCTAGAGAACCTTAAACCGTGAACCAAGCTTGAGGGAGATTCCAAACTGATTTTTCCCTCAGATACCTGGTAAAGAAATGTAAAACCTTTTCTGGAATAGAACATGTTGTTTACTAAGGGAATCTTTAAAAATAATGTATGATGACCAGCACATAGTCAAAGATAACCAGGCACACAAGGAGATATCATCAAGAACTAGCAGAAAACAATAGGCAGCAGAAATAGATTGTCACAAACTACAGACATTAGAATTATCAAAAATAGTTTCCAAAATAACCATGCTGACTACGTTTAAATAAATTAATCAGAACTTTAAAAATATCCACATGGAATAGAAAATGGGGGAAAAGTGACATAACAGATTTGGAGAAGATTCAAAGAGAAGTTGTTGAAATATAAAAATACAATAGCCAAAACTAAAACACAATGGATATGTTTGGCAGAGTACAAGAAAGAATGAAAGAAGCGGAAGAATGCAGCTCAGAAAAACAGAAATAAATAAAATAGAAACTGCTGAAGAGAGGGTTGGGAGATAGTAAATATTTAGTAAGAATAGTTAATACACTTTTGATCAGAATCCCAGATGAAGAAGTGAGAGAGAATGAACAAAGCAATACTGGAAAAAAAAAACAACAGCTGAGAATCAAAACTGATGAAAGGTATCAATCCCAAGTTGTAAGAGGTCTAACAAATCCAAGGCAGAAAAAAAGAAATCCACATCTAGACATATTAAAATAAAGCTGTAGAAAACCAAAGACATTGTAAAACAGCACATGGTCCTATAGACAACTTAACTAACACACAAGCTGAGGTCTGTCATGCTGGCATGCCTGGCGATGTCTTGCAGGCTGTGGTATTCCCTCTGAAACACTGACCAATATATGGTGCTGCCTTTTCCATTAAAAGTGGACATTGTTCCTTTCAGATTGCCTAGGGAAATGTCTCTAATTACTAAGGTTATCATACCCAAGAACAATAAGGATGGAACCTAGCCCTCCACCCCTCCAGTACCATGCCTAGAATATTTCCTTGTACACAGTGCTGACGATTAAAAGCTGTCTAGGCACAGACAGGACTGTTGTGTGCCTTCTAGTTGACCCTATACCTGCTTTATAGGGTTTCCTCGGGAGAAATATTCATGAGAACAGATAGCCAGGTCTTCTAGCTCAGGGAGCCACTGGTGGGTTTTTTTGGTTAGCTGTTGAGTGCTTAACCATTGTGCCATCAGGGCTCCTTACATATGGGACTACCAGGGCATAACCCACTCAGGAATGATAATCAGGTTCATCCACCAGGCCCGCTGAGGTAATGGAGAAGGGAACTCCTACATAGCAGACACAGGATTATAAACTATTTCAGGAACCAGGGCTGCCATATACCACCAGGATTTTGTTAGTAAGGAACCCTGGTAACACAATAGTTAAGTGCTCAACTGCTAACTGAAAGTCAAGTGGTTCAAACCCACCAGTCAATCTGAGGGAGAAAGATCACAGTATTGGAAAATCTACAGAGCAAGTCTATTCTGTCTTGTAGGGTCACTATGAATCAGAATCAACTTATCAACAATGGGTCCTTTGGGTTATTTTGTTAATATAATAGTTGCTTTAGTGTACTCTTTAATTTCTTCCTTCACTATTTATATAAGATTTCTTGAAGATGAATGGATTTGTTCATCTTACAGTCAATTGAACAATGGTAAGAAGTTACATAGTGTGATAGGCCAAGTAATGGTCCCCTAAAGATATCCACTTCTGATCTCCAGAACTTATCAATATGTTTGTTGTCCTGCATACTAAAAGGGACTTTGCAAGGTGATTAATTTTAGGTTTTGAGATTGGGAGATTATTTTGGATTATCTGGGTGGATCCAACGTAACTACAAAAGTCCTTATAAAAGGAAGTCGGGGTGTCAGTGTCAGAAGTGGTGACAATGGAAGCAGATATTGGAGGATTCAGCCACATTGAAGGAGTGCAGACAGCCTCTAGAAACTGGAAATGACAAGGAAATGGAATCTCCTTTAGAAGCCCCAGAAGAAATACAGCTGTGCTGACATTTTATTTTAGCCCTGCAAGACTCATGTCAGTGTTCTAACATGCAGAACTATAACAAATTTGTGTGGTTTTGAGCTCCCATGTTTGGTAACTTGCTACAGCAGCCACAAGCAAGGAATCAGTGCAGAACCAAATTATACACAGATATGACCTGGAGACCTAGACTTTTAAGTGAAAATAGAAAACCATCCAAGTAATCCCATAACATCATCTCCGTATCTAGTAGAAGAATGCAAGTTGGAGGAAGGCGGTGAGTTTTGCAACTAGATGTGTCTTAGAATGTATCAGACAGAGGCATCTTTAGAACTGGATAAACAGGAACAGGAGAACCTGTGCATAGCAATCAAAGGGTGGAATGCACCAGACTGGTGTTACGATGCTTTTAAGAATCCCATTAAGTCACTCCACATATGGTCACCAATGTAGAAACCTGTTTTTGTTAGGTATCATCAAGTTGGTTTCAACTCACAGTGGCCCTATATACAACAGGACAAAATACTGCCTGGTCCTGTGCCATCCTCACAATCGTTGCTATGGTTGAACTCATCATCTCAGCCACTGTGTCAATCCATCTCCTTAAGGGTCTTCCCATTTTTCGCTGACCCTGTACATTACCAAACATGATATCCTTCTCCAGGGACTGGTCCCTTCTGACCACATAAGCAAAATACAAGAGACAAAGTCTGACCATTCTCACTTCTAAGGGGCATTCTGGCTCTACTGTCTCAAAGACAGGTTTGTGTGTTCTTCTAACAGTCCACGATACATTCAGTATTTTTTGCCAACACCACAATTCAAATGCATCAGTTTCTCTGTGATCTTCTTTATTCATTGTCCATCTCTCACATGCATGTTGCTGTTGTTGTCAAGTTGCCTCTGACTCATAGTGACCTTATGTACAGCAGAACATAATGCTGCCCAGTCCTGGGCCAGCCTCACAATCCCTACTATACCTGAGCCCATCACTGCAGCCACTGTGTCAATCAATTTGTTCAGGGCCTTCCCCTTTTTCATTGACCCTCCACTTTACCAAGCATGACTTTACCAAGCAAAAAATGGTCCCAAAGTAGGTGACATAAAGTCTGGCCATTCTCACATCCAAGGAGCATTCAGCTGCACTTCTTCCAGGACAGTTTTGTTAGTACTTTTAGCAGTCCACAGTACTTTCATCATTCTTTGACAGCACCACAAATCAAAAACATCAACTCCTCTTCAGTTTTCCTTATTCATTGCCCAGCTCTCACATGCGTATGAGGTGATTGAAAATACCATTGCCTGGGTTAGGCACATCTTAGTCTTCAAGGAAATATTTTTGCTCTTCAGCCCTTGAAAGAGGTCTTTTCCAGGAGATTTGCCCAATGCAATATGTCTTTTGATGTCTTGACTGCTGCTTCCATTGGCATTGATTGTAAAACCAAGTAATATGAAGTCTTTGACAACTTCAATCTTTTCTCCATTTATCATGATGCTGCTTATTAGTCCAATTGTGAGAATTTTTGTTTTCTTTGTATTGAAGTATAATCCATACTGGAGACTGTAGTTTTTAATTTTTAATTTTCATCAGTAAGTACTTCAGGTCATCCTCACTTTGGTGACACAGTGCTGACGATTAAAAGCTGTCTAGGCACAGACAGGACTGTTGTGTGCCTTCTAGTTGACCCTATACCTGCTTTATAGGGTTTCCTCGGGAGAAATATTCATGAGAACAGAAGCAAAGTTGTGGTTGTCTGCATATCTCAGGTTGTTAATGACCCTTCCTCCAATCCTGAAGCCACATTCTTTTCATATAGTCCAGCTTCTCAGATTATTTGCTTAGCATATTGATTGAATAGGTATGGTGAGAGGATACAACCCTGACACATTACCTCCCTGATTTTAAACCATGCAGTATCCCCTTGTTCTATTCGAACAACAGCCTCCTGGTCTATGTACAGGCTCCTCATGAGTACAATCAAGTGTTCTGGAATTCCCATTCTTCTCAATGGTATCCACAATCTGTTATGATCCACACAATCGAATGCTTTTGCATACTCATTAAAACACAGGTAAACATCTTTCTGGTGTTCTTGGTTTCAGCCAAGATCCACCTGATATTAGCTATGATATCCCAAGTTCCACATCCCCTTCTGAATCCAGCTTGCATTTCTGGAAGTTCTCTGTCAATGTACAGCTGCAACCATTTTTTGAATTATCTTCAGTAAGATATTACTTGATTGTGATATCACTGATATTTTTTGATAATTTCCACATTCTGTGGGATCACCTTTCTTTGGAATGGATACAAATATGGATCTCTTCCAGTCAGTTGGCCAGGTAGCTGTCTTCTAAATCTCTTGGAATAGCTGAGCGAGTGCCTCCAGCATGGCATTCATTTGTCAAAACATCTCAGAGGTAGTCCATCAATTCTTGGAGCCTTGTTTTTCACCAATTCCTTCAGTGCAGCTTCGACTTCTTCCTTCAATACCAGTGATTCTTGATCATATGGCACCTCCTGAAATGAATGATCATCTATCAATTCTTTTTGTTATAGTGACTCAGTGTATTCCTTCCATCTTCTTTTGATGTTTCCTGCATGGTTCAATATATTGCCCACGGACACTTTCAATATTGCAATTCGAGGGTTAATTTTTTTCCTCCATTATTTCAGCTTGAGAAATGCCAAATGTGTTCTTCCCTTTTGGTTTTCTAACTGCAGGTCTTTGCATATTTCATTATAATAATTGACTTTGTCTTCTCAAACTGCTCTTTGAAAACTTCTATTCAGCACATTTTTTCTTTTTAATTTTTATTGTGATTTGGGTGAAAGTTTACAGAGTAAATTCACTTTCCATACAGCAGCTCACATACAATTTGTCTCATGACTTTGACTACAATTTCCCACAATGCAACAGCTCCACTACCACTTCCTTCCCATAGTTACCTCTTCCCTGTGTCCTTCACTCCCATGAACTCCTACCCCCCTGAGCTGTCTCCCTGTGCATACACAGACCTCTATTTTCCCATGATTGAGCTCTCCAAGGAGTGTATCTATCTAATGTAAATGTTCATCTCGTATGCCTGTGTTTTCTTTGGCTAGAAGCCACAAGAGTGGGTTCAGTTCCAGACCTGAAGGGCAGCTAGAGGGCATCAGGCTCTATCAGACCAGCAAGACTGGTCCCTTTCTTATATATATAAAACTGACTGGAAGAGATCCATATGTGTGCCCATTCCAAAGAAAGGTGATCCCACAGAATGTGGAAATTATAGAATAATATCATTAATATCGCACTCAAGTAAGATCTTACTGAAGATAATTCAGAAACGTTTGCAGCAGTATATTGGCA
>NW_006922029.1:1864709-1865377 GCF_000298275.1 Orycteropus afer afer | reverse complement strand
AAAAAAAAAATGGCTAATGATCATGAGCATTTCTTCATGTTTGTTGCTGCCTGAATATCCTCTTTGGTGGCATCTATTCATGCCTTCTGCCCATTTTTGAATTGGATTATTTGTCTTTTTGTTGTTGAGGTATAGGGGTTTTCTATAATCCTAGAGATAAGTTCCTTGTCAGATATGTCATTGCCAAATGTTTTTTCCAAATCTGTAGGTTCTCTTTTGACTCTTTTGGAGAAGTCTTTTGACACACATAAAAATTTAATTTTTAAGAGGTCCCATTCATCTAGTTGATCTTAAGCTGTTTGTGCATTTGGGTTATGCTTGACAGTCTATTTATCCACAAATGAGGGTCCCTAAATTTACCCCTAGATTTTCCTTGAGGAAATTTATAGTTTTAGTTTAAAACTTTGTAGTTTTATGTCTTTGATCCATCTGGAGTTAGTTTTTGTGTATGGTGTGAGATACAGATCTTGTTTCATTTTTCTGCAAATGGATATCCAGTTTTGCCCACACTATTTGTTACAGAGACCACCTCTTGCCCATTGAATGGACTTCAGCCCTTTGTCAAATATATATCAGCTGACCACAGGTGACTGGATCTATTTCTGGATTCTCACTTCTGTTCCACTAGTCCATGTGTCTGTCATTGTACCAATGTTGTTGTTGTTGTT
>NW_006922029.1:1862233-1863634 GCF_000298275.1 Orycteropus afer afer | reverse complement strand
TTGGCTAGGATTTTGTTGAAGATTTTTACATCTATATTCATGAGGGATATTGGTCTGTAGTTTTCCTTTTTAGTGATATCTTTGCCTGGTTTTGGTATCAAGGTTATGCTTGCTTCATAATATGAATTAGGGAGGATTCCATCTTTTTTATGTTTTGGAATAGTTTGAGTAGTTCTTCCCTGAATGTTAGGTAGAATTCTCTGGTGAAACCATCTGGGCCAGGTCTTTTTTTTTTTTTTTGGTAGCTTTTTTATGACCTGTTCAATTTCTTCTTTTGTTATGGGTCTGTTTAAATTTTCTACTTCAGCCTCTGTTTCTTCTAGATTTTTTAATCTGTCCATTTCTTCTAGATTTTTTAATTTGTTGGAGAATAGTTCTTCATAGTATCCTGACACTATGCTTTTTATTTCAGTTGGTTCTGTTGTGGTCTCGCCCAGTTCATTTCTTATTTGTGTTATTTGTATCCTTTCCTTCTTTTCCACAAAGGAACCTCTCTTAAACCAGTTAATTTTTTTCCCCATATTCAGCAATTTGTGTGTATGTTTGCACCTCAGGGATCACCTTGAAAGTTTCTAAAGTGAGTCAGATTTCATAGATTTAAGTGGAGGCCAATGAATTCAAAGCTGTACCCTGAAGATAAAGAATCTTAGATGATTCTCATGTAGGCCTTTGTTAACCTAGTAATAGTATTGAACTTGTTGGATATTTTCCTAAGAAGAGTTTTATTTGGTTAACTTAATTATCTGTCAAGCAGAAGTTATTTCCCACAAGAACATGTACTTTACTAGGTGTTCAAATTACTGAAATCTATAAGTCAGACTTTATTGGCTCATAAAAAGGGTTTAAACTTGAGTTTAGAATGGCTATTAGACCAGGAAGTGAGCAGAGCACTTGGGAACAACTAAGGGAGATGAAGTTGTCTGTCAGTTTGTCGGACTGTCATGGCTTGCATGTTGCTGTGAGGCTGGAAGCTATGCCACCAGTGTTTCAAATGCCAGCAGAGTTACCCATGGTGGACAGGTTTCAGAGGAACTTCCAGACTAAGATGTACTCAGAAGAAGGAAGTGGTTACCCACACCTCAAAGAATTGGCCAGTGAAAACCTTATGAATAGCAGTGAAACACTGTCTGATATATTACTGAAAAACTTTATGAATAGCCCTGAAACATTGTCCAATACACTGCTGGAAGATGAGCCCCTCAGGATGGAGGCCACTCAAAATACAACTAGGGAAGAGCTGCCTCATCAGAGTATTTGTTATTAGGTACTATTAAGTTGTCTCTGATTCACAGCAACCTTATGAACAGCAGAACAAAACACCACCTGGTCCCACACCAGCTCCTTAATCCTTGCTATACTTGAGCCCTTTGCAGCTACCACTGTGTCAGTCCATTTCATTGA
>NW_006922029.1:1845512-1859883 GCF_000298275.1 Orycteropus afer afer | reverse complement strand
ATCCATCTGACATCAGCAATGATATCCCTCATTCCACATCCTCTTCTGAATCCAGTCTGTACCTCTGGAAGTTCTCTGTCAATATACTGCTGCAACCATTTTTGAATTATCTTCAGTAAGATTTTACTTACATGCAATATTAATGATATTGTTCAATAATTTTCACATTCTGTGGGATCAGCAGTCATCTTTGGAATGGGTACAAATATGAATCTCTTCCAGTCATTTGGCCAGGAAGCTGTCTTCCAAATCTTTTGGCATAACCAAGTGGCTGCCTCCAGCAGGACATCCATTTGTTGAAGCATCTCAATGGGTATTCCATCAATTCCTGGAGCCTGGTTTTTCGCCAATTTCTTCAGTGCAGCTTTTGCTTCTTCCTTCAATACCACTAGTTCTAGACCATATGCCACCTCCTAAAATGGATGAAGATCAACCGGTTCTTTTTGGTACAGTGACTCTTTGTATTCCTTTCATCTTCTTTGATACTTCTTGCATCATTCAATATTTTGCCCATAGCATCTTTCAATATTGCAACTCAAGGCTTAATTTTTTTCCTCAGGTCTTTCAGCTTGAGAAATGCCAAGTGTGTTCTTCTCTTTTGGTTTTCTAACTCCAGGTCTTTGAACATTTCATTATAGTAAGTGGTTTTGTCTGTTCGAGCTGCTCTTTGAAATCTTCGGTTCAGCTCTTTTATTTTGTCATTTCCTCCATTTGCTTTAGCTACTCTCTGCTCAAGGAAAAGCTTCAGAGTCTCTCCTGGCATCCATTTTGGCCTTTTATTCTCTTTTTTGTCTTTTTTAATGACCTGTTGTTTTCTTCATGGATGGTGTTCTTGATGTAATCTCACAATTCTTCTGGTTTTCAGTCATTGGTGTTCAATGCATCAAATCTATTCTTTAGATGATCTCTAAATTCAGGAGGGGTATATTCAAGGTCATATTTTTGCTCTCATGGACTTGCTTTAATTGTCTTCAACTTCAAGTTGAACTTGCATATTTGCAGTTGATGGTCTGTTTCACAATCAGCTCCTGTCCTGATTTTGGCTGAAGATATTGAGCTTTTCCATTGCCTCTTGCCACAGATGTAGTCAATCTGATTCCTGTGTATTCTGTCTGGTGAAGTCCACATGTATAGCCACCATTTGTGTTGTTGAAAAATATATTTGCAATGAATAAATTGTTGGTTTTGCCAAATTCTGTCATGCAATCTCCAGTGTTATTTCTGTCACCAAGGCCAAATTTTACAATTACTAGTGATTCTTCTTTGTCTCCAACTTTTACATTCCCATCCATTATAATTAACACATCTTGATTGCATGTTCAGTCAATTTCAGATGGCAGAAGTTGAAAAAATCTTCAATTTCCTCATCTTTGGCTTTGGTGGTTGGTGCATGTTCTGGTTACCTAGTGCCACTCTGACAATAATATATCACAAATGGGATGACCTTAACAAACAGGAGTTTATTATTAAAATTTGGAGGCTTTAAATCCAAGTTCAAAATGCCAGGCTCTAGGGGCTGGGTGAAAGCCCCTCGACTTGGGGTCCAGCTCTGCCTCCTGCTCCTGGCCCACTGAATCTTGAGGCATTTTTTCATTCAGACAGCTGCTAGCTGCTGAGGCTGAGAAGCCCCAAGGTTGACAAGTTAAAAAGCACAGTTCCAATGTTACCAAACCACATGGCAGGCCATTAACTTAAGTCCATTTTAAGTCCCAAGGTTGGCAGAGCATAGCAGGCTGCTGAGCAATGACATGGCTACATGCAGGGTCCAAGCATGCCATAGGCTAGAGACCATTCTCAAAGCTTCTCCTTATATACAGGAAGCAGACCACATACCCAAAGGCAGCTACTCAGCTGCTCCCAGTAGATTCTACCATGGAGTTGATTTCCAGTCTCATCATGGGGAATACTACATCCAGCTTCCCAGCCAGTCAACCAGGCCCAGCCAAGTTGACACAGAAACAAAACCACCACAGTGCATAAATTTGAATAATAGTAGTATTAACTGGTCTTCCTTGTAGGCATATGGATATTATCCTATCACTGACAGCATTGTGCTTCAGGACAGATTTTGGAACATTCTTTGTGATGATGAAGGCCACACCATTCCCCTTCAAATTGTCATTCTTGGCATAGGAGATCATATGGTTTTCTGATATCAAATGGCCAAAACCAGTCCATTTCATCTCACTAATGCCTAGGACATCAATCTTTATGTGTTCCATTTCATTTTTGACAACTTCCAAAATTCCTAGGTTCATACTCCATACATTCCATGTTTTGATTATTAATGGATGCTTGCAGCTGTTTCTCCTCAATTTGAGCCATGCCACATCAGCAAAAGGAGGTGTTGAAAGCTTTATTTTATTCATATCAGTAAGATTGGTTCCACTCTGATGATGCAGCTGTTTCCCAGTCATATTTTGAGAGCCTTCTGACCTAAGGGGCTCATCTGTATCAGAAATGTTTCTGGGCTATGCATAAAGTTTTTCAGTAATGTATCAGACAGTGTTTTTCTGCTATTCATAAGGTTTTCCCTGGCCAATTCTTTGAGAAGTGGATGGCCTCTTCCTTCTTTTATTCTGTCTCAGTCTGTAAACTGTGTTGAAACCTGTGTACCATGTGCAACCCTACTGGCACTTGAAACACCAGTGGCACAGCCTCAAGATTCACAGCAACACACAAGCCACTAGAGTATGACAAACTGACGATGAGTTTGTCTCCCTTAGCTTTTCAAAACCTCTCCACTCTCCCCTTACCTGGATCCCTGCTGCTGCTCATTCTGTCATCCCCCTGGTTCTCTTTCTTTTCCCCACTTTCCTGCCTCTTGGAGGCGGGACCTGGGTCCCTCCCCTTACCTGGATCCCTGCCACTGCTAGCTCTGTTGAGCAGAGTAGAGCTCTCAAAGTAGAGCTGACCTTAATGATGTCGATAGAGTAAAGCTTTCGGGACCTCCATTTGCTGATGTGGCATGACTCTAAGTGGGAAGAAACAGCTCCAAAGATCCATTAATAATCAGAACATGGAATGTATGAAGTATGATTCCAGGAAAGTGGGAAACTGTCAAAAATGAAATGGAATGAATAAATATCAATACCATAGGTATTAGTGAGCTGAAACAGATTGGTTTTGGCCATTTTTAATAAGATACCCATACCATCTACTATGTTGGAAATGATACATTGAAGAAGAATGGCATGGCATTCATCATCACAAAGAATGTTTCAAGATCTGTCCTGAGGTACAGTGCTGTCAGTGATAGGATAATATCCATATGCCTACAAGGAAGACCAGTTAGTACTATTATTTTTCAAATTTATACACCAACCACCTAAGGCAAAGATGAGGAAGTGGAAGACTTTTGTCAACTTCTGCAGTCTGGAATTGACCAAACATGCAATAAAGATGTGTTGATTATCACTGGTGATTGGAATGAAAAACTGGAAACAAAGAAGAATCACCAGTAGTTGGAAAATAGGGCCCTTGGTGATAGAAATGATGCTGGAGATTGCATGATAGAATTTTGCAAGACCAACAATTTATTCATTGCAAATACCTTTTTTCAACAGCACAAATGGTGGCTATACATGTCGACTTTGCCAGATGGAGTACATAGGAATCAGATTGACTATATCTGCAGCAAGAGACAATGGGTAAGCTCAATATCTTCAGTCAAAACAAGGCCAGGTGTTGATTGTGGAACAGACCATCAACTGCTCATATGAAAGTTCAAGCTGAAGCTGAAGAAAAGTCAAACAAGTCCACAAGAGCCAAAATATGACCTTGAGTATATCTTTCTCAAATTTAGAGACCATCTAAAGAATAGATTTAATGGACTGAGTACCAATGACTGACAACCAGAGGTATTGTCAGATGACATCAAGAACATCATCCATGAAGAAAGCAAAAGTTCATTAAAAAGACAAGAAAGGAAGAAAAAAACAAAATGGATGTCAGAAGAGACTCTGAAACCTGTCCTTGAATGGAGAATAGCTAAAGCAAGAGGAAGAAATGGTGAGATAAAAGAGCTAAACAGAAGATTTCAAAGAGCAGCCTGAGAAGACAACGTCAATTATTACAATGAAATGTGCCAAGACCTGGCATTAGAAAACCAAAAAGGAAGAACACTCTTGGTATTTCTCAAGATGAAAGAATTGAAGAAAAATTTAAACTTCAACTTGCAATATTGAAAGATTTTATGGACAATATATTGAATGATGCAGGAAACATCAAAAGAAGATGGAAGGAATACACAGAGTCACTATACTGAAAAGAATTGGTCAATGCTCATCCATTTCTGGAGGTGGAGATCTACATAAATGGAAGAACGTATTATACTCATGAATAGGAAGATTGAAAATTGTGAAAATGTCAATTCTATCCAAAGCAATCTATACATTCAATGCATTCCTAACCCAGATCCCATAAACTTTCTTTAAAGATATGGAAAACCTGATCGCTAACTTTATATGGAAAGGAAAGAAAACTTGCATAGGGGAAGCATTACTGAAGAAGAACAACAAAGTAGGAGGTCTCACACTCCTGGATCTTAAAATCTACTATACAGCCACAGTAGTCAAAACTGCCTGGTATTGGTTCAATGACAGATACATAGACCAATGGAATAGAATTGAGAACCCAGAAACAAATCCATCAACCTTAAGCAGCTGGAATTAGAAATATCGTTTGACCCAAAAATCTCATTACTAGGTATATATCCTAAAGAAGTGAAAACCAGGACAAGAACAGATATATGCACACCCATGTTCATCACAGCACTATTTACAATAGCAAAAAGATGGAAACAGGCTAGGTGCCCATCAACAGAAGAATGGATAAACAAACTATGGTACGTACACACAATGGAATACTATGCAACACTAAAGAATAATATAGAATCCTCAAAACACTGCATAATGTGAATGAACTTGGAGGACAGTATGCTGAAAGAAATAAGTCAATTACAGAAGAAGAAATATATTAGTTCATTATTATAAAAAGTCAAGGAAACTTTTATATGTTGTTGTTGTTGTGTGCCGTCGAGTCGGCCCCGACTCATAGCGACCCCTCCTTGGGTTTCTGAGGCAGTATCACTACGGAAGTAGGATTGCCCAACCTTCCTTCCGAGGAGTGGCTGGTGGGTTTGAACCGCCAGCCTTCTGATTAGCAGTCAAGTGCTTTAGCCACTATGCTACCAGAGCTCCTAAACTTTTATATATGGAAGGAAATTTTCTTTCTTGGGGAGGGGAGGGGGGAGAACACTGCAAAAAAAAAAAAATGCATTGACCCATGTCACTTTAGTTTTGTGTATTTCACTGTACCTAAATTATATTTCAATAAAATGTACTTTTTTAAAAAAGAGGTTCCTTTGTAAGAACTTCCAAGAGAAATTTATTGTTATGTTCAATAATTCAACAGATATGGTTTATTGAGTACATATCAGGCAGCCTAGAAATGCCAAGGCAGCCACCAGAAACTAGAGGAGGCAAAGGATTCTCCATTAAAGCCTCCAGGGGTGCGTGAACTTCCAGCCTCCAGAATGTTTGACGTTGGACAAACCTACTGTGAAAGACCTCTTTAAAGTGATAAGAAGCAAAGATGTCCCTTTGAGGACTGAAATGTGTCTAATCCCGGCCATAGTATGTTAATTGCCTCATGTGCATGCTAAAATTGTTCAATGAATAAAGAAGACTGAAGAAGAATTGATGCCTTTGAATTATGGTGCTGGCAAACAGAATTGACTATACCATGGATTGCCAGAAGAAATAACGACTCTGTCTTGGAAGTGCAGCTAGCTCCTTAAAAACCAGGGTGCCAAGACTTTTTCTCACATACTTTGGGCATGTTGTCAGGAGGGACCAATCCCTGGAGGAGGACATCACGCTTGGCAAGGTAGAGGGTCAGTAAAAAGGGGAAGGACCTCAGTGAGATGGACTGACACAGTGTTTGCAACAATGGGCTCATGCTTAGCAAAGATTGTGAGGACGACTCAGAACCAGACACTACTTTGTTCTGTTGTACATGGGGTCGCTATGAGTTGGAAACAAGACAGCACATAACAACAGCCTCCAGAACCAAGGGAGAATACATTGCTGTTGTTTTAAGCCATCGAGTTAGTGTTCCCTTGTTACTGCAGTCCTAGAAGATGAATGCAATATCATTTAAAGCACCGAGGCTGGACAAAATCACCAAGGAGTGAAGGTACAGGCGGTCCCAGGTTTATGAACGAGAGCCATTCCAAATGTCCCTTTAAGTCAAATTTGAAGGTAAGTCAGAACAGGTGTATATTGTTTTTATTTTACCTTACTTTACCACAAGGAAGGAGCTCTGGTTGCATAGTGCTTAAAGCATTCAGCTGCTAACCAAAAGATCAATGGTTCTAACTCACCAGCCACTTCACAGGAGAAAGATGAGGCAGTCTGCTTCTGTAAAGATTTACAAACTTAGAAATCCTATTAGTTCCATTCTGTCCCTGTAGGAGCTCTGGTAGTGTAGGACCTAAAGCACTTGACTGCTAACCAGAAGGCTGGTGGTTCAAACCCACCAGCCACTCCTCAGAAGGAAGGTTGGGCAATCTACTTCCGTAGTGATACTGCCTCGGAAACCCAAGGAGGGGGCACTATGACTCAGGTCCGACTCGATGGCACATAAACAACAACACTCTGTCCCTGTAGGGTCGCTGTGTGTAAGAATTGACTTGATGACACTGGGTGGGTTAGTACAAGAAAGGCTTCAAAGCCTTTTCAATGATTTAAAAGCTGCACATACAGCAAGTGAATGTGATTGTGATGAAGAATTTGTCGAGAGTAGGGGTTGACTCAGTTGTTTTCCCTAGGATACCTTAATTATGCCACATGGTGAATTTTGGAAGTTTTTATGCCTTTTTTATGTGGGTGAAATTATAACCGATAGCATACATACATAGATTTCTCAGGACAGTTAACTCAGTGATCCATTCATATCCAGAACAGAATATTAATTGAACAAGAGTTTGGTGACTGAAACTATCAGCTAATGGATGGTTAAAAATAATAGTAATAACTCAATCCACTTAATTAACAAGACCCAAAATCATTAAAATCCTTGGAAAACAAACAGCCATTGTGAACTTTTATGTAACTCTGCTTTTGTAAGTGAAAAAAAATAAAGTCTTTTTGTTCAACATTCCACTTATACTATGTCCTACTGTAATTAATTGTGTATTGGTAGCAAGTGCTAGAACTTGAAAAGCGTTGGAATTGTTTTCTATGTCATTGTCACATATGCCCTGAAGTCAATCTAAACAGTGGGTTGAAAGAGAAGCACCAGAAAACATGTTTCCTGACACAGAAAAAGAAGCAAAAGGAGACTAACCAGAAATCAAGGAATTCTCCAGTTTCACCAATGGTTTTGAGAATCAAAAAGACATCAAATAATACAAAGGGGTCTTGATTTAACATTTGAATTTCAAACTCAGGAATATGTAACATCCACATCCATAGGTTCTTAATTTATAGTCTGAAACCTTACAGAACTAATACTGGCTCTCTGTTGCCTTACCTAGGAAAGACACCTCCATGCATAGAATTCTTTGATCACATAAGATTTTCCTCTATTTTGTTGTGTGTTTTTGTTGTATGGCTTGAATCAGTTCCAATTCATAGATATGCCAAGTACAACAGAAGAAACACTGCCCTGCTTCTGTGGTCCTGAGCCATGCTCTCAATCATTTAATATGTAAGCCATTGTTGAGGCCACTCTCTTCTCTCTTTTCTTCTGACTCTCTACTTAACCAAGCATTATTAACCCTCTCCAGGGATTGGTCCCTCCTGATAACATGAGAAAGTCTCACCATCCTCACTTCTAAGGAGAATTCTTGCTGTACTTCTTCCAAGACAAATTTTTTTTTTTTTAATTGTGATTTGGGTGAAGATTTACAGAGCAAATTCACTTTCCATACAGCAGTTCACATATACTTTGTCTCATGTCATTGACCACAGTTTACCACAATGCAACAGCTCCCCTCCCACTTCCTCCCCATAGTTACCTTTTCCCAGAAGACACATTTTTTCATACCTCTGTTCATCCATGGCATAGTTAATATTCTTCACTACTGGTGGTATAGTGCCTAAGGCACCTGATTGCTAACCAGAAGGCTGGCGGTTTGAACCCACCAGCCACTCCTCAGAAGGAAGGTTGGGCAATCTACTTCTGTAGTGATACCGCCTTGGAAACCCAAGGAGGGGTCGCTATGAGTCGCGTCTGACTCGAGCGCACATAACAACAACAACTGTCATAAGTCAAAGACATCAGTCCTCTTCCAATCTTCCTTCTTCATTATCCAGCTTTCACATGCATATGAGGCAATTGAAAATACCATGGCATGGGACCTTTGTACTCAAAGTGGTATCTTTTATTTTTAACACTGTTAAGAGGTCTTTTGCAGCAGATTTGCCCAAAGGAACACATCAATTGATTTTTTGACTGCTTCTCCCATGAGTGTTGACTGTAGAGCCAAGCACAATGAAATTCTTGACAATTTCAACATTTTCCCTATTTACCATGATGTTGTTTATTGGTCCAGTCATGAGGATTTTTGTTATCTTCTTGTTGAGGTGTAATCTACACAGAATGCTGTAGTTTTTGATCTTCAGCAGTAAGTGTTCCAAGTAATCCTCCCTTTCAGCGAGCAAGATTGTGTCATGGGCGTATTGGAAGTAGTTAATGAGTCTTTTTCAAATTTTGAGGCCACATTCCTTTTCATATAGCCCAGCATTTGCTCTGCATACAAATTGAGTAAGCTTGATGAAAAAACACAAGCCTGATGCACAATTCCCTGATTGTAAACCATGCAGCATCACCTTGCTCTGCTCCAACAACTGCCTCTTGGTCTATGTACATGTTCCTCATGAGCACGATTAAATGTTCTGTAATTCTCAATCTTAGCAATGTTATCCATAATTTTTTTATGATCCACACAGTCAATGCTTTGCATAGTCAGGAAAATACAAATAAACATCTTTCGGGTATTCTCTGCTTTCAGCTAAGATCCATCTGACGTGAGCAATGATATTCCTCATTCCATGTCCTGTTCTGGTCCAGCTTGAATTTCTGGCAGTTCTCTGTGGATGTACTGCTGCAAACATTTTTTAATTATCTTCAACAATAGTTTACTTAAATGTAATATTAATGAGATTGTTCAACAATTTCCACATTCTGTGGCATCAACTTTCTTTGGAATGCACACAAATATAGACCTTTTCCAGCTGGTTGTCTAGGTAACTCACTTCCAAATTTCTTGGCAAAGTTGAATGAGTGCTTCCGGTGTTGTACCCATTTGTTGAAACATTTCATTTGATAGTCTGTCAATTACTGGACCCTTATTTTTCACCAATACTTTCAGTGAAACTTGGACTTCTTCCTTCAATATCATTCGTACCTGATTGTATGCTACCTCCTGAATTCTTTTTGTACACTGACTCTGTGTGTTCTTTCCATTTCAATATTGCAACTCCAGGCCTGAATTTTTCTTCACTTCTTTCAGCTTGAGAAATGCTGAGCCTGTTCTTCCCCTTTGGTATTCTAACTCCAGGTCTTTGCACATTTCATTATAATACTTTTCTTTGCCTTCTTGAGCTGCCCTTTGAAATCTTCTGTTCAACTCTTTACTTCATTTTTTCTATTTGCTTTAGCTGCTTTACATTCTGGGAGCTCTGGTGGTGTGGTGCCTAAGGCATTTGACTGCTAACCAGAAGGATGGCAGTTCAAACCCACTAACCACTCCTCAGAAAGAAGATTGGGCAATCTACATCCATAGTGATACCCCCTCAGAAACCCAAGGAAGGGTCGCTATGACCCAATTTCAGACTACAAAAGTTGATAGAAATCTTCAATTTCCTCTCTTTGGCTTTGCTGGTTGATGCATAGATTTGAATAATAGTAGTATTAACTGCTCTTCCTTGTAGGCACGTGGATATTATCCTATCGCTGACAGCATTGTACTTCAGGACAGATCTTGAAACATTCTTTGTGACGATGAATGCCACACCATTCCTCTTCAATTTGTCATTCCTGGCATAGTAGATCACATGGTTGTCTGATTCAAAATGGCCAAAACCAGTTCATTTCAGCTCACTAATGCCTAAGATGTCGATCTTTATGCGTTCCATTTCATTTTTGACAACTTCCAATTTTCCTAGATTTGTACTTCATACATTCCATGTTCCAATTATTAATGGATGTTTGTATCTGTTTCTATTCATTTTGAGTCATGCTGCATCAGCCAATGGAGGTCCCAAAAGCTTTACCCTATCCACATTGTTAAGGTCATCTCTGCCCTGAGAAGTCAGTTTTTCCCCAGTCATGTCTTGAGTGCCTTCTAACCTGATAGGCTCATATTCCAGCACTATATCAGACAATGTTTCAAGAGTATTCATAAAGGTTTCCGGTAGTATATCAGAGAGCGCTTTACTTGTATTCATAAGGTTTTCACTGGTCAATTGATTGAGAAGTGGATGGCCTCTTCCTTCTTCCAAGTCTGTCTTAGCCCGGAAGTTCCACTGAAACCTGTCCACTGTGGATAACCCTGCTGGCATTTTGCAACACTGGTGACGTAGCCTCCAGCCTCACAGCAACATAAGCCTCTATTGGATGACAAAGTGACAGACAAGTTCACCTCCCTTAGTTGTTCCTAACCCCTCTGTGCCTGCCTTCCTTGGGCCCCGGCCTTAAAATAGAGCTGACACCAAGCGAAAGCAGACCCAAAGCCCTGCACTCACCTACCTTGGGTCCCAGCCTTAAAATAGTGCTGCCCCCAAGTGAAAAGCAGCCCTTGAGCCCCAGGCCCCTCCAAATATGTAGAATAATAATACAAGTGTCATAAATAGTATTAGTCTGTGTAAATATAAAAGGCTAAATTCACCTCTTAGTATCTTTGAAGTATTTACGATTGTTTAAAGCAGCCGTCAGCAAACTATGGCCTTCAGGCCAAATCTTGTGCATCATCTATTTCCAGACAACCGGAAATGGTTTTTACATTTTAAAATGATTACATTTTAAATGGTTACATAAGGACTTATATAATATCCTCAATTTTGTCTCTTATTCCATAAAGTTTAAAATATTTACTATCTGGTCCTTTAAACCAAACTTTGTCAACCACTGGCTTAAAGTGAGGGGTCTGGTGGCATAGTAGTTAAAGTATTCAGCTGCTAATCAAAATGTTAGCAGTTCAAACCTACCAGCCACTCTAGGAGAAAAGTGAGGCAGTCTGCTTCTGTAAAGATATATAGCCTTAGAAACCCTATGGGGCAGTTGTAAACTG
Organism: Orycteropus afer afer; assembly: GCF_000298275.1. NCBI lineage: Eukaryota > Metazoa > Chordata > Mammalia > Tubulidentata > Orycteropodidae > Orycteropus > Orycteropus afer. Next base: position 1,848,584 of record NW_006922029.1, on the reverse strand, counting down.
TCCTTTTGGGGTTACCATGAGTGAGAATCAGCTTAATGGCAGTGGGTTTTTCAGTTTGGCTTAAAGTAAAAACTCTAATATTCTCTTGTGGATGTTAACAGACATTTAAATGTGATGCATATGGCAACTGTAGTATAAAGAATGAGGTTGCAATTGGCTAAATAAACCTTTATGTTTGTAAGGTGCTTGTATATTATGTGAAGTGGTACAATATTAACTCAAAGTAGATGATAAGAAGTGTGTACAACACTTCTCCCTGATCAATATGATTATGTTCTAAAGCCTGTTGCAGTTTCTCAACAATCTGTGTTACCTGAAAATGGAGGATCCAATCACCTCAGTCCCCACCTATACTGTGAACGGCCTCCTGGGCCCCTGTTGAGGTCACAGGCCACTACCACCTCTCCCTCTCCCACTTCACCTCAGGAGAGCTGGCCTCTGATGTCACCAGCAGGGCAGGGCCATCCAGTCTTCTAGAACCACAGTGGCCCAAGTGCTGCCCTTTTCCCCATCCGAAGTGTTCCCTTCTTCTCTTCTCATATTTTTAGCAAGAGTCGTCCCAGCTCATCCCCTCAATGACCCCAAAACACCCTTGATGAGGAGGCAAGGGCCTCTATGTCCACAGGAAGGAGGACTTGGGTGCCACAGACGTGTGCATGCTGGTCACTGGGTTCTCCTCTGGCCCCCGGCCTGCACATCCTCAGCTCTTGGTGGGTTGCCCTTCTCTCTTCTGTCCTCATGTCCCCATGAGAATTCACAATCCAGAGCTTTCTCCAAGGCCACAATGGCCAGCCCCAGCCTCTGCTCTTGACTTTAAACTGCAAATGCAACTGGCCACTGACCTAACCCTCACCCAGCTAGCCTGTCCTGCCCTCACACATGCCTGACCAAGAGAGGGCAGTGAGGAAACATTTGGGGCAACACAGATGCTGGTCAGCTGACATAGGTTCCTGCAGGCCAGGCACCCAAGTGCCCCCTCTCAGGGGTCCTTCTGATTACATCCTGGCAAGTCCTTGTCGCCTCTCAAGGCTGGGAGCTGAATCCAGAACCTGGGATTCCACTTCTTATCCGGCACTGAGAGCAGCTCACCTTCAGGACAGCGGCTGCAGCTGCTCTGACCTCAATCTCCTGTGGGTATCCAGGGCCTGCCAAGCAACATCCCCCATTGATCCCATTATAGCCTCCACTCTGCTCTGCCCAGCAGCCAAGAAGTTCAGAGATACCCAGCACCCTTTCCTGTCCAAGGCTAAATACCATACAATATGGGTTTCCTTTCTACCTGCACATGAGGTCCACCAGTCGGGGACCCAGTCAGGGACCTCAATGAATGTTGCTACCAAATGTTCATCATTAATGCACAAAACACTCAGACAGTAGATTTTTCACTATTGTTGTAAATGTGAAATTTTGGGTAACAATATTGTCAATAAGTGTATTATAATCACTAGAGCCCTGATGACATAGTGGTTAAACACTGGCTGCTAACCAAAAGGTCAGTGGTTCTAACCCACCAACCACTCCATGGGAGAGAGATGTGGCCATTGGCTTCTGTGAAGATCACAGCCTTGGAAACCCTATGGGGCAATTTTATTCTATTCTATGGGGTTGCTAAGGAGCTCTGATGACTGTGGTTAACTAGAAAGTTGATAGTTCAAACCCACCAGCTGCTCTATCAGAATAAGATGAGGCAGTCTTCTTTGGTATAGATTTACAGCCTTGGAACCCCTGTGGGGTGCAGTTCTATTCTGTCTTATAGGGTCTCTATGAGTCAGAATCGACTCAAGGGCAGTGGGTTTTGATGCCACATCAGAATCACTTTGGCAGCCATAGGTTTAGAATTAAATTAAAATTTAATGCTGGAAGTATAGTTAAGTATTGAATGAGACAGGAAACATCAAAAGAAGAGGGAAAGAATATACAGAATCACTGTATCAAAAAGACTTGGTCAATGTTCAACTATTTCAGGACATGGCAAATGATCAAGAACTGATGATATTGAAGGAAAAGGTTGAAGTTGCACTGAAGGAATTGGAGAAACACAAGGCTCTAGGAATGACAGAATACCCATTGAGATGTTTCAAAAAATGGATGCCACACTGGGGGCACTTACTTGTCTATGCCAAGAAATTTGGAAGATAACTACCTGGCCAACTGACTGGAAGAGATCCATATTTGTACCCATTCCAAAGGAAGGTGATCCTACAGAATGACAAAATTATTGAACAATATCATTAATATCACACGCAAGTAAAATCTTGAAGATAATTCAAAAACAGTCGCAGTAGTATATTGACAGAGAACTTCCAGAGATGCAAGCTGGATTCAAAAGAGGGTGTGGGAATGAAGGATATCTCAGAACGTAGATGAGGTCAGATGGATCATGGCTGAAAGCAAAGAACACCAGAAAGATGCTTACTTGTGTTTTATTGACCTCACAAAAGCATTCAATTGTGTGGATCATAATAAACTATGGATAGCATTGAGAAGAATGGGAATTAGAACACTTCATTGTACTCATGAGGAACCTTTACACAGACCAGGAGGCTATTGTTTGAACTGAACAAGGGGATAATGCATGGTTTAAAATCAGGAAAAGAGTGCATCAGGGTTGTATCCTTTCACCATACTACATGCTGATCCAATAATCCAATAAGCTGGCCTATATGAAGAATGAGACATCAGGATTGGGGGAAGTTTCATTAACAATCTGCAATATGCAAATGACACAACCTTGCTTGCTGAAAGTGAAGATGACTTGAAGAACTTACTGATGAAGATTAAAGACTACAGTATGCAGTATGGATTACACCTCAATATAAAGGAAACAAAAATCCTCACACAATAAGCAGCATCACAATAAATGGGGAAATAAATAAGTAAATGGAGAGATAAATAAATAAACAGATGGAGAAATAAATAAATAAATTGAGAGATAGATAAATAAATAAATAAATGGAGAAAAGATTGAAGTTGCAAAAGATTTCATATTACTTGGTTACACCATCAATACCAACGGAGAAAGCAGTAAACAAAATCAGACAATGTATTGCACTGTGAAAATCTGCTGCAAAA
>NW_006922029.1:1826513-1827417 GCF_000298275.1 Orycteropus afer afer | reverse complement strand
TGGTGAAGAATGCTGAAAGTACCATGGACTGCTAAAAGAACTAACAAATCTGTCCTGGAGGAAGTGCAGCCAGAATGCTCCTTGGAGGCGAGAATAGGCAGACTTCATCTCACATACTTTGTTCATGTTGTTAAAAGGGACCATTCCCTGGAGAAGGATGTCATGCTTGTTAGGGTGGAGGGTTGACAAAAGAGGGGAAGGCCTTCAACGAGATGGATTGACACAGTGGTTGCAGCAATGGGCTCAAGTATAGCAAGACTCATGGAGCGGTGTTTCCTTATGCTGTGCATAGGGTCACTATGAGTCAGAGATGACTCGATGGCACCTAACAATAACAGCAAACAATTTCATATTGAAATTTTGACAAAATTCAACACCCACTCATAACAAAACTCTCAGAAAATTAGTAAAAATAGAACATTTCTTCAAACTGATAAAGCCACCAGCATTAAATTTTATGGTAAAATTATGGATACCTTCCACTTAGTATGAGAAACAAGGCAAGGATGTCTCCACACACCACTTCAGTTGAACATTATATTGAGGATCGTAGCCATGGCACACAGGCAAGGAATATACATGAATGGCATAAAGATTGAATATGAAGAAGGAAAACTCTCTCTATTTGCAGATGATATGTTTGTTTATGCACAAAATCCAAGAAATCTACACTTGATTTTTGACAAAGACAACAAGGAAATTCAATCAGGCAAAGGAAGTCTTTTCAATAAATAGAGATAGAATCCTGATGGAACAAATAAACCTTGACCCATACTTTTATGCAATCATAGACCTAACAGAGCAAAAACTAAAACCCTGACGCTTTCAGAGGAAAACATCTTCATGAATAGAAGTTAGGAAATATTTTCTTGAAGGATACAGAAAAGAATATTCATTATTTAAA
>NW_006922029.1:1824104-1825588 GCF_000298275.1 Orycteropus afer afer | reverse complement strand
AGGCAGCATGTCTGGCCTGGCAGGAATAGGCCTTGGGTTACTGCTGGTAATCCTGTCTTCCTCTTGTGGGATTAGAGGAGGTCAGAACATGTGACCTCCTTGCCGTTTCTGCAGAGCTGAAAGGCTGGTGGCTTGAGTCCTCTCACTGGTGCCTCAGAAAACAGGCCTGACAATGCTTCCAAAGGTCACAGCCTTCAGAATCCTGTGGAGCAGTTCTACTCTGCACACACAGGTTCACCATGAGTTAGAATCAACTCCACAGCAGCTAACAACAATTGTTACATGAGAAAGGCAAGTTTTGGAAGAGACAGTAGAGTGTAATCTCATTTTTGCTTTAAATACAAATACAATTCAATCAACTGTTGAATAAACATTTGCTTAAAGCAGGTAACTAGTTGTCATTAAGTCAAAACTGATGACCTCATGTATGTGTCAAAGTAGAAGTGTGTTCCACGGACCTTCAATGGCAGATTTTCAGAAGTACATCATACACCTTTTTTACAATGCACCTCTGGCTGGACTTGAACCACCAACCCCTCTGTTGTACCTGGTAATATACTTCTGCAACATTTCTATAGTGCCTGGCAACATACTTCTGAGAAAAGCAGCCATTTGGAAGCCCTGTGGGCACAGTGCTGTCCTGACACATAAGAAGTCATCATAAATCATAGACAACCCAATGGCAACTGGCTTGCAGACATCACAAAGGTAATGGATGAACCAAAATTAAAATTCACATTTTACTTCACTTTTAATTAATGTTTTCTTTATTAAAGTAACAGGTCAAAAAATTAGTTCTCCTATACGATATTAAGGAATCTAGTTCAATTTCAAAGTCTAGCAAATGTTAGCTATCATTTAAGGGTCTTTGATTAATGTTTGAATTCACTTATAAATGTAATTACTTTATCACTGTGAAACACTCTACACTGCACTTATAAATTTAATATTTGATTTTCTTTCTAATTTTATAATTTTCTGACTACCGTCCCTAAGTACTGAATTAATGGTTGTAAATGTTAGAGTCAGTGGTTCTTAAATTCTCTTAAATGTCAGATAATTGTGTAAGCTTATCATGATTTCAAATAAATCACAAATCTAAGTTAATAACTTAAGTGAATACTATTAAACTGCAATCATGAGTTTAATCTATCGTACTTTAATATATCAGATATTCTTACACATTACAGTTACTTACCATAAAAAAATATGTTCAAAGCTACTGTGAGTTTTTTCTTCATATCTACACTTAATTCTAAATCTTCTTCAAGTTAGAGATTATACACTGAGGGAAAAATTGTGTCCACAAACAATTTTGAGCTTGCTTTCTCAGGGGAAGTTTTAGGGCAATTTGACAGAATAACAATTTTGAGCTTGCTCACAGGGGAATTTTTAGGGTAATTTGACGGAATGAAACTGGTTAATAAAAAGCCCAAATCTTGGGATACCGTAATTTCCAGAGCCACAGACATTCACCGCAATCT
>NW_006922029.1:1819743-1822384 GCF_000298275.1 Orycteropus afer afer | reverse complement strand
CTTCCTTCCGAGGAGTGGCTGGCGGGCTTGAACCGCCAGCCTTCTGGTGAGCAGTCAAGTGCCTTAGGCACTATGCTACCAGAGCCCCATGCATTTCTTGGCATTCCTTGACTTGTAGACAGATCCTCCAATGGTATCTTCCACCTATGTGTGACTCTGTCCTTATCTGTTCTCCTTTTTTATAAAACATCACTTAGAAGGGATTACAATTAGGATTTACCCTAATTGCAATGACTTAACTACTATCTTCAAAAAATGACCCTATTTCCCCAAACAAAGTCACATTCACAGGGATAGACTTAGAACGTCCATCTTTTGGGGGTACATAATTCAATCCATGACAGACTCTTAATTAGAGGTATGAGTGTAACATTGAACCCAAGATGATCAGATCAATGATAAAAAATCAAAAATGGAGAAGTAGAGAAATTGAATTTAGCAAAGTTGTTCTGTGAGTCATACTTGATTTATGGCTTAACCACTAAGCTCAGCTTCTCAGCCCAAAGCAGGAATTTAGCACAAATCCTCAGAGCCCTACACTGGTTTGGGAACTAGCTGTCTGGGCCTCAGATGGCGCGTGCATAAAACCGTTGGCAGCCACAGGCTGTGGCTCCAGACAACTAGTGGATTAAGGAGAAAACTTTTTCATTGGTGCTAAATTAAACATGATCCAAATCCTCACATGACTAATATGTTGTACTTTTTCCCCATCAAAGGGTGATTTACCAGGTAGAGGAAATGGACATTGGGAGCAAATAGCAAAGGGAGTGAGCCGGAATGCATAGAAGGAGGAAAAGGCACTGATTCAGCCTCCATTTGCTGGTGAATCACTCCCTATAGAATCATCACTAACAATGAGAAAGCACATCCATCAAGCAGACAGTGTGCTAGAGAGTCTATGAACAAAAGCCAAGGAACCAGCTACTGCCTCCTGTTTTCCCCATGTGGAAGTATTCCAAACTTCAGACAGCAAAGAGGAGGGTCCCCTGTTGTTCATAATACCCTCAAATGAAACCTCATTACTATGAGGTATTATGTTCCAGTAGCTTTATCTCTAGTGCCTTTAAGCTGCAAGACTGTGAATGTTTCAGCTTCAGACATAAACAGGCCAGGAATAACGTGTGGTATGAGGCATTATAGAATCACAAAAGGCAACCTAATGCACTCAAAGAACATCAGGTCAAATTAGATCAAGATGGCAGAACATAGACAACTTCTTCTCCTTCCCCAAGTACAAGAAACACAGAAAAATGGGAAAACGTGTATGTGCGTGTGTGCCCCATAGAATAATTGTCACCATCATTAGAAAACAAGAACTATCAATGGACCAGAAATTGGGCTAATTCCCAAAAGATGGGAGGTAAGTGAGATTGGTTGACAGAATAACCCAACAGCCCAAAACTCAACTCTAGAGCAGAAAACTGAAAGTTAGGATCAGAGTCAAGCAGACTCTGAGCCTGGATGGGGCAGTAATAGGGAACGAGGGAAGCCATCAGGGTGAGGAGGCCACACTGGGAGTTACTTAGCACAATATGGTGGCTCCATCCCTCTCTGCTTATGGCATGCTCCATCCACACTCAACTTTCTAGTGCAGTCAGAAAAAAACAAAGGTTTACCCCAGGGTGGAGCAGTTAGTTTGAATGCCTGAGTTGGAGGGGTTGGACTGTGCCAACAGTAACACCAGGCAACCAGGAGGAAAAGGAAGCCCCCATGACCAAAGCACAAAGTATTTATGCTCCAACAGGGAGTACATTCTACCCATTCTCCACAATAACTGGAGGCAAGTTGCAAGAAATAAAACACCATTAAACACATGTAAACAGAGAATCTCAAATTTTATGATGGTGACACAGGCAAGAAACACAAAATTTTTAAGGACAACTAACAGTTTAACCACCTCTTTTCTGTCAGTTTGTCATAATGTGGTGGCTTGAGTGTCGCTGTGATGCTGGAAGATGTGTCACTGGTATTTCAAATACCAGTAGGGTGAACCATGGTGGACAGGTTTCAGTGGAGCTTCTAGACTAAGATATGCCAGAAAGAAGGACCCAACAATCTACCTCGGAAAAGAGTGGCCAGTGAAAACGTTATGAATAGAAAATATTGAAGTTGTCAAGGATTTCATTGAACTTGGATCCACAATCAATTCCCATGAAAGCAACAGCCAAAAGTCAAATGAAGGCTTAGGATCATAGTCTCATGACTCAGTCAGTTAGCATAACATAGTTCACAAAAATCATGACCTGCAACCTAGTGAATCGGGTAGCATCTGGGGTCTTAAAATCTTGCGAGTGGCCATCTAAGTCACAACTATGGGCTTCTGATCACAAGGAGCAAAACAGGAAAAAAGTCAACAAAATCTCAGCAAAGAAACAAGTCTACATGAGCCACAACTTATCTACCCTGAGACCAGAAGAACTAGAGTGTACCAACTTACTACCACTGACCATTCTGACTGGAGTCGCAATGATTGATCCTGGATGGAACAGGAAAAAAATATGGAGTGGAATTCAATTCTTATTGAAAAAAAAAACAAAAACAAAAACAGACAAACTGGATGTTCTGGTTACCTAGTGCCACTCTAGGAGCTCTGGTAGCATAGTGGCTAAGGCACTTGACTGCTAACCAGAAGGCTGGCGGT
>NW_006922029.1:1810421-1818483 GCF_000298275.1 Orycteropus afer afer | reverse complement strand
GGGAACCTAACTTGCTGTGCAAACTTTCACCAAAAATTCAATAAAATATTATTTTTAAAAAAAGACACACACAAAAAAAGAAATCAAATGACATCTTGCACTGGACAAATCTGCTACAAACGACCTCTAAAGTGTTAAAAATCAAAGATGTCACTCTGAGGACTAAAGTGCATTTGACCCAAGCTTTGTATTGTCATTCACCTAATATGCATGCAAAAACTGGACAATGAACAAGGAAAACCAAAGAAGAATTGATGCATGTGAATTATGATGTTGTTGAAGAAGACCGAATATACCAAGGAATGCCAGAACCAAAATCCAAATCCCAACTCATACATAGCCCCATTGGGTTTCCAAGGAAGTAGACTGACCCATCTTCCTTCCGTGGAGCAACTGGAAGAAACGAACAAATCTGTCTTGGAAGAAGTACAACCAAAATGCTCCTTAGAATTTATCTCACATACTTTGGATATGTCAGCAGGAAGGACCAGTCTCTGGAGAAGGACATCATGCTTGGTAAAGTAGTGGGTCAGACAAAAAGGGAAGACCCTCAACTTGATGGATTGACACAGTGGTTGCAACAATGGACTCAAACATAGCAACGATTGTGATGATAATGAAGAACTGCAAATGTCTCCTTCTATTATCCACAGGATCATTATGAGTCAGAACCCACACAACAGCACCTAAAAACTGCAAGAATAACACTTTAATAGAGAGGTATAAAAGATAATAAATAGAACAAACAGTGAACAATTAAATTAATGCAAGCAGTAGCACACTAATAGTGCAAATAAAAAGGGATTTTCAATGAAGTTGAATTAATAGCCTCAGAGTTATAGAAGAGACTAGCTCATTTATGAGATAAGGACAGGGTATTTGTTTTATTTTATTTTTAATTTTTATAGTGATTTGGGTGAAAGTTTACCGAGCAAATTCATTTTCCATACAGCAGTTCACATACACTTTGTCTCATGACATTGACTGCAATTTCCCACAGTGCAACAGCTCTCTTGTCATTTCCTTCCCATAGTTACCTCTTCCCTGTGTCCTTCCCTCCCACGCACTCCTGCCCCCGAGCTGTGGCCCTCTGCATACACAGCCCTTCTATTCTCCCATGATTGAGCTCTAAAAGGAGTGTATCTACCTAATGTAAATGTTCAGCTCATATGCCTGTCTTTTGTTTGGCTGGAAGCCACAGGAGTGGGTTCAATTCCAGACCTGAAGGGCAGCTAGGGGCCATAGTCTCAGGGGTTCCACCTGGTTCTATCAGACAAGCAAACCTGTCCCTTTTTTTTTTTTATGATTTTGAGTTTTTTTTCCACATTGTTCTCCCACTCTATCCAGGATCTCCTACAAAGATCCCCCTCCGAGTGGTTGACAGTGGTAGCCAGAAACCATCTATCTAGTCCTTCTGGTCATATAGGCTGAGGATCTCATGGTGTACTGGTCCCTTGGACTAATTGTTTCCATGCATCTTTGGTTTTCTTCATTCTTCTTTGCTCGGAAGAACCAGCTATTTTTAAAGAGAACTAACTAGAGATGTTAGAAATGAAAGAATATGATTACCAAAGTAAAAATCTCAAACTAAACAAATATTAAAATACATACCAATGAAGAGCAAGTTACTAAACTAAGCTGGAGGACAGAGCTGAGAAAATCTCTCTGAATTTTGAACAGAAAGACAAAACAATAAATGAAAGATGTAAAAATTCTATTAATCTGAAGGATACTTGCAAAAGTTCCAAAATCATATAATTGGAGAATTTCAGTGTAATCTGAATAAAAATTTCAACAGATTTTTATTGAACTTGGCAATTGCATTACAAAATGGAATGAAAAATTTCTAAATAAAAAGGAGAGCTTGACCTACCAAATATCAAAATAATATATAAAGCTATACTAGATAACACAATATGATTATTTTATACTGGGTTTTGGTGCAACTCTTGACAACCTTACATATACCAAAACAAAATGTTGCCTGTTACTGAGCCATCTTCATGATTACTAGTAGGTATGAGTCCACTTTTGCAACTATTGTGTCAGTCCATCTCTCTGAGGACTTCCCTTGTTTTCAGTGACACTCTACTTTACCAGACATGATGTCCTTCTCTAGCAATGGTCTTTCCTGATGATATGTCCAAAGGGAATGAGCTAGGCCTCACCATCCTCACTTCTAAGGAGCGTTCTGGCTGTATTTCTTCTAATACTGATTTGTTCGTTCTTTCAGCAATATAGTCAATATTCTTTGCCAAACCACAACTAGAGTACATCAATTTTTCTCTGTATTCTTTATTCACTACTCAACTTTAGCATACCTATGAGGCAAATGAAAAGACCATGGCTTGAGACATGTGCACTTTAGGTATCAAAGTGATATCTTTGGTTTTCAAGACTTTAAAGACAACAAATATAGATAAGAAGTAAAAAGAAAGCCCATAATCAGATACATTACATACAGAGAGCTAATGTGATAAATCAGAGATCTGAACTATTCTTTTGAGGAATAGCTTCGGACTTGCTACTGGGCCTTGGTAAAGACTAAATATTTAAGCATGGGACTTCAGGTGGCTGTCCACCTCAGGATACCCATCATGAACCAGGTGTTGTTTGACCCATGGGCCATAAGAGTGTGTGTTTGCAACAACAACCTGCCATCCAAGGGAAAATGTGTTGTGATGGCTTTGTGATATGTTAACTTGGCTAAGCTAAACTACACTTGTCAAATTTTCTTGTATCTTTCTGGTTATTGTGGGACAGATCCTGCAAGATCTAGAAGGAAGGAAGGAAGAAGGAGCCATTTCGTACTGCATACACAGTTGGCACTGATTTATTGACTCACCTGGTTAATATGAAGCAGTATCTGGGCCTAAAAATTCTCTGTCCTAATCTACATCCTCCTTTAGTTTTGTGAGCCCTGAGCCAGGTTGTGTATTTTCACCTCTGTGATAAAGTGTTACCAAGGTCAGAGGCCACAGAAATGGACACAAGCTTTGGTTCATCCTCATGGGATTGTAGCTCTTGATTGTTACTCATAGCCTTTCCTTCTTCACTGCCTGCCCTGTGCACTTCACACTCCAGCATCAGACATGGAAACAACAGCCTTGAGAGACTGCTTAATCAGCTCCCACAATTACGTAAGTCAATTCCCTATAACAAATCCATTACATATATGTGTGTGTATTACATTGTTGTTGTTACCTGCCGACAAGTAGGCTCCAATTCATAGCAACCTGACCTACAACAGAATAAAACACTGGCTTGTCCTACAGTAGCCTCGCAATCCTTGCAATACCTGAACCCATTGTTGCAGCCACTGTATCAGTCCATCTTGTTGAGGACCTTCCTCTCTTTCCCTGACCCTCCACTTTACCAACATAATATCTTTCTCCAGGAAATGGTCCCTTCTGACAACATGAACAAATTAGATGAGACAAAGTCTGGCCATTCTTGCTTCCAGGGAGCATTCCAGCTGTACTTCTTCCAGGACAGATTTGTTCATTCTTCTGCAAGTTCACAGTACTTTCAGTATTCTTCACCAACACCAAAACACAAAATTATCAACTCTTATTTGGTCTTCCTTATTCATTGTCTACCTTTCACATGCATATGAGGTGATTGAAAACACCATGGCTTGGGTTAGGCACATCTTAGTCTTCAAGGAGACATCTTTGCTCTTCAGCACTTTAAAGTGTCTGTGGCAACTGACTGTTAACCTGAAGGTTGGTGGTTTAAACACACCAGCCACTCTGAAGAAGGAAGACTGTGCAATATACCTCCATAAATATTTACCTCCTTGGAAATCCAATTGGGGTCACTATTGATGGTAGTGCAACCCGTCCTCCATGCTGCAAGAGCTGTTTCTGACTGAAATACCTTCATGGAGGGCTGTATAAACCTGCAGATAAAGAAAAGTTGTGAGCAAATATACTTATCTGGAGCCTCTTACTATTCTTGGATATGACTCTGAATTCCATTCCTTTGAAAGTAGTCATTTGGAAGGCGGCTTACTTTTTTCCACATGCCAGAAAGTGTTCATGGTAGATAAAGCCTTCTTCATGTTTCTGCACTCAAAATGTTTCAAACAGCAGCCTGCTCCTCTGTCTTCCCTGAGCTGGGGTCATTTCCTCGTCTTTCGCAGCACTGGTCCAAAGTATTGACATGATGAGAGTCATAAGTGGCATCCAAAACTGTTCATTGAAGAGATCTGGAGCTGACCTAAGGGGATGATAGTCACTCACTTGCACTTCAAGAGATGACTTCCTTTCACCCCAAGCCAGTGAAGTCATATCAATAGTTGATTAATCCAATTCCAACTGAATGTGTTGTTGAAAATATTTGTGTCCCAAAAGTCCAAAAGTAAAAGTAAAATCCAGTTGTGAGAACAGCTGCCAAACAGCATCTACCAGCTTCCCTGAAATGACTTTTACCCAGAAAATCTACATGTTCTCTTTGCCCAAGAACTGGTGGCCCTGGCTGGGTTCACCTTGTTCCTGGTTCCTTTACATTCTGTTTCTATTTTTAGATTTTGTTTCAAGCCTGAGGAACTCAGCCTTTCCTTGTAGAAGAGAAGGGATCCGTGTTATAGATGTAGAAGGGAGGAGCAGAGACATAATTTACAGTAGAAGAAGGATCAGACCCTTGCTCTGGGACACCGGCCTCCTGGTCTCCCTCGGCTCTGTAACTGGCCTTGTCCTGTGAGAAATGTTTTGCACCTCATAATCTAGAGAACAAACACTGTTGGTCACAAAGTCTATGTCACTGAATTATACATGTAAAAAAAATGTTGCAGTGGCATATTTCCATGTGTGTGTGTGTGTGCACATATACTCACCACAATACCAGAATATAATTTTAAAAATATATTAGGTTTGTTATCCATAAAGACCTTATTTCAAAGAAATTAAGTGAAAAGAAATTATAAGCAAAGTCTACAGTGTAAGTTAGTTAATCAAACAGTATGGTTTTGACATATTTTTCAAGATCCTTCTTATAAGAAAGTGACCTAGCTAGGCCCATTATATTCATTGAAAATTGCTCATGTTCTGTACCTTTTTTCATAAAAATCAAATCATGCTTACCTTTTAGTTTACATGTCTTTTCTACATCACTGTCAGAGGTTGGAAAAATATCATTGCTATTAATTTCTCTATTTCACAGGAGGGGGAACTATTAAGTAAATGGTCTCCATTGATGGCATAGTTCTAACTAGATCTCAGTTCTCCAGACTTTCCCCCAGGATTCGCTTCACTTAATTATACAACCTCTTCGCTACTCTCAAAGTTGTTATAACACCATTCTAAACCATAACATGTGTTTTCTGCATGGCTCTGCTTCCAAAACAAATACCATACATTTGAAACAAGAATTCAAGGATGATTCTTTGATGAAGCTAAAAACAGTCCATCAATGTAGATCTTTAAGAGAAATATGTAACATTTAAAAGGAAAAAAAAAACCCTAAAGATGCAAATTACTTTCTCTGATATCCCACAAGTGGAATAAAGGCTTATTCAGTTAAGATATTTGAGTATATGGGAGAAAGTGGTGAAATCTAACTGTAATTTTTCCATGAGAGTCTTATAAAACCTATTTAAGGAAAAACTGTCTTAAATGGATTGAGAGCCCAAAGAAAAAAAAAGTAGGTCAAAACTGTCCTGATTTATCATCTGTCTGAGGGATCTGGCTTTCATGAAGGACTTTATTGGTGCATCAGAACACTGCAGAGACATGAACGTGTGTGTGTGATCAGCAGTGAACGGTGTAGTGGGAAATTAGGTAAAGTCTTGGGAAAAGGCATCATCTCTGAGCAAGAATATCAGCTATGTGAGTCATTCTGAAACCAGGCAAATGATCGATAGAGAGTTAACTGGATTTATCACCTTCAACTCAACTCTACAGGCACAGTGACTCCACCTAGGAAGCCTAATGTTCACATTATTGCATTTTCTTTAAATAAGTGGAAGAAAAGTTGCCTGTATACTTTTACTGTTAACGATTATTCTCTTCAGAGTTTGGGAACTCATGACAGAGCCAAACATACTCAACATGCTTGGAATCTCAAATGTTATATATATATAAATAAATAAATAAGACATTAACCAGAGGTATTCTCCTCAAAAAATGAGAAGGTCAAGTAGTCACCAGGTCATTTGTCTCTAGCTAAACATTGCCAAGAGGTGGCAATATTGGAAGGAAATACAGAAATATTTTCTCTCATACCCTCCCTTCCCAAAGTCCTAACTCTAGAATATTGAGTAAGGGGATTTTGACTTAAACACTGATACAAATGCCTTTCAAATGATTGAGTCAAAAAAGGTAAAGGGAGAAGCTGGAAAAGCAATTCACAACATTTTTTGAAAAATATTTTTTGAAGAACAGGACATGAAAGTGTCATTAATATCTACCACTCATCTGTCAGTTTGTTGTACTGTGGTGGCTCGCATATTACTATGAGGCTGGAGGCTATGCCACCAGTATTTCAAATATCAGCAGGGTCCTCCATGGTGGACAGGTTTCAATAAGAGATTCCAGACTAAGACAGACTCAGAAGAAGGAAAGGGCCATCTACTTCTCAAAGAATTGGCCAGTGAAAACCTTATGAATAGCAGTGAAACACTGTTTGATATATTATAGGAAAATATTATAAATAGCTCTGAAACATTTACTGCCTAATATAGTGCCAGAAGATGAGCCCCTCATGTCAGAAGGCACTCAACATGTGACTGGGGAAGAACTATCTCCTCAAAGTAGAGACAACGTTAATGATGTGAATGGAGTAAAGCTTTCAGGACCTCCATTTGCTGATGTGGCACAACTCAAAATGGGAAGAAATAGCTGCAAACATCCACTAATAATCAGAACATGGAATGTACAAAGTATGAATTTAGGAAAATTGGAAGTTGTCAAAAATGAAATGGACTGGTTTTGGCCATTTTTAATCAGACAACCATATGATCTACTATGCTGGGAATGACAAATTGAAGAGGAATGGCATGGCATTCATCATCACAAAAAAAATGTTTCAAGATCTATCCTGAAGTACAATGTTTCAGTGATAGGATAATATCCATACCACTACAGGGAAAACCAATTAATACTACTATTATTTGAATTTACACACCAACCACCAAAGCCAAAGATGAGGGAAATGAACATTTTTACCAAGTCTGCAGTCTGAAATTGACCAAACACACAATCAAGATATGTTGATTATCACTTGTGATTGGAATGCAAAAGTTGGAAATGAAGAAGAATCACCAGTAGTTGGAAAATATGACTTTGGTGATAGAAATAACACTGGAGATTGCATGTGAGAATGTTAAAAGACCAACAATTTATTCATTGCAAATACCATTTTTCAACAACATAAATGGTAGCTATACATGTGGACCTCACCAGATTAACAGGAATCAGATCAACTACATCTGTGCAAAGAAGAGATGGAAAAGCTCAATATATTAGCCAAAACATGGCCAGGAGCTGACTGTGGAACAGACCATCAACTGTTCATATGCAAGTTCAAGTTGAAGCTGAAGACAATTAAAACAAGTCCAAAAGAGCCAATATAGGACCTTTATTATATCCCACCTGAATTTAGAGACTGTCTGAAGAATAAATTTGATGCACTGAACACTAACGCCCAGATAAGTTGTGGGATGACATCAAGAACATCATCCATGAAGAAAACAAAAGGCCATTAAAAAGACAGGAAAGGAAGAAAAGGCCAAAAGAGATGTCAGAAGAGATTCTGAAACTTTCTCTTAAATGGAGAACAGTTAAAGCAAATAGAAGAGATGAAAAGATAAAAGAGCTGAACAGAGGATTTCAAAAAAGCAGCTCAAGAAAACAGTCAATTATTATAATGAAATGTGTGAAAACCTGGACTTAAAGAATCAAAAGGGAAGAATATGCTTGTATTTCTCAAGTTGAAAAAACTGAAAAAGTTCAAGCCTCAAATTGCAATATTGAAAGATTCTATGGACAAAATGGGAGCTCTGGTAGCGTAGTACCTAAGGTGCTTGACTGCTAACCAGAAGGCTGGTGGTTCAAACCCACCA
>NW_006922029.1:1781385-1795996 GCF_000298275.1 Orycteropus afer afer | reverse complement strand
CAAACCCACCAGCCACTCCTCGGAAGGAAGGTTGGGCAATCCTACTTCCGTAGTGATACTGCCTCGGAAACCCAAGGAGGGGTCGCTATGAGTCGGGGGCCGACTCGACGGCACAAAACAACAACAACAACAACAAGGAGCTGTCTATTCACAACCTGGAAAAAAAAAATCCTGTATTAGAGTCATTGCCTTCCTGAAGATTGAATCTTGCAACTTATCAATGAAGACAAAGTTCTGACTGTCTCTTCCATACAGTGGATATAAGACAAACTGCAAAGCCCCAGATAAAATTCTGATAACATTGTCAAGGTGTCCCCAGAGTAACAGCTACTCTAGACTCTTAGATTTCTCAAACAATAAATTCCTTTTTCTGCTTAAACAAATTTGAGTTGGGCTCCTATGCCTTTCAATCGAAAGAGTTCTGAGTTATACAGAGAGTTACTAAGACTTGTGGTTGAGAGAAAGACTTCCAGTCTCATCCCTCACTATGCTAGAGTTTCCATAAGTTCCAAGAATGGGGCTTGGTCATTCCAATGTAGCCAGTGGTACCAGGGAAGAGAAAACCTGAAGATCTGCTTCCATAAAGAGTGTCACCCATAAAAACCCCACAGAGCAGTTCCACTCTGTACCACGTGGGGTTGCATGAGTCAGAACCAATTCCACAACAACTAGCAGCAACAGTCACATTAGTACAGTCAGATTGAAAGCACCCCCACCTCACCCCATCTTACGCTGATTGAAGACCATACTTAAAAGTTAATTGAAAATTTATTCCAATGTTAATTCAGAGAAAATAAAATTAGGCAAGATGTAGGGCCAATTTTGATGGGAAGATAACACTAAATAATGGATCAATCGAAAATCTAAAAGCAAAAGGAATTTCTGAAGGGTCAAGGAAGGACACACCTGCTCTAAGAAAGAGTTCAATCCAAATTTTATAAAAGATTCACAACTTCTGGTAAAAGTTTGAGCCAATTTTAGAAGGAAGAGAAAAGAGTAAATTGCTCAGTCCAGAGACCCAAAATTATGATTGCTTAATGATGGGGAGTTTACAAGCTTGCAATCAGCCATCTATGCTACAACTTGGTCTCTATATTTCTGGATCAAAAGAGAAAGAAGGAAACCCAAGAATCAGAGAAGGAACCGGACTACAAGACTAATTTTCTCCATGAACCATGGCCTCCTCCACCTGGAGACAGGAAGAGCTAGGTGGTGCCCGAACAACTACCACACATTTTGACTGAGATCACGATAAAGAGAACCTGATAAAGGGAGAAGAATGCGGGAAAAACTTTAAATTCTCAAAGAATCTACACTTACTGGCCCCACGGGGACTGGAGGAGTCCCTGAGACCATTGTCCTGAGATACTTTTTAACCCTTGAACCAAAACTATTCTGGAAACTCACCTTTTAACTAAATAGCAAGTTAGCTCAAAAAGCAAAGAAGGTGGCCCTTGAGTACCATGCTTTTTGAAAAATTATCTGTATGAGACTAAACGGGCAAGAGCTACTCTGATACATAGATGAGAAGATGAGGGGGCAGAGAAACAGTGAGAACAAAGCAACTAAATGGAAATTAGAATTTCAACATTCTCATTGGAATGTACACGTAAACTGAAGAATGTCACTGAACAGAATGTACAGAAATTAGTGAACAGGAACTTGCTTTGCTGTGCATTCTTTCACGAGAAATACAATAAAATATTTTTTAAAACGTTATGGCTGTTTTGCCTGCAAGAGATAGAAAGAGGGATTTGGGAATAGAATTTACTGTGGGATCTAGAATGCATAGCGATAGCATTGCTAAAAATAATTACAAAGGCAAATTCTATTCTTACTTTGTCCTGGAGTGTCTTTTCCTTGGTTAGTAAAACTCAATACTGCAAAGATTTTTAGGTCACGTTCTCCTTTGGTAATGGCTAAAACCTACTGTGCTAGACCGTGTGCTGAATGCTCTACATGCCATACCCCAGTTACTCCCCACAGCTCTAGGAAATGAGTTATATTACTGGCCCCATTTTCTGGAAATGGGGGCATGCAGAGGTTAGAGAGCTTGCTTGATACCTCCGTTAAAAGCAGCAAATCCCGGACTCACTCCAGTGTACCTGGCTGCCTTTGACGTGAACTTCTGTGCAACAAGAGTTCTCACAAGCCAGGCAGGTCCAAGATGTTCACAGCTCCTCCGGGGAGTTTTTTAAAAAGGGGGAAGGGAAGATCCACTCTTAGCTCACCTTCTGTGCTGCCAGCTTGGGATTCATCAGATCTTTTTCTCTGTTTATAAATGGAAAATGGTATTTCTATCCTTCTGTTTTGGTTAAGTGCCACTCTGACAAGAACATACACAAATGGGATGGCTTTGACAAACAGGAGTTTATTTTCTTTCAGTTTGCAGGCTTTAAGTCCAAGTTCAAAGTGCCAGGCTCTAGGGCTGGGTGAAAGCCCCTCAACCTTGGGGTCCAGCTCTGCCTCCTGCTCCCAGCCCACTGGAGCTAGAGGCTTTTCTTCACTCAGACAGCTGCTGGCTGCTGAGGCTGTCAAGCCCAAGGTTGACAAGTAAAAAGGCACAGTCCTGATATTACCAAACCACACAGCAGGCCATTAATTCAAGTCCACTGAAAGTCCCAAGGTCGGCAGAGTATGGCAGACTGCTGAACAATGGCTACATGCAGGGTTCAAGTGTGCCATAAGCTAGAGACAGTTCCCCAAGTCTTTTCCTTATATACAGGAAGCAGACCGCATCCCAAAGGCAGCTACTCAGCTGCTCACATTAGATTCCACCATGTGATTACCAGTCTCATCATGGGGAATACTACATCCAGCTGCCCCACCACTGAACCAGGCCCAGCCAGGTTGACACACAAATTTAACTACCACACTTTCCTTCAGTCCCTTTACTTTCCTGCCCAAAAGATAACATCCTAGTGAGTTCAAAATAAAAATGTATTTGATTATATTAGTAGCTAGATGAGAAAAGGAAAAGGTTAAAAATGATTTTATTTCAAGAATAAGTTGGTTTCAGAAGGATGACTTTAATAAAGCCAAAACCCAAACCGTTCATATGAAGTATAAAATCTTACCTTTTACATTATTTTCATTTAATGGTCAAGCATACTTGCAGCCAAATAGAAGCAAGAGAAATACTTAAGGTGAAGAGATAACTGGAGCATCTACACTTAAAATTATCTACAAGAGCCCATTAAGACATCTTTTCCTGGTGAGTTGCTCATCCTTGACCAAAGACTTAGTCACGCTGCACTGGACTCATTTATAATGATGCTCATAACCAACAGTCTCCCAAGTTCAATTAGAATGAGTACTTTTTCATGCATCCGTAATTTAGCTGCCTCATATCATGGGAGAGCTAGACAATGAATAAGGAAGACAGGAGGAAAGTTGATGCTTTTGAGTTGTGGTGTTCGTGAAAAATACTGAAAAGTACCATGGACTGCCAAGAGGACTAAGAGATCTTTCTGGAAGAAGTGCAGCCAGAATGCTCCTTGGAAAAGAGAATAGCCAGACTTCATCTGACCTACTTTGGTCACGTTGTCAGAAAGGACCATTCCCTGGAGAAGGATGTCATACTTGGTAAAGTGGAGGGTCAGGGAAAAAGGGGAAGGCCCTCAACAAGATGGGTTGACACAGTGGCTACAACGATGGGCTCAGGTATAGCAAGGATTTTGAGGCTGGCACAGGACCAGGCAGTGTTTCGTTCTGTTGCACAAAGGGTCACTGAGTCAGAGCGAATTTGACGGCACCTAACAACAACAGCAATTTAGCTGCCAGTATAGTGACTTTTTCACCAAACACTGAAGTATCCATGAGGTTGAACCAACCATTCATACCAAGGGAAACAATGAACGTATCAAAATGAAAGCAATGTAAACTGGGTTTGCTTGTTAGTGGATCTGAAGTCGGCTTGATTGCACGTCAAGGCTCTGCCAAGCACACGAGCTTTCTGCCATTGTTCAAAACAGTCTTTTCCCTGGTCCTTTCCAGTTCATGGACTATGTAATAACCAAAAGAAAGCACTAGTACTAGGAGAGTTATTATTTTTAAAAATGCAGAACAGCAGGTGTTGGTGAGAATAAATGTGAAGAAATTGGAACCCTTGTCCATTACTAGTGGGAATGTGAAATGGTACAGCCTCTGTGGAAAACAGTTTAGAGGCACCGCAAAAATTTAAACAAAGAACTACCGTAAGACCCAGCAATCTCAATTCTAGGTATGTACCCAACAGAATTGAAAGCAGGAATACAAACAGATATTTGGACACCAGTGCCAATGTTCACAGAAGCTCTGCTCACAATCACCCAAAGGTGGAAAGAACCTAAATGTCTATCAACAGATGAATGGATAAACAAAATGTGGTGCATACATACGTACATACAATGGAGTATTACTCAGCCATAAAGACAAATGAAGTCCTGATACATGCCATGACATAGACGAAACTTGATAACATCATGCTGAGAAAAACAAATCAGTCACAAAAGGACAAATATCGTCTGATCCCACTTATGTGAAATAACTAAGACAGGTAAATATATAGAGACCAGCGTTCATTCATGGTGACCTTGGATGGGAGAATGGGAAGACGAAAGGAGGATTCCATGCTCAGTAGACACTGAGCTTGTTAGGGTGATGGGTAAATCCAGGAACATGTAAGGGTGATGGCTGAACAACATAATGAGCATTCACCAAAGTCGCTGAACTGTACATGAAGGAGCTCTAGTGGTGCTGTGGTTAAAGCATCGGGCAATTAACCGAAAAGTTGGTAGTTCGAACCCACCAGCTGTTCTGCGAGAGAAAGATGAGGCCGTCTGCTTCCATAAAGATTCACAGCCTTGGAAACCCTATGAGACAGCTCTACTCTATTCTACAGGGTCACTATGAGTAGGAATAGGCTCAATGACAGTGGTTTGGGTTTGGGGTTTAGAACTACACACATTAAGAATGTTGGAATAGCAAATGTTCTGTTACATGTATACTTACCACAATATTTTTTTTTAAAAAAAATTACTAGTAATATTTTCATCTTTGTGCAAATTGGAAACCCCACTTATAAAAGTGCCATTGAGACCCAAAATAAAAAAGCCAACGTGTTGCGTCCTCCAAGAGACTTTTCACTACCCTTCTCAGATAAAAGAGAAGAAAGACTTGACCACTAGAGGGCAACATTGTTCCTCAAATACACACTCGAAAGAAAAAAACGGGTGAAGCATGAAATTCTTCAATTATTTTTTCCTTCCCTTTAAGAAGACTCCCTTTTGGAAAAATACTCCTGTTTTCCAGTGACAGCAGGAAATAGTGTGTCATAGTCTGTATTTTCCACCTCCAACTCAACATGTCCCAAGTCAACCTCATTATCTTTCTGCTTCTGGACTTTGTGACTTGGTCTTCAGCTGATAGACAAGGCAGAAATCTGGAAGACATTCAAACCTCATCATGTTTATCACACTTCATTTTAAACGTGAGTCTGGTTGTTTTTCATCCTCACGTGACTAGTTCACTTATCTTATCCACCATTGTGTACTCAAAGCACCAATCGCATGGTGGGAGTTTAATAAGTCTTTGTTAGATAAATGCCACTGAATAAATTCTAGACTCAGCCCTTTCTCTCATTGCTCGCTTTCCAACAGTCACCAAGTCCTTAATTCTATTCCTAAATTTCTCTTTAATTCACTTCCTTCCTTCACATCCACCAACTTCTTCCAGGCTTTTCTCATACCTCACTCTTCATTAATTTTTTCAGTAACTTGACCCAAGTCATGGTCTTTTCAATCACTTCATATGCATAGGAAAAGATGGACTGTGAGAAGAGAATGTGGAAGAATTAGTGCATTCAAACTGTGGTGTTGGCAAACCAAACCCAACCCACTGCTGTTGAGTCGATTCCAACTCATGACAACCCTATAGAACAGAGTAGAACTGTGCTCTATAGGATTTAAAACCAAAAACTAAACACACTGCCATTGAGTCAGATCTGACTCATAGTGACCCCTCCTTGGGTTTCTGAGGCAGTATCACTACCAAAGTACATTGCCCAACCTTCCTTCCAAGGAGTGACTGATGGGTTTGAACCACCAGCCTTCTGGTTAGCAAGGCTGTAAATCATTATGGAAGAAGACTGTCATATCTTTCTCCCCCAGAACAGCTAGTGGGTTCAAACCAATGACATTTCAGTTAGCAGTTAAGCACTTAACCACTGCACCACCAGGACTTCTTGGTGTTGGCAAAGAACATTGACTATAACATGGAGTGCAAAAAGAACAAAGCAGTCTTAGAAGAAATACAACCCGAATCATCCTTAGACAAGGTTGACAAGACTTCCACCCACCGACTTTGGACACATCATCAGGAAAGACCAGTCAATAGAAAAAGACATGGCTGGTAGAGTAGCCGGTCAGACAGAGTGAGGGAAACTCTCAGTGAGATGGGCTGACACAGTAACCACAACAACAGACATTCCAACAGTCATAAATATGGCCCAGGACCATATTACTATTGACATTGTTCTGTTACACGTAAAGTTCTCTATGAGTCAGGGTCTCCATGAGTCAGAGCCAACTCGAAGACAACCAACAAGTTACTAAAGTCTGTCCTACTCCTGTTCATCCTTCTCCACACCCCCAGATCTCCCTAAGCATTTGCTTTAAACTGTTTAAAGGAGTCTCTACAGGATTGCCTACACAAAGTCTCCTCCCCTTTGCAAGGTATGCGGCCTCTTTCTGCCCTAGTTCCTGCCAACACACCTGTCCTCCATCACACCCACCTCCATTTCCCCGTTCTCAGGCCCTGGCAGGCCCTGCCCTGCCTCTGCACCTTGGCCTGGGCCCTGGCTCCACCTGGAACACTCCTACCCACCTGTCCTTGTCTGCTTAATTCACTCCCACTCTGTGCCAGGTGGCAGCCCACATCCCACTGGGCTAGAATGCATTGTTTGTCTTCCTTCTCCCTCTGTGCCTTGAAGGCAGGGATTTGTAGTGTCTTCTTTATATCCCAAGGGCCTTGCAGGTGCCTGGGTACTGGCAGGCCTTGGGAGAAAAAATTATTTTTAATTGGAGCTCAAGAACACACCTTCATTTACAGCTGTGAGTCTTTCCCTCACTCCATTTTTAGTTTGCTTTCTGAAGAAAGCAATACTTTCTGAATACTTTCTGAAGGCGTTGAGTTTTTACTTGGGATCATGACTAAGAAACCATTTTTAATTCCCCTGGGCTCCAGATTTCTGGGATCCACGGAACTGGGGAGACCCAACCAAGCCGTTGCCCTGAGGTCGTCTTTTGAGCCTTGATCCCTGTGCAGACTAGTACTCTGGGGGTCACTTTCCAGCACACTAATCAGTCTTGCTAATTGATACAGATGGTTTTGCCTTGGAGATTGGGCTTTTTGGAAAAACGATCTGTGTACAGTCAGTTTTGAGAACTAAAAACTCCCTGGCCAGACTGGAAGCTATGTGTTAGGGTGAATTGTTATTTTGTAAATACTGTCCTAGGAGCTCTGGTAGCATAATGCCTAAGGCACTTGACTGGTAACCAGAAGGCTGGCGGTTCAAACCCACCAGCCACCCCTCGGAAGGAAGTTTGGGCAATCTACTTCCGCAGTGATAACACCCCAGAAACCCAAGGAAGGGTCATTATGAGTGGGGTGCAACTCGATGGCACATAACAACATAACAACAACAAACACTGGTCTGGCCCCATTTCCATGGCAATGGTGATAGCATGGGCTGCAAGGGTCTTTGGAAGTTCTTTTCTCTTTGCAACACTTTGGCTCCCTAGTCAGCAATGTTGTCTGATTTGCAAATTGTGTGTCAAATAAACTTCCAATCAATTAATATTATTGGCTTAATATGATTTTTGTTTCAACACGACTTTCCAAAATCTTTCTTTTCAAACATACACATTAAATTTTGATTGTGGTAACTGGGCTAGGAAAATAGGGCATCATTTACCAAGACATGAGCTTTTCCAGCTTCCTGGACTAGATGGGGAGGAGGTTTGGACTTGGAGAGTTTTCCTTCCCCAACCATCACTGCCATGCAGACAGCACTGTCCATCCACCTCAAAGAATACAGGACCCATGGCTCTTGACAAGGATGAGGAAGGATGCCACTATGGTGAGCTGCAATCTACAAAGAGAAAAGGAAGGACCAGCATATGATTAGGAGTTAATGGAAGCTAGCTCCAGTTGGTTAATAAATTCCCACCATGTGAGCCTCTAGAAATTCTAAGTGTGACAGACAATAGCCTTGTCGGAAACAGGGCCTGTGGGCTACTACAAAGGGTCCTAAGCCAGCTTGAGCTATAGCATGACTCAGAGTAACAAGGCACCAAGTAGCAGCCAAGAGTAGGCCCACATCAGAGCAGTGCAAGGCTTTTGTACCATAAATAAGTTCCAACCTAAGACCTAGCCATTTTGGCATACCTCTCAAATGCGTAAGAATTTCAGGGTCCCTAGTAGGTTTGAAGGAGCTCAGGTGATGTAGTGTCTAAAGCATCTGACTGCAAACAAGAAGGGTGGTGGTTCAAACCCACCAGCCACTCTGCAGAAGAAAAACTGGACAATCTACTCCTGTAAAGATTTACTGCCTCGGAAACACAAAGGGGGTCACTATGAGTCAGAATAAACTCGATGACAGTGAGTGTGGGGTTTTTCGTTTTCGTTTAGTGGGTTTTGGAAGCCTCTGGGGGCAGGGAGCACCTAGAAGAGAGGCCTGAAGATCTCCTTCCAAAAAATCAGCCACTGAAAACCCTAAGGAGCACAGCTCCACTCTGACACATGTGGGGTCACCGGGAGTCAGAAACAACTCCAAGGCAACTGCTAATGGCTTTTAAAGGGATACATGAGCAAGGACATTTCATTTCTCAGTTTCTCTCCTGAGGCACTTCCAGAAGGGCCTCCTTCAGAACCTGCAAGCAGAGAACATAGACGTAGCTGCAGAAATGGCCCTAGGGAAACCTGAGAGTCTCTAGGTGCAAGTAATAGAGCCCCTCTAGCAAACCGCTGGGCATACACCTCTGTAAACGCCACCCATGAAAAATATTCACTATATGCTTGAGTCTGTCCTTCCCAGCATATGCCTTTCAGAGCAGTGGAAAAATACCATGAGCACTCTTTCACAATCTTTTTTTTAATGTAACAGTAAGAGAATATCTTTCCAAGCCAAGCATTTATAATGCCTCATTTGCCATTTTGGATGTAGCAAACACTATAGTTATTTCTTAAAGGAGTTATGACTTTTCTACTCAGGACATTTTAAAACACACTTGAACGCAACAGAATCCTTGTGAAAGGTGTTCTATGAGGGGGAGGGGAGGAAAGGAGGTAGAGCCTAAAGTCTAAACGCTCTCAGCCTCCTCCTGCATAACCTTCCTCTACCACTTGTCTTCCTCCCCCCTGCCCCTTTCCAAGTCAATTATGGGGAACTGATGAGTCTTCATCATGATGTTGTTGTTGTTGTGTGCCATCAAGTCATCTCTGACTCATAGTGACATTATGTACAACAGAACGAAACACTGCCTGGTCCTGTGCCAGCCTCATGATCCCTACTATACCTGAGCCCATCGCTGCAGCCACTGTGTCAATCCATACTGTTGAGGGCCTCCCCCTCTTTCGTTGACACTCCACTTTACCAAGCATGACATCCTTCTCCAGAGAATGGTTCCTTCTAACAACATGACCAAAGTAGGTGAAACAAAGTCTGGCCATTCTCACTTCCAGGGAGCATTCCTACTTCACGTCTTCCAGGATAGATTTGTTAGTACTTCTGGCAGTCCATGGTACTTTCAGCATTCTTCGCCAGTACCACAACTCAAAAGCATCAACTGTTCTTCAGTCTTCCTTATTCATTGTCCTGCTCTCACATGGCACACAACAACAACAACAGCTCTCACATATATATTAGGTGATTGAAAAACTATGCTTTAGGTTAGGCACATCTTAGTCTTCAAGGAGATATCTTTGTTCTTCAGCACTTGAAAGAGGTGTTTGCAACAGATTTGCCCAAGGCAATATGTCTTTTTATGTCTTGACTGCTGCTTCCATTGTTGTTGATTGTTGAACCAAGTAATATGAAGTCTTTGACAACTTCAGTCTTTTTTCCATCTATTGTGATGCTGCTTATTGGTCCAGTTGTGAGGATTTGAGCTCTGGTAGATAGTGCCTAAGGCACTTGACTGCTAACCAGAAGGCTCGTAGTTCAAACCCACCAGCCACTCCTCAAAAGGAAGATAGGGCAATCTACTTCCATAGTGATACCCCCTCAGAAACCCAAGGAGGGGTCGCTATGAGTCAGATCTGACTCGATGGCACATAACAACAACAACATATTGAGGTGATCCATACTACATATTGTAGTCTTTAATCTTCATCAGTAGGTGCTTCAAGTCATCCTCATTTTCAGCAAGCAAAGTTGTGTCATCTATGTATCTCAGGTTGTTAATGCGCCTTCCTCTAATCCTGATGCCATGTTCTCCATATAGTCCAGCTTCTTGAACTTCATCATGATAACATAAAAAAAAAAAAAAAAAACCTCACTGCCATTGAATCAATTCTGACTCATAGCATAAAATCTAAATTCTTCCAATGCTACAACCTTCAAAACAAACAAACAAACAAACAAAAAACCACTGCCATCAAGTCAATTCCAACTCATAGCAACCCACGTTGGATTTCTGAGGTGGTAAATCTTTAAGAAAGTAGATTGCCCAGTCTTGCTTCTGCAGAGTGGTGGGTTTGAACTACCAACTTTCTGCTTAGCAGTCAGAGATGCCTTAGGCACTGTGCTACCGGAGCTCCATAGTCCTCAAATGATTCTATTTTAAAACGTTCTGGAATGAAAAGTCATGGCCCAAGACGTAGATTGGATATAGTTATTCCCCATGATGAGACTAGTAATCAACTCTAGAGTGGAATCTACTGGAGCAGCTGAGTAGCTGGCTTAGGGATGTGGGCTGCTTCCTCACAAAAGAAGTCAGCTTTGAGAAAGATCTCTGAGCTTTTTGGCACACTTGGACCCTGCATGTGGCCGAGTCTTCATTCAGCAGACTGACATGTTGCCTGTCGATCTCGGGACTGTTAATGGACTTTAATTAATGCCCTGATGTGTGGTTTGATAATTTTGGGACTGTGCCCTTTCACTTGTCGACCTTGGGTTTGTCAGCCTCAGTAGCCAGCAGCTGCCTGAGTTAAGAAAAGCCTCCAGCTCCAGTGGCCCAGGAGGAAGAGGCAGAGCTGAAGCCCAAGGTCAAAGGACTTTCAGCCACTAGAATTGGCACTTTGAACTCAGACTGCTAGCCTCCTAAACTGTAAGAGAATAAACCCCTGTGTGTTAAGACCACCCACTTGTGGTATTTGCTGTTAGAGTGGCACCAGAGAGCCAAAACATGGGGTAAGCAATTAAATTTTACCCAAAGAATTTGGTCTTTGTCTTGGTTCCCAAGAGATAACCTCTAAAACCTTGGACTTTCCCCAAAGATTGAAGTGTCTTTGAAAAGGACTCCAGAGGGTTTATGACTCATGTTGAGTGGGATCAACTATGCCAGAAAGATCCACTGGGTGATATGAACATACTAAACTCTACCAAGCTCAAGGCAGAGGGAATAGAAGTTGAATTACATAATATCACCCTCAATAAAGCTCTGGACATGAAAGCTCCATGGCCTTCCTGATTGGTGAAAGACATTGATGCATGTGGGAGGGTACTCACTCACTGCCATCGAGTCAGATCTGATTCACAGCAACCCCTCCTTGGGTTACCGAGGCAGTATCACTACAGAAGTAGATTGTCCAACCTTCCTTCCAAGGAGTGGCTGGTGGGTTTGAACCACCAGCCTTCTGGTTAGTAGTCAAATGCCTTAGGCACTATGCCATCCTTTTTTTGGACATGGGAGCTTCACATTGGGAATCCTCCTAGACCTTGACCTATGCATCTGGTTATTTGTATCCTTTCTGCTATAATAAAACTGTAATCATAAAGATGGCCCTTTCTGCAAGTTCTTTGAGTCATTCTAGTGAATTTTTAAAACCAAGGGAATGATGGAAGTCAGCATATCAGAAGTCAGGATGGCTGAGAGACACCTGAGCTTACAGATGCATCCAGAGAGGGGTAGTGGGAAACCCTGAAATTTGTAACAAGCTGGTCAGAGTGTCATGGGAACTCCAAACCTTGAGGCCGGCAACTGAAGTCTTAATCAACCTAGGGGGTCTGGAGGACTTTGCCCTTCTACTTGTGAGGTATGACCTAGTTCCAGGGGGTTAGGGTAAAAGAAGAAGCATTGATTTATTGAATTGTTTTCAGAGAAGTGGAATAGCTTGATATTAGATTTCATTGACAACTCACATTTGGTGTGAGAAGTGGAATTTGATTTCCCACAGTGTTGGCCTAATTAGGCTTCATCCATAAGTCCTTATACAGAAGTCATGAAAAACTCAAGCTTTGGCGGCTGCAGAGCTCCATTCAAATCTCAACTCCACTACCAATTAACCATGACACATGGGGCAAGTCACCTGATATCTCTGCATCTGTTTCCACATCTGGACATCTGCAACATGTGACTATCAATGCCTCTCTAGGGCTGTTGTGAAAAATAAGTATAATGAAGTATTTAGTGTGGGGCCTGTACTAGTTCTAGCACTCATTTGTCAGTTTATGGTACTGTGGTGGCTTGTGTGTTGCTGTGATGCTGGAAGGTATGCCACCAGTATTTCAAGTACCAGTAGGGTCACAAGGTGGATAAATTTCAGTGGATCTTCCAACTAAGGCAGTCTAGGAAGAAAGACCTGTCAATTTACTTCTAAAAAACCATTGGTCAGTGAAAACCTTATGAATAGCAATAGAATATTGTTTAAAATAGTGCTGGAAGATGAGACTCTAAGGGTTGAAGATGTTTAAAATATGACTGGATAGGAGTTGCTTCCTCAAAGGACAATAAACCTTAATGACATGGATGGAGTAAAGCTTTTGGGACCTACATTTGCTGACCTGGCATAACTCAAAATGAGGAAAGAAAGAAAGAAAAAAAAAAAAACAGCTGCAGACATCCATTAATAATTGAAACATGGAACAGAGTATGAATTAAGGAAAATTGGAAGATGTCAAAAATGAGATGGAGCACTTGAACATGGATCTCCTACACATTACTGAGCTGAAATGGGATGGTATTGGCCACTTTGAATCAGACAATCATATGGTCTACTATATCAGGAATCACAAATTGAAGAGGAACGGCATCACATTCATCATCAAAAAGAACATTTCAAGATACTATAACAAAGCTGATGATAGGATAATATCTATATGCCTACAAGGAACACCAGTTAATATGACTATTATTCAAATTTATGCATCAACCATTAATGCCAAAGATTAAGAAATTGAAGATTTTTACCAACTTCTCCGATCTGAAATGCAAGTAAGATGTATTGATAATTACTTACATGCAAGTAAGATGTATTGATAATTACTGGTGATTGAATGAGAAAGTTGGAAAAAAAGAATTAGTAATTGGAAAATATGGCCTTGGTGATAGAAACAATGCTGAAGATCGCATGATAGATCTTTACAAGATCAATGACTTATTCATTGAATGTAACTTCTTCAACAACATAAATGGCAACTATACATGTAGACGTTGCTTGATGGAATATATAGTAATCAAATCAACCACTTATGTGGAAAGAAGTGATGGAGAAGCTTAATATGATCAGCAGAACAAGGCCAATGGCCGGTTGCAGAACATACCATCAGTTGCTCATATGTAAGTTCAAGTTGACGCTGAAGAAAATTTAAACAAGTCTCTGAGAGCCAAACTACAACCTTGAATACATCTTACCTGAATTCAGAGACCATCTCAGGAATAGATTTGATGTACTGAGCACTAATGACCAAAG
The DNA here is from genome assembly GCF_000298275.1 of Orycteropus afer afer. Classification (NCBI taxonomy): domain Eukaryota; kingdom Metazoa; phylum Chordata; class Mammalia; order Tubulidentata; family Orycteropodidae; genus Orycteropus; species Orycteropus afer. Next base: position 1,782,103 of record NW_006922029.1, on the reverse strand, counting down.
ACCAGACAAGTTGTGGGATGATATCAAGGACATCATGTATGAAGAAAACAAAAGGTCGTTGAAAAGACAGTAAAGAGAGAAAATATCAACATGGATATCAGAAGAGACACCAAAACTTGATCTAGAATGTAAAGTAGCTAAAGCAAAGGGAAGAAACGATTACATAAAACAGCAAACAGAGTTAAAAGGGAAGCTCAAGAATACAAAGGAAAATATTATAATGAAATATGCAAAGACCTGGAGTTAGAAAACCCAAAGGGAAGAACACAGGCTTGCCATTTATCAAGCTGAAAGAATTGAATAAAAAATGCAAGCCACAAGGTACAATAATGAAGGATTCTATGGGCAAAATCTGCATACTGAACAAATAATCTGAGAAGCTGGACGATATGAAGAAGAACGTGGTATCAGGATCAGAGAAAGACTCATTGACAACTTGTGATATACAGATGACACAACCTTGGTTGCTGAAAGTGAGGATGATTTGAAGCACTTACTGATGAAGAATAAAGACTACAGTCTGCAGTATGGGTTACATCTCAACATAAAGAAAATGAAAATCCTCACAACTGGGCCAATAAGCAGCATCACAATAAATGGAGAAAAGATTGAAGTTGTCAAAGATTTCTTATTACTTGGTTCCACAATTGACACCAAAGGAAACAGCAGTCAAGACATCAGAAAATGTATTGCATGGGGCAAATCTGCTGCAAAAGAC
>NW_006922029.1:1768843-1780855 GCF_000298275.1 Orycteropus afer afer | reverse complement strand
AGAAGCAACAAAAGAGAATGGAAGGAATATAAATAGTCACTGTCCCAACTGGCCATCTGACTGGAAGAAATCTATATTTGTGCCCATCCAAGAGAACGCAGAAATTACAGAACTGTATCATTAATATGGGAGCTCTGGTGGTGTAGTGCCTAAGGCACTTGACTGCTAACCAGATGATTGGCGGTTCAAACCCCCCAGCCACTCCTCAGAAGGAAGATTGGCTGATCTACTTCCATAGTGATACCACCTTTGGAAACCCAAGGAGGGTCACTATGAGTCAGAGATGACTCAACAACACATAACAACAACATCATTGATATCATACAAAATAAAATTTTCCTGAAGATACTTCAAATACTGCAGCAGTACATCAACAGGGAACTGCCAGAAAGTCAAGCCTTAGTCAGAAGAGTGTGTGGAATGAGGGATATTACATATGTCAGATGAATCTTGGCTGAAAATAGAGAAAATCAGAAAATTGTTTACCTGAGTTTTGTTGACTTTGCAAAGACATTTGACTGTGTGGATCACAACAAATTATGGATAATGTTATGAAAAATGGAAATTCCATAACACTTAATTGTTCTTATGCAGAACCTCTACAGAGACCAAGATGCAGTCATTCAAACAGAACAAGGGAATACTGCATTGTTTGGGATTCCAAAAAGTGTGTGTAAGAGTTGTATGCATTCACCATACTTATTCAATCTGTATTCAGAGCAGATAACCAAAGAAGCTGGCCTATATGAAGAATAATGCAGCATCAGGATTGGAGGAAGACTCATTAACAATCTGCAATATGCAGATGATACAACCTTGCTTGCTGAAAGCCAAGAAGACTTGAAACACTTACTGATAAAGATCAAAGATTATACCTTCGATTATACCTTGGATTATACCTTGAGATAATGCACCCTAACATTTAAATCTCTGGGGCACTTACTTGACTAAATATCTGAAATTAAACCCCATTTTGAAAAGATCTGCTTTACTCTAAGAAGTTCAACTATCAAGAGATTCAATTTAGTATCTAAAGAATTGTTTTCTTTGTGACCAAACTAAGCGACCATTCTCTGGAGACCATTGTACCAGAAAGATATGTTAGCAGAAAAGAATGGCCGATGATTCACTGTTCTGTGAATCCCCCCTGGTCATCAGGTGGTAACTAATCAACAAAACCCACATATCACCAAGCAGTAACTAATCAACAAAGACTCTTTAAAGCAATCACTGTAAAGTCCCCACTTTTATTAACCCACCTTTGACTTTTACCAGTAAGCCAACCAGAATATTATGTTGTTAGTTCCCAGTTTAACAATGTATTTATTGTCAGGATGCCTGTAACTCCTTGGAGAGCATAGTTGACTTTGTCCACTCTGTTTATTCCCAGTTTAAATTTTGTCTTGTTTTCAATAAATCTATTTTTAATCCTTAACAGAGTCAGAGTTCTATTCTACAACCTCCTCACAGCTGAACCAAAAGCTACATTATGAAAAGTGGAAAAAAGATCAAAGTTGTCAAGGACTTCATTTTACTTGGGTCCACAATCAGCAGTCTAGAAATCAAATGACATATAGCACTGGGCAGATCTGCTACAAAAGACCTCTTTGCAATGTTAAAAAGCAAAGATATCATTTTGAGGACTAAGGTGCACCTGAACCAAGCTGTGGTATTTTCAATCATCTCATACGCACGTGAAAGCTGGACAATGAATAAGAGAAACTGAAGAAGAATTGATGCTTTTGAATTACGGTGTTGACAAAGAATATTGAATATACATGGATTATTAGAAGAACAAAAAAATATATCTTGGAAGAAGTTCAGCCACAATTTTCCTTAAACCACAAAAACCAAACTCTCTGCCATCGAGTTGGAACTCGAGTCAGGTCTCCAAGGTGGTATCATTACAGAATTAGACTGCCTGACCTTCCTTCCAAGGAGTGACTAGTGGGTTTGAACTTCTAGCCGTCTGCTTAGTAGTCAAATACCTTAGGCACTATGCCACCAGAGCTCCTAGAATATTCCTTGAAAGCACAAATCGTGAGACTTAACCTCACTTATTTTGGACATGTTGTCAGGAGGGACCATTCCTTGGAGAAGGATATCACGCTTGGTAAAGCGGATGGTCAGTGAAAAAAAGGAAGACCTTCAACAAGATGGATTGATCCAGTGGCTGTAACAAGGAGCTCAAATACACCAACAATTGTGAAGATGGCACAGGACTCGGCAGTGTTTTGTTCTGTTGTGCATGGGATCACTATGAGTCAGAGCCAACTCAACAGCACCTAACAACAACAGTATAATATTGTTGTTACACCTTCTTTAAGGCAACCCAATGTAATGTGACCAATCAGTTGAGGTCTTCCCAGAGTAGGCTGAATTTTAAACCTAATCACTTCTGAGTTATGCAAGGAGTAACATAGACAGTGTTTTGTTCTGCTGTACTTGAGGTCACTATGAGTGGGAACTGACTTGACAATACCTACCAACGATAACAACAGAGACAGAGAAACACACACAGACACGGGCGGGGGAAACAGACACTATCTGACAACAGAGGTACACACATCTCAAGCCCAGAAACTCCAAGGACTGCCAACTACTAGAAGCTGCAATAAACAAAGAAGGAGCTCCCCCAAGAGCCACCCCTGAATTCAGATTTCTGATATCCTAAACTGTGAGAAAGTAAACTCTGTTCTTTAGAGCCACCTACCTACTTGTGGTATTTCTGTTATAGCAGCACTAGAAACAAAGACACTGCAAACAAAGCTGACCTCAGCCGTCCGTGGACACTAATACACTGTTAGGGTGTTGTCGTTGTTGCTGTTTTATGTGCCATCAAGTCGGACCCGACTTATAGCAACCCCTGCTTGGGTTTCCGAGGCAATATCACTACAGAACTAGATCACCCAACCTTCCTTTCGAGGAGTGGCTGGTGGGTTTGAACTGCCAGTCTTCTGTTTAACAGTCAAGTGCCTTAGTCAGTATGCTACCAGAGCTCCCTCACTGTTGTGTAGAGTGGGTATTTTGACTTCAGTTATGTAAAGTCATCTATTTCGTTATATTTATGGGAACAATGATTTTAAGTGAAGTCACTCTCCCCTCACAAAAGTCTACCTTAGTATTTTAAGAATTGGAATATTTTTAATGTACCATTGTGATGTAAATCAGCCATATTTTCTAGCTAATTTGAGCTTTCTGTGGGAAAAAAAAAAAATTACTCCCACATCCTACATCTTTTGCCCAAGAAGCGAAGTTATCTTTGTTGCTTTGTTACTTTAAGTTACATCTCCGTTCTCAAATCCACATCATGACTTGAAGCATCTGTCCCTTTCCTGCGTCCTCTTATCCAACCACCTTCAATGATGTCAAGTCCCAGCTCTTAGTGAGCATCCCCCAATCCACCTGCTGAGATGCTTCGTTAGTCTAAACATTCCACTCATAACTCAGACTCCTAAAATGCATCTGCCACAGAAAGCCACCTGGGCCTTGAGCCAAGATAGTGCTTTCCCTGTCACATATTTTAAAAAGTAAAAAAGTTGCCATCAAGTCAACTCTGATTGATGACAACTCCATGTGTGTCAGAGTAGATCTGGATTTTCGATGGCCAATTTTTTGAAAGTAGATTGCCAGGCCTTCTTTCAAGGTGGCTTGCTTGGGCCACCTTTCAATCAGTAGCCAAGCATTTAACCATTTATATCACGCAGGGACTCCTTAGAATCACGTAAACAAAAATAATTCTTGACCATCTTCACTAAGTGATTTTCTATGTTTCTCTTTCCTTTGGATGTGATTTAAGCAGCAATATATTGGAGCAGTATTTTCCTTTCAAGATAAGGAAAGACAGGCCCCTGAACAAGACAGGCTTTTATTATTGAGAACTTGCTATGGCCTTGACCTCATCCTTCCCTCCCTTCTGCCCACATCACTGCAGTAGGCAACTACAAGGATCCAGCTGGGCCAAGATACACTGGCCGTGTGGAACCACAGTGCTTCCTGACATGCTGAACACTCAGCTCTGGATGATGCAAGACAGTGGTACAAGTTAGTCATGCACAAACAAGATGGTCCTTGACTGGCTCTATTGGCTTGGGATTCCAAGTATTACCACCTACATGGTACCAAGGCTAGCAGGGCAGTGACAGTACTGGTTCATCTCTCATTTATACAGCAACCATTTTTGAATGACCATGTGCTAGGTACAGCAGAAACAAGGATGAAGAAAGCAGCGTTCTTGGCCTTCAGTAACTTTAATAACTAACAGGGAAAAGAATAATTTGTAAACAATCTGGAAACCCGGTAGAGATGGGCAACATAAAAGAACTTCTAATCCAGAAGGTCAACAGAAGAGATATTAAAGAAAATATCCAGGGTAAAGTGATGCCAAAGCTGAATCTCATAGTGGAAATTTCAGAGATCTAGAGAGATCAAAATATTTGCACACTCCTAGGAAACTCCCTGTGTTTTAAGGTTGCCTTCCAAGCCAACTTGTTACACAAACACCCTCAATTCCCATTGGAAAATGGGCTCCAGAGCTGTGATTTCTTTGTGGAATTAAATTTTGTCCATTTGCTTTCACTGTTCCTCATAGGAATGAAACCGTAAATCCTGTTCACAAAATAGGTATTTCTCTACTTTGAAAACTTTGGTACGGAAAACATCCATTTCCTGCTCGTTTAAATAAGGTTCTTGCAGATGCTGGATCTCACCTTCTGCCAAAACCATTATACACGTGGGCTGTGGTGTTTGGACAGACTTTAAATAGGAGCATTGAATCCCAATGGGTGTGTCCTGATGTGATAATTGCTTTTGGGGCAGGTTATTGTGCACAGCTCCCAGTCCAAGATGTTCAGCTTAAAATACATTTTGCGTATCGTGCAAATGACTTGGAAAAAACCCTTGGTGAGCTGCCTATAAAATTCCTAGCACAGGCTAAGTCATATCCTCAAGCATTTCATTTTTCCATTGGACCCAACCTCCCTAGAGCTTTCAGAAAAATAAAGGCTTTAATTAAAGGCCAAATGTATTACTCTCATTCTAAGGATGGAGAAACTGAGACACTATCATAAAATGAATCATCTACAGTTGCAGAAAAGGGTTTGAAGCAAAATCTCTTGGTAAAAGCTATTCTTCAGATGCTACTATTTCTTACCTTCCCTGTCAGTAAGCTGTTTCACCATGTTTGGATAGAATGCAACAAATTGGTAGAGAAGAATGAAGAGGAAAACTAACACTACTGAGCGGGACCTCAGGATTGTCCTGCCCTTAGGCTTTAATGATAAATGATATGAAAGGAGTCCCTGGATGGTGCAGTTAAAGCACTCAACTGCTAACCCTATGACTGTTAACCAGAAGGCTGGTGGTTCAAACCCACCAGCCACTCCTCAGAAGGAAGATGGGGCAATCTACTTCCGTAGTGATACTGCCTCAGAAACCCAAGGAGGGGTCGCTATCAGTCAGGTCCAACTCGACAGCACATAACAACAACAACAACAACAACAGCTAACCCTAAGGTTGGAGGTTTGAGTCTACTCAAAGGCACCATGGAAGAAAATCAGCCATTGAAAACCCTATGGAGAACAGGTATTCTGACACAACATGGAATCACCATTACTTAAAGTCAACTCAGTGACAACTTGTTTTGGTTATGTTATATATGAAAAGCTTCTTCTTCCTTTTCCTCTTCTCCGTTCCTCCTCTACCCCCTCCCCTTCTTTTCTTCCTTCAGGACCTGGCTATCCCTTCCAAGATGGCGTACTGGAGGAAACACGGAGCCCATCTCTGTTGTCTATAAAGTACATTCTAGGGTTATATTGTTACCATTAGCATCCTCTACTCTCACCAGTGACTATTTACCAAGAAATCCACTGTCAATACTTAACAGGATTCTCTCAGTTACCTAGTGCAATTGTAACAAAAATACCACAAGTGGGTGATTGTAAAACACAGAAATTTATTTTCTCCCAGTTCTGGGAGCTCTAAGCCTAAATAATGGGCTCAGTCTTGTTGAGTCCTTCTTTGTCAAGAAGTAGTTCCTTGGTTCCTTGGCAATGCTCTCATAGGTCTGTCTTCCCCACAGGTGGGTGTCGCTATCTCTAACCTGCTCTTTTTGTAACTCAAAAGTTATTAGATTTACAAAATCTTCTATTTGGGTACGATCTACTCAGCTTCACAAAGGTAACCCTATTTCCAAGCAGAATTACATTCACAGGTATGGAATTTAGGATTCTAACACGTATCGGGGGAGAGGGACACAATTTAACCCATGACCAAGACAAAAAATAATGCAACAAAGAAGAAAACTCTTCCACTTCTGAGTGTTTAATATTGAGTTTCTTACTAAGTACTCACAATAAAATGAAAATAATAGACCAACACTTTTGTGGGTGAGCATACTAATGGTCACACATAAGCCTTGATAATTCTAGTCCTTTCCAAGGCCCGGCAATTGGTGGATTCCAAAAAACTGACGAAATCCCTTCCCAGATGATGGAATTGTGGGCGGCTCCCAATTGTGAGTTCTCCACTTCACAGCAACTGTTTCACGGTCTTACCATTTAAGAACATGTTCCTGAGCCAGATCAAGCTACAACCTATCATCTTTGGGAGAAAACTATTGGCTGATGGCAGAGAAAGTGATGCAAACCTACATTAGAGCTTTCAGAATCTCTGGAGACAGGACCCAGGCAAGAGTATTTTTCAAAGTAATTTCAAATTGTAGCCACATCTGAGAACCAGTGTGTAGTTTAAATGTTTTCTCCTCACAGATGCCTAATTCCCTAGTTGTATGTGATTTCCACGTTACATGTTCTCAGAGCACCCTATACATTTCTTTACTTCTTGATCATCTTTTCCAATAGTTAGGAAATAGAGCGACGTCTATTTTATTCACTTGTATATTCTTAGTGTGTAGCAGTGAGCCTGACACTTAGGAGGTACCCAATAAATAAGTATGGGAAAACTGAGAGATCAAATAAAATAATTATGAAAACCATTTAGAACCGTCTGCCATGTGATGCTAGCTGTTATTGCTTTTGCTACTGCTATTACTGTTCCTGTTACTGAGCATCGGTAATTCAGTGGTAAGATTCCCCTCCACACAGAAGACATGGATCTGATTCCCAGTCAATGTCCCTCAAGTCCAGTCACCACACGTCTGTCAGCGCAGGTTTGTATGATGCTGTTGAATAGGTTTCAGTGGAGCTTCCAGACGAACAAGGACTAGGAAAAAAGACCTGAGGTTCTACTTCTGAAAATCAGTCAGTGAAAACACTCAGGATCCCAGTGGCCTGATCTGTAACCATAATGGGACTGTCACAAGACCGGGCAGCATTTCCTTCCACTGTGCGTGGAATTACCATGATGCAGCACCAACTCAAAGGCAGTTAACCACACCACTGTAACTACAATAGATCTGCACCCTTCAACTCCATCCTTCTCCCTCCAGCTGTGCAGTGCCTTTATGTTTCAAAATGGTACATGGCAACAAATTTAGAAAAAGGACTGTAAATAAGAGTTCAATCAGCTACATTTCAGCTGTGATTTGAAAGAGTGGTGGAGGTAATGAGGAGAGAAGAGACAGTTTTCTTTACCCATCACCACTAGATGGGGCTGACATATTATAACCCACTCACAATGCTTTTCATATAAATTTGACAATAAAAAAAATGTACACAGGGCTGGTAGGCACAGTGGAATTATTTTCTAAATGTTACTTTTACACACAAGAGCCCTGTTACATTCTTTACATTAGGCCATATACTACACCAAGAAAGACACAGGGATTGTATTCCAATTGCTTTAGAAGACAGTCCATGAAAAATGTGTTTTTACTCAAATAACATAACGTTATTTACGTGGGTGTATTACAGGCAAATAATATGGTAGTAGTCTTTGGAATCATAGTTAAGGTCACACACTAATCACACATTAAATATAAAAGGAGATTTGGTGGCACAAAGGTTAAAGAGCATGGCTGCTACCTGAAAGGTGAGTGGTTCAAACCTACCAGCTATTCCTTGAGAGAAAAGGCCTGGCTGTCTGATCCCATAAAGGCCATAACCCAGGAAATCCTATGGGGTAGTTCTACTTTGTCCTATAGGGTTGCTATGAGTCAGAATTGACTTAATGACAAACAACAACACTAAACCTAAGAAATCAGTATTTATTTTTTAAAATTTCGTTGTGTTTTTGGGTGCAAATTTACAGAGCAAAATTTGTTTTACATTCAACAGTTCATGTACATCTGATTTCATGCCCCGATTACCATCCCCAACCAGAACAAACTCTCCTCCCCTCCCATACATGTGACTACGCCCTCCCTGTGCCCTTCTTAACTAGCTCTCCTGTCTGTCTACCTGTCCCTCTATGTGCATGATGTCCCTCTGCTCCCCCATGGCTAATTGCTCTCAGGGGTGTATCTCCCTAGAGTAGGTGGGTGCATCGCCTTGGGATAGGTGTTCTGCTTATCGGTCTTTTTACTGTTGGGCTGAGAGCTAATCCACAGGAGTGAGTCCAATTATAGGTCTGAAGGGCAACCTGGGGCCATAGTCTTGGGGGTTCCACCAGACTCTATCCAACCAGTAATTCTGGTCATTTTTGTGTTTTTGGATTTTGTTCCACATTTTTCCTCCCACTCTATCCAGGATCTCCAGTTTTAATCCTTTTCTGAGGGGTTGGCGTTGGTAGCTAGGCACTATCTAGTTCTTCTGGTCTTGGGGTCCATCATATCCTTGGACTAATTGTTTCCACATGCCTCTGATTTTCTTCACTCATCAAGGCAGGTTGTGGAACAAGATTTTTATGTACTATGTTGTGCCAATTGAGCTTGGTGTCCCCCAGGACTATGGTCACAAGTCGGCCGGCCTGGTGATTCTCTCTCTCAAAGTGTATGGTTACCTCTGAGCGATCACTCCAACTCTGTCTTCTGCTGATTCTGTAGAGTGTGTGGCTAGTTTTGTAGCACAAGTGCATTTGTAAGATTATCTCCAGCTAAATCTATCTTTGGTCTAGGGTACATTCCTGTTTGCCAAACCCCACCTTATCTCCTCACTTGTCTATGTATTTATCTGTAGCCTGGCGTTTGGTGTTAGTGGTGATGCAGTATTGTGCATATACTATTATTTGCCTCTGTTGTCTGTATCTTATGTGCACGTTTCAGTGACCCTCAGCATTTTTTGCTGTGAAATTAAGTGTGAAATATAATAAATTATTGTTACAAAAAGGTGACTTGATTTAAGCAGAGATTAGTGAAAAAATACTTAAAACTTTTACAATTAGTTGTTCTCTCAATTAAAAAAAAAAAAAAAAAACCCTCCCAGAATTAAAAGGCCCTCACAGACTATAATTCAACAATAATTGTAGCAAATTTTACCTGCCTGCTATTAAAAGTAAATTCCTCCTTTTCTTCAAGCTTCCCATATTAACAAGACCCAGTTCTGCCCACAGGTGGAAGCCCAGCAGACAATATCAGTTTCCACTAAAGGGTCATTCAAGGATCCCTGCTGGTTGCCACATTGTCTCAGTGATGAAATACTGTTGTCACTGCAGCCTCTTCTTGAAAACCACAAGTGGGAAGGGTTTTTGGCATTCTCTGTCCAAGCCCACAGAGCCCTCAGCCTTCCCAAGTGACAAGCCTTGTTCTTTCAAATGGAAAAGTTCTCTCTTGACAACCAGCTTCAGAAGATTCCACAGAGGTGTTCAGATACGATTCACTCACAAATATTCCAAATGATAAGGCAAAAAGCAATTTGCAAAGAGGAAATATCATGCTATTTTCTGTCTCAGCCCAAAAAACGTTCAAAGGGAGGCTTTCAAATTTCCTATTTTAATTTTTATCTGGACATTCTGAATAGCCCTTGAAAGCTGTATCATTGGAGATTCTAACTGAACAGAAAGGAGAAAGGCTTGTTCAAACCCACCAGCCACTCCTCGGAAGGAAGGTTGGGCAATCCTACTTCCGTAGTGATACTGCCTCGGAAACCCAAGGAGGGGTCGCTGTGAGTCGGGGCCGACTCGATGGCACATAACAACAACAACAACAGGCAACTCTGGCATAACTCAGATACCTCCCATGTTTCATCATCCAGTTCATAGCCCATTTTCTTCTCATGCTGGTCTCCACATCAATCCCATTGGTAGATAAATTAGGCAATTGCTGTAACTACTCGATCCATGCATAGGATCTGATTTTTCCCAAGGCTTAAAGTTAGCTAGTAATACAGATTGAAGTTGTCAAGGATTTCATTTTACGTGGATCCACAATCAACACCCATGGAAGTGGCAGTCAAGAAATCAGATATATCACATTGGTCAAATCTACTGCAGAAGACCTCTTTAAAGTGTTAAAGAGTGAAGATGTTATTTTGAAGACTAAGTTGTCCCTGACCCAAGCCAGGTATTTTCACTAACCTCATATGTATGTGAGAGTTGGACAATGAATAAAGAAGACTGCAGAGGAATTGGTGCATTTGAATTTTGGTGTTGGTGAAGAATAACGAATGTACCATGGACTACTAGAAGAACAAACAAATCTGTCTTGGAGGAAGTACAGCCTGAATGCTTCTTAGAAGCAAGAATGGTCAGTCTTAGTCTCTCATGCTTTGCTTATGGTATTAGAAGAGACTTATCACTGGAAAAGGGTATCACACTTGGTAAAGTACAGGGCAGTGAAAAACCCTTAACAAGATGGATTAACACTGTGGCTATGACAATGGGTTCAAGTATGGCAGTGATTTGGGGGATGGTACAGTTCTGGACAGTGTTTTGTTCTGTTGTTCATAGGGTCACTATGAGCCAGAATGGACTCAACAGCATCTAACACCAAGTGATATAGATGGCTCTCAAGAAAATGGACATCCTCACAACCAGATTGATAACTGACATTATGATAAACAGAGAAGAAGCTGAAGTTGTCAATGATATCATTCTACTTGGATCAACAATCAACATCCTCAGGACCATGGTCATGGGAGCCATCAAGATCAATTGGCCCAACAGAGGATGCAAAAATGTTGTTCTACATCCTACTTTGGTGAGTAGTGACTGGGTCTTAAAAGCTTGCAAGTGGCCATCTAAGATGCAACTATTGGTCTTTCCTTGTCCTCAGCAAAGAAGAGGGAAATAATCAAAGACACAAGGGAACAATTAGTCCAAAGGACTAATGGACCATGAGAACCTCTGCCTACTCAAACCTAAGTGTTGCCTGGTTACCAATGCTAACCACCTGGAAAGGGATCAAAATTGGAGATCTTGGATAGAGGGAGAAAAAGTGAGGAACAAAATTGAAAAACATAAAAAAGATCAGAATTACTAGTCAGATAGAGACTGATGAAGCCCCTGAGACTATGACCCCTAGTCACCCTTCGGACCTGGAATTGGACTTAGTCCCATGGCTTAACTCTCAGCTAAACAACAGACAGGACTATGAGCTAAACTACACCAGACAGATGTATTCCTTAGAACAATCAACCATGAGATTTTACAAGAGCATCATTTGCATAGAAACGAAGCCAAGGAGGCAGGAATTCATAGGCAAGAAGGACATGGGGAAGGGTAAACACAGGGAGGAAGCGGGAAGAGAGCTGTTACATTGTGGGGGTGGTAAGCAGTGTCACAAATAAAATGTGTGTGAACTGCTAAGTATAAAACAAATCTGCTTTGTAAAATTTCACCTAAAGCATAATAAAATGTCAGAAAAAAAAAAAAATCAACTTGCATGGAAGCAGTACTCAAGAAATCTAAGGCATAAGTAGTCCCTGACTTATGGAATAAGTTCCAGTCCTGGAATAGCTTCCATTCCTATGATTCCATCATAAATCAGTTTTGAGGCAAGTTAAATACATATCTCTTTTCTTTTTTATTTTCATTATTATTGCCTTTTATTGTCCATATGTTTATAAACCATAACACTGAACATCAGCAAGTAAACATCTGAGAATGATAACATCAGCAAATTCCATGCTGCAACATTGTATGTAGTATATAATACAAACAACAAGATATACCAAAAAA
>NW_006922029.1:1766900-1768388 GCF_000298275.1 Orycteropus afer afer | reverse complement strand
AACATACTAAGGATCATAAAGATGGCACAGGACTAGACAGCATCTTGCTCAGTTATAGATAAGATTACCACGTGTCGAGCCAAGTCAACAGCAACTATCGTGTTCAACAATAGTTAACATTCAAAACCAAGTCTTTGGACAAGACCAACGTTATCTTGGTTTTCACCATCATATTATTGCATGCTGCTTCCTAATCACTCTTGTTCGTTAGATACCGATCATCAACTATCTCTTTCCCTTATTGGGTAGATCTGTTCTCTATCTAACTAAATTTTAAGTTTAAAGACACTGGATATGTTTAATAAAACTATTATTCCCCAAAAAACTTAAGCATTCAATAAATATTTATTGGTTAGGTCTTTACTGGGTGAAGAACAAAATAATAAAGATATTTTATTTACATACCCTTAAATATAAGTAAAACTGAATGCTTAGCTTAGATTCCTCTCTTATATGAAAGAAAAACATATAAGTATTAAAAAGTTGACAATTTTTCAAATTCATTTTAAATGGAAAAAGTCAATTCAGGACAGAGTCACTTCCTCTCCTTAAGTTGTAATTTTGGATGACAGCAAAGAGACTGGGGGTGTTTTGCTGTTTTTCTTTGCTAAATGACATGATTTGGGTACAAGTAAAATTGTGTTTCTGTGGGTTTGCCTCCATATTTACTCTCTGCCTGACTGCCTTTTTCCAGTGGTTCATAGTCTGGGAGGAAGTGTGGTCTAGTGGTCAGAGAAACAGCTTAGGAGACTAGCGTCGTGGTTTCTATTCCTGCCTCATTCCCTGACTCATTGTAAGATCTTCAGAGAATCACTTAAGTATTGTGACCCTCAGTTTATCCATTTCCGTTTTGCTACCATAAGATGTTGCTCAGAAATAGATCACCTGGTAATATAAAATTTAAAAAATAAGGTTAACTCTAACAAAGACAAGAAAAATGTTTGCAATCATCAGCCATTAGAGAGGTGCATATCAAAACACAAGAAGATACCATTTCACCTCAGCAATAATAGCAAAGTTAAACAAGACAGAAATTAACAAATGTTAGCGAGGATGTGGAGAGATTGGGACTCTCATACACTGCTGGTGAGACTGTAAAGTGATACAATCACTGTGGAAAACAGTATAATGATTCTTTAAAAAGTCAGAAATAGAAATGCCATTTAATCTACCAATCTCATTACTAGGTATGGTAGTTAAGTTTGTGTGTCAACTTGGCTGGGTCTGGTTTTGAGTGGCTGGGCAGCTGGATGTAGTTATTCGCCATGGTGAGATTGGTAATTAACTCCATGGTGGAATCTACTGGAGCAGCTAAGTAGCTGCTTTAGGGATGTGGTCTGCTTCCAGTATACAAGAAGCAACTTTGAGGAAGGTCTCCAGCTTATGGCACACTTGAACCCTGCATGTAGCCAAGTTCTTGTTCAACAGCCTGCCATGCCCTACCAATCTTGGGACTTATTCTGGACTTGAATTAGTGGCCTTCCATAT
>NW_006922029.1:1757442-1763060 GCF_000298275.1 Orycteropus afer afer | reverse complement strand
AGACGTTCTCAGTTAACATGATGTCATAATGGAGTAAGGTGTAGACTAATCCAATCTGGGTGATGTCCTTATAAAGAGGAGTCAAGACCCAGACACACACGGAGGGGAGAGAGCCATATGAAGATAGAGACAAGATAGAGACAGAGATAGGAGTGATCTTCCACAAATCAAGAAGTGCCTGGGGCCACTAGAAGTTGAAAGGAATGAAGAAGAATATTCCCCTAGAGCATTCAGAGAGATTGTGGCATTGCCGGCACCCTAAATTCAGGCTCCACCCATCAAATTGTGAGGCAATAAATTTCTGTTGTTTTAAGCTACCCACTTTAAGGTACTTTGTTATAGCAGCCCAAAGAAATTAATACACTCTTGTATAGTACCTCATTTTACTTCTATCACATGGTCTGCTCACTGTTCGATTGGCTCTGACATTCCCAGCCACCAAGAACTGCCCAGGAGAATAGAGCAAGACTGCTTTCATAGCCTCATTCTTGGCTCTGTGATGAGGGTCACTGCATCGTGGGTTGTTAGCTTTGTGTGACAGAGCCTGATGAATCTATAGTTCAGTACAATTCTGACACTAATACTAATGATGCTGATATTAGAAAGGTTATGTTGTTATGTGCCATCGAATCAGAGCTGCCTCATAGTGACCCTATGTACAACAGAACAAAACACTACCCAGTCATGCACCATCCTCACATCCTTGCTATACTTGAGCACATCTTGGCAGCCGCCATGTGAATTCATCTTGTTAAGAGTTTTCCCCTTTTCATTGACCTTCCAATTTACCAAGCATGATATCCTTCTCCAGGGAATGGTCTCTTCTGACAGCCTGAAAAAAATAGGTGAGACAAAGTCTGGCCATTCTCACTTCCAAGGAGCATTCTGGCTGCAATTCTTCCAGGATAGATTTCTTCATTCTTCTCGCACTCCATGGTATTTTCAGTATTCTTCACCACTGCCATAATTCAAAGGCATAAACTCTTCTTTAGTCTTCCTTGTTCATTATCCAGCTTTTACGAGATTGAATATACCAGGGCTTGGGTTAGGCGCACCTTAGTCTTCAAAGTGACATCTTTACTCTTCAACACTTTAAAGTGGCTTTTTGCAGCCGATTTGCTCAGTGCAATATGATGTCTGATTTCTTGACTGCTGCTCCCATGGGTGTTGATTATGGATCCAAGTAAAATGAAATCTTTGAGAACTTCAATCTGTTCTCCTTTTGTCATAATGTTGTTTATTGGTCCAGCTGTGAGAATTTTTGTTTTCTTTATGTTGAGGTGTGATCCATACTGAAGACTGTAGACTTTATTCTTCATCAGTAAGTGCTTCAAGTCATCTTCACTTGCAGCAAGCAAGGTTGTGTCATCTGCATATCACTGGTTGTTAAAGAGTCTTCCTCCAATACTGATAGCATGTTCTTCTTCACATAGTCCAGCTTCTTGGATTATTTGCTCAGCTTACAAATTGAATAACTATGGTGAAAAGATAAAACCCTGACACATACTCTTCCTGATTTTAAAACATGAAGTCTCCCCTTGTTCTGTTGGAAGAACAGCCTCCTGCTCTATGTACAGGTTCCTCACCAGCATAATTAAGTGTTCTGGAATTCACTTTCTTTGTAATGTTATCCATAATTTGTTATGATCCACATAGTTAAATGCCTCGCATAGACAATAAAACACCAGTAAACATCTTTCTGTTGTTCTTTGCTTTCAGTCCCAATATATCTGACATCAGCAATGATATCCCTCATTCCACTTCCTCTTCTGAAACCAGCTTGCATTTCTGGAAGTACCCTGTCAGTATACTGCTGCAACAGTTTTTTTTTAATTACCTTCAGCAAAATTTTACTTGTGTCTGATATTCATGATATTGTTAAATAATTTCCATATTCTGTTGGATCATCTTTCTTTGAAATGGGTACATATACTGATCTCTTCTAGTCAGTTGGCCAGGCAACTGTCTTCCAAATTATTTGGCATAGCCGAGTGCCTCCAATTCAGCATCCATTTGTTGAAACATCTCAACGGGTATTCCATCAATTCCTGAAGCCTTGTTTTTCATCAATTCCTTCAGTACAGCTTTGACATCTTCCTTCAATACCATTGGTTCTTGATCAACTGTTCTCCTGAAATAGCTGAACATTGACCAATTATTTTTTTGTGCAGTGACTCTGTATTCCTTGCCTCTTCATTTGGTGCTTCATGCATCATTCAATATTATGCCCATAATGTCTGTCAATATTACAACTTGAGGCTTGAATTTTTTTTTTTCTTCAATTCTTTCAGCTTGAGAAATGCCAAGCGTGCTCTTCCCTTTTGGTTTTCTAACTCTGGTCTTTGCGCATTTCATTGTAATAGTTTACTTTGTCTTTTCAAGCTGCTCTTTTAAATCTTCCGTTCAGGTCTTTTATCTTGTCATTTCCTCCATTTGTTTTAACCATTCTCTGTTCAAGAGCAAGTTTCAGAGTCTTTTCTGACATCAATTTTGGCTGTTTCTTCCTTCCATCTTTTTAACAACCCTTTGCTTTCTTCATGTATGATGTTCTTGATGTCATCCCACAACTCATCTGATTTTCAGTCATTGGCATTCAATACTTTAAATCTATTCTTCAGGTGGTCTCTAAATTCAGATGGGATGTAATCAGGGTCATATTTTGGCTCTCATGGACTGGTTTTATTTGCCATCAGCTTCAACTTGAATTTGCATTTGAGGAATTGAGATCTGTTCCACAATCTTCTTCTGGCTTTGCTTTGGCTGGCACCAAGGCTATATTTTCCAACTACTGGTGATTCTTCTTTGTTTTCAATGTTTGAATACCAATCACTAGTAATAATCAGTACATTTTGATTGTATGTTTCATCAATTTCAGACTGCAGAAGTTGGTAAAAAATCTTCCATTTCCTCATTTGTGGGTTTGGTGGTTGGTATGTAAATTTGAATAATGGTAGTATTAACTGGCCTTCTTGTGGGCATATGGATACTATTCTATCACTGAGAGCATTGTACTTCAGGATAGATCTTGAAATATTTTTTGTGGTGATGAATGCCACCCCATTCCTCTTCAATTTGTTATTCCCAGCATAATAGATCATATGGTTGTCTGATTCAAAATGGACAAAACCAGTCCATTTCAACTCACTAATGCCTTTATTGATCTTTATGTATTTCATTTCATTTTTGAGAACTTCTAATTTTCCTACTTCATACTTTGTAATTCCATGTTCTGATTATTAATGGATGTTAGTAGTGGTTTCTATTAAAAATAATTACTATTATTACACAAATACCTAAAACCAAACCCATTGCTATCAAGTCTATTCCAAATCACAGCAAACCTGTAGAACAGAGTAAAACTGCCTCATAGAGTTTCCATGCCTGTACATCTTCACAGAAGCAGACTTCCATATCTTTCTCCTGTAGAATAGCTGGAGGGTTCAAACTGCTGACACTTCGGTTAGCAGCCCAGCAATTAGCCACTGCACCATCAAGGGTCCTTCAGCAGTCAAAAGCCTTAGGCACTACACCACCAGAGCTCCTTTATAAGAATAACAACCATTTATTAAGCATGCACTCATAGTCAAGCACAATGCTAAGTCTATTCTACACATGACCTCACTTAACTTTCCCCAAAATCAGATGGACTAGGACTTGTTGTTCTCATTTCACAGATGAGGAAACTTAAGGTCATTAGTGAAGTCACTTAGCTGGGGCCACAACAAGAAGAATGAAGCTGAAGCCCAGAGATGTTGAACTAAAGGTGTGAGGCATTGTTCTGTGTTCTTGTGACCAGTGCAAGTCAAAGAAGGAGCTTTCCCCAGGAGATGTTAGGGGAGAAACAAAGGATTTGAAATTCAAGACACCTTTTATTCCAAGAGGAAGAAAAGTAGAGGGGACTGTTTCTCTGCCCTGCAGCGATAGTGCTGGGTTCATTCATGCTAGAGACTACCATGTTGACAAACTGAAGAGCAGGGAGAAAGATAGAAACAACTCCTGCCTGCATGACTACTTGTGATCTACAACAAAGAGTTCCTGGACAAAATGAGGGGATATTCAGGGTATAAAAGAGTCTCAGGATATCCAAACCAACAACCAAACCCAACTGCCATTGAGCCTATTCTGACTCATAGCCACCCTATAGGACAAAGTAGAACTACCCCATAGGGTTTCCAAGGCTGTAAATCTTTGTGGAAGCAGCCTACCTCATCTTTCTCCTATGGAGTGGCTGGTAGGTTTGAACCACCAACCTTTTAGTTAGCAGCTGAATGCCTTAACCACTGCTTCATCAAAGTTTCTTTCTCAGGATACAGGCAGATGAAAAGGAAGAAGAGAATATACTCAAAGCTAGTTCACCTGTATAACAGGTATAGCCCACTCCCTCTCCCCAGATTGTGAATTAGGATTTACTAGGAATTAGCCAGGTGCCCTGGTGGCACAAGGTTAAGTGTTGATCTGCTAACTGGAAGGTGGGCAGTTTGAACCCACCAGCCACTCCAAGGGAGAAAGATGTGGCAGCCTGCTTCTATAAAGATTACAGTCTTAGAAACCCTATGAGGCATTTCTACTCTGTCCTACAAGATTACAATGAGTCAGAATAGACTCAATGGCTGTGGGTTTTGAATAGTGGTTAAAGTGGTTGGCTGCTAGCCAAAAGGTCAGTAGTTCAAACCCACTAGCCACTCCATGGGAGAAAGATGTGGCAGTCTGCTTCTTAAAAGATTTACAGTCATGAAAACCATGTTGGTCAGTTCTACTCTGTCCTATAAGGTTGCTATGAGTCAGATTGACTCACCAGCAGTGGATTAGGGGAGTTACAACTATACATCCTGAACGAAACAATTAGAGGAACCAGTGCCTTCAAACTAAGGGCTCAAAGAATCCAAGCAAAAAAACACATCAGGCTGGGCCTGACCCCCCACCATATGTGGACTTCAGATCCAGGATCATGTGACTAGAAAAATCTCCAAGAAATGAAAGAGCCAGGAGCATAGATATTGTTTGTATCTCTAATTCTAAGTTAGGATTCAGACTGTAAGAGAAAATACAGAATGTGGGAAAGAAACTTTGATAGGGTAATCATATAATTTACAGTCCAAACCAACACACTTTCAATAATAAAAGAGAGACATTAATTGTTAATTATCCAAGGAATAGCAGGTAAACTAGGACCTTCCAAGCACTGTCATTGAGTCAATTCTGGCTCATAGTGATCCTACACAACAGAGTTGAACTGCTGCATAGGGTTCCAAAGCTGTAAATCTTTACAGCCTTTGCAGCAAAAGACCTCTTGAAACTGTTAAAAAGCAAAGATGTCACCTTGAGGACTAAGGTGTACCTCACCCAAGCCATGGTATTTTTCAATCACCTCATATGCATGAGAAAGCTGGTCAATAAGTACGGAAGAGCAAAGAAGAATTGATGCCTTTGAATTATGGTGTTGGTGAAGAATATTAAATACACCATAGATGATCAGAAATACACCATGAACTGAGACATATGGTTACGATAATCTTTGGAGAAATCTGTGATTATTAGAATAATAGTAGAGAAATGTGAGTAATGCTAAAAATAAATAAATACATGCTGCATACATACATATATATGTATATTTGGAA
>NW_006922029.1:1745767-1757157 GCF_000298275.1 Orycteropus afer afer | reverse complement strand
ACACACAGGATATCCATGAGTTAGAACTGACTTGACAACAATGGATAAATATGCATATTTAATACCTATAAAAGAGAGAGAGAGAGAAGCAAAGGAAGTATTTTAATTGGAGGGTGCTGAAGAAATTGGGTAGAGTATTCCTGATACTGATCGTAAAATGGAAACATTGTCAAGTTACAGAAATAAGGAGAAACTTGAATTACCCAGAAATATTGGAAATTTCAATCTGAAAATCAAGTCACCTAAAAATTTTCTGAATTTAAATTGCACTGCTCAAAATAACTAGACCAATAAACAACATCATAATAAATGGAGGAAAGATTGAAGTTGTCAGGGGTTTCATTTTATTTGGATCCACAATCAATGCCCATAGAAGAAGCAGTCAAGAAATCAACGGGTGTATTGCACTGGGCACATCTGCTGCAAAACCAAGAAAAAAAAAAATCGAGTTGATTCTGGCTCATAGTGACCCTATACACAGAGGTGAACTGCCACATAGAGTTCCAAGGCTGTAAATATTTATGGAAATAGACTGCCTTTGCAGCAAAAGACCTCTTGACGGTGTTAAAAAGCAAAGATGTCACCTTGAGGACTAAGGGGTACCTGACCCAAGCCATGGTATTTTCAACCACCTCATATGCGTGAGAAAACTGGCCAACAAGCAAGGAAGAGCAAAGAAGAATTGATGTCTTTGACTTATGGTGTTGGTGAAGAATATTAAATACACCACGGGGGCCAGAAGAATGAACAGATCTGTCTTGGAAGAAGTCCACCCAGAATGCTCCTTTGAAGCGAGCACAGTGAGACTACATCTCATGTACTTTGGAGGAATAACATCTCAGGAGGGTCTAGTCCTTGGAGAAGGACATCATGCTTGGTAAAATAAAGGGTCAGTGAAAAAAGAGGAAGACTTTCAAGGAGATGAGTTGATACAGTGGCTGCAACAATGGACTGGAGCATGGCAATGATTGTGAGACTGGCACAAGACCAGGCAATGTTTTGTACATGGGGTCACTGTGAGTCAGAGCCAACTCAATGGCACATAACAACAGCAGCTCAGAATTTCACTTCTCGGAAAGTAAAGAAGGTGACAAAGTAACTGCTGCTTTGGACCTAAGTCAGACTAACAAAGAGGACCTTCTGAGGGACATGAATAATGATGTGTGCTCAGGTTGGTGTCCTGCCACATAAACAACAAGCTTTTAATGATCTTTGATGAGGAGAAGGAACTCAAAAAGCTCTTAGACATGGGTCCCCCCAGCCTGTGAAGGAAGATGCCCTCTCTGACATGGAGTCTAATCTACTGCAATCTCCTTCACGCATTCTGTCAACCCTGGATGTTGAGTTGCTACCTGCTTGCTATGATGTAGATATTTAAGCTTCTTAAACTCGATGGCACATAACAACAACAACAACAGTGCTTTATGTTTCTATGTGTTGTTATATTGTTAAATGCCATCAAGTCAGTTCCTACTCATAGCAACCACACGTGTTATGGAACAAAACACTGCCCAATCCTACACCAACCTCACATGGTTGCTATGTTTGACCCCACAGTTGCAGCTACTGTGTCAATCCATCTCGTTGAGGGTCTTCCTCTTTTTCACTGGCCCTCTGCTTTACCAAATATGATGTCCTTCTCCAGGGACTGGTTCCTCTTGATAATTTTTCCAAAGCACACAAGGCAAAGTCTCATCATCCTCACTTCTAAGGAAATTTCTGGCTGGATTTCTTCCAAGACACATTTGTTCATTCTTCTGGAAGTCCATGGTATACTTGGTATTTTTCATTGCACCATAATTCAAAGGCATCAGTTCTTCTTTACTCTTCTTTATTCATTGTCCTATTAATTGGAATCAACTCGATGACAGTGAGTTTGTTTTTTCATTCAACGTCCACATTTTCCATGCATATAAGGTGATTGAAAATACTGTGGCTTGAGTCAGGCACACCTTAGTCTTCAAGTGATATCTTTGCTTCTTAATACTTTCAAGAGGTCTTTTGCAGCAGATTTCCCAAAGCCATAAGTCACTTGATTTCTAGACTGCTGCTTACATATACATATAGCACTAACAAAGCAATTCTTTATTCAAAAAAACAAAACAATTTTGAATGGAAACTACAATTGATCCTCTCCAATAAATTGGTCCCTTTTGGAATTACTTTCTATGAAATGCTAGCAGTTTAAAACTCTTATTAATGTTAATCCATAGTATTCTTCCAGTTTCATACTTTTCAATCCATGGCACGTTATTTATTTCCACTGACAAACTCCATTCTATAGTTAGCACTGACTCTCCTTTCTGTCTCCTTTTCTCTTCCTCCCTCCCTCTCTCTCTCGCTCAGAATACTCCCCAGAAGAATTAAATTTGTGATCAGGCAGTGGGGATAAATTAGAGAAGCAATGTAAGGGCTAAGACAGCAGAAGAGAATAATGGGGTTTGAAGTCAGCAGGAATATGGTTTGATGTATGAAAGTTTTTCCCATAAAAGCAAAAAGGAAAGGAAATAATGTATAAGAGACAAATTGAATATGGAATATTTTATTGAAAAACTTCCAGGAGCTATGTTTCAGTTTAGAAATGTTTAGAAGCATCATGGATAATCACAGTGTTGAATGTCTGGAGTAATGAGTCTTCCTCTTGCCTCCTGGCTGTCACAGCCAGGCACGTGATACAAAAAAAAAAAAAAAAAAAACACTGCCTTCGAGTCAGACCCAACTCATAGTGACCCCACCTTGGGTTTCCAAGGCGGTATCTCTATGGAAGTAGATTGCCCAACCATCCTTCCAAGGAGTGGCTGGTGAGTTTGAACTGCCAGGCTTCTGGTTAGCAGTCAAATGCCTTAGGCACTATGCCACGTGGTAGTACTCAAGTATTTATTTATTAGTAGTGAAGTGAGGAATAATACTCTGTGATCAACATCCATCAATACTGTACAGCCTGTGGTACAGTCCTCAGAGAATAAGAACATAGAGCTTGCATTACATAAGCAATATTTTTAAAAGACTCAACTTACCTGCCTATAAAGTGGGGAATCCAAATGTATCATTTTCCCCTAGAGAAGTAAAATACAAAGTGGCCAGAGGATGCAGAAAAATTCTGAGAATAAATTGGTTATTTCACAGAACAAAACCTCAGTCCCAGCAGTGGCCCCATAAGATCTGGGTCTCCTTCATCTCTCTGACAGTATCTCTTTACTCCTCTTCACTCTCTTTACTCCAGTTACACTGATACAAAGACATTTGCCCTTGCCATTGTCACCTCTGCCTAGAAAGCTCTTCCCCCAGTTATCAGCATAGATACTACCTCTCTTCTTCAGGTATTTGCTCAAAGTGATACCTTCTCTGGGGAACCTATTTATATCTGGAACCCCATCCTAACCTCTCCCTTCCCCATCATGTCCTGAAGTTCCCCAAAGCAGAGCCACAGCACAGGTCTGAATGCAGGAAGACTTGAGAATGCGATCCCAGGGAGCGGAAGTGCAGGGCAGGGCAAGTGATAGAGAGAAGTAGGGAAGGCCACTCCAGGATATGTGATCAAGCTTCACGGCAATGCAAGATCCTTCTGACATCTTCTAAGGGACCTTAGAAAATACATCTCAGAACTATCCCTCTATTCCCCAACAGCAAGAAACATTTATTGGTCCTTCCTTGCCCCTATTGGTCAAGGATGGCCCGGGCACTACCAACCCAACACTTGGGGCTTGTGCATGTCTGAATACAGACATGGTCCCTGGAATGTCTCAGGCTCAGGAAGAAAAAGATGCCCTAGGACAGGAGATGCATCTAGGAGCTTTGGTGGCACAGTGCCTAAGACATTTGATTGCTAACCAGAAGGTTAAATCCCACCAGCCACTCTGCAGAAGAAAGATGGGACAATATACTTCCATAAAGATTTATCGCCTCAGAAACCCAATTGGAGTTGCTATGAGTCAGAATCTACTTGATGGCAGTGGGTTTTTAGGAAAGGCAAGGAACACTAGGTTTAGGGCAGACACTATCCTAATTGCTCCTGTGCAAGACTGGTCATGGTTTGCAAGGAACTAGTCTTGACCACAGTGGCTGGAGTCCCAGAAAAGCCCAAGAAAGATTTAAAATGCAGCCGAAAGATACCATCTCGCTTCCTCACTCTATTTCTCTTTTGCTCTTACCAGCATCTGATATCCTGTTTTACCTATACATTTGTTTGTTGTCAATCCTCCCCACCACACACAGAAACACACACACACACACACACACACACTACTTGTAAGCTCCATGAGGGCAACCACACACACATACACACACACACACACACTACTTGTAAGCTCCATGAGGGCAAGATTTATTACAGGATTAATTCATTGCTTTGGAGTCCCTGGGTGGTCCAAACAATTAATCACCACCACAACCACAAGGGCAACAAATGTGTTAGTGTTGGTCTTACCCCTGCAGCCCATGTCTTTGCCTGCAAAAGGCTGCTGAGTGCAAAGGCCACCTGTGACTCTCTACTTGGGGTCTTTTATCTGACTGCAGGATGTGACTCTCTACTTGGGGACTTTTATCTGACTGCAGAAGTAAGGCCAAGTCAGGTCTCTGGGACAGGTCTTAATCAATGTCTTCCAGGAGTAGATGAGAGGTGATGCCCAACTTCCTCGAGCATCAGTTTGGGTAATTCTAAGGCATGTTCGAGGAATGTTCTGCACTACTTCTCAGAGTTCTCTAGAGGAATTGAGCTCTCAGTGCCCAGTAATTGGTTTGATAACACACATTTTAGTAGCTCCATGCACTTTCCTGTCTCACTTCCCCCATCTGCTTACCTGGGACTATCTTCCAGACAAACTGTGCAATTAGTGTGTTGTTGCGATTATTTGCCTTCAAGTTGTTGTTGTTAGGTGCTGTCCAGTCGTTTCCGACTCATAGTGACCCCATGCACAGCAGAACGAAACACTGCCCAATCCCACACCAGCTCCACGATCCCTGCTATACTTGAGCCCATCATCACAGATGTGTCAATCCATCTCGTTGAAGGCCTCCCTCTCTTTCGTCGACCCTCCACCCTACCAAGCATGACATCCTTCTCCAAGGAATCGTCCCTTCTGACAACATGACCAAAATAGGTGAGATGAAGTCTGGCCATTCTTGCTTCCAAGGAGCATTTTGGGTGCACTTACACCAGGACAGATCTGTTAGTTCTTTTAGCAGTCCATGGTACTTTCAGCATTCTTCGCCAGCACCACAACTCAAAAGCATCAATAATTTTTCAGTCTTCCTTATTCATTGTCCAGCTCTCACATGCATAGGAGGCAATTGGAAATATCATGGCTTCTGTCAGGCATACCTTAGTCCTCAAGGAGATAACCTTGCTCCTCGGCACTTGAAACAAACAATTCCTTCGCAGTTGACTTTCCCAACGCTACACGTCATCTAATGTCCTGACTGCTGCTTCCATTGGCATCAATTGTAGAACCAAGCAATGTGAATTCTTTGACAACCTCAATCTTCTCTCCATTTATTGTGATGCTGCTCATTGGCCCAGTTGTGAGGCTTTTTGTTTTCTTTATATTGAGATGTAATCCATACTGCAGACTGTATTCTTCAACCTTCATCAGTAGGTGCCTCAAGTCATCTTCACTTTCAGCAAGCAAAGTTGTATCGTCTGCATATCTCAGGTTGTTAATGATTCTTCCTCCAATCCTGATGCCACGTTTTTCTTCATATAGTCCAACTTCTCGGATTATACTTATAGGTTTATCTATACTGCCTTGTATTTTTGTCAATTTTTGCATCATATATTTAGAAGACATTTGATTAGGTGAATATAAATTTAAAGGGTGGGTCGAGAAGAAAAAGTGGAGTATTATAATGAAATGTGCAAAGAGCTGGAGTTAGAAATCTAAAAGGGCAGAGGATGCTTAGCATTTCTCAAACTGAAGGAACTGAAGGAAAAATTCAAGCCTTAAGTTGCAACACTGATGAAGGAAGCATCAAAAGAAAATGAAAGGAATACATAGAATCACTAAATCAAAAAGAATAGGTTAACATTCAATCACTTCAGGAGGTAGCATACAATCAAAAACTAATTTTATTGAAGGAAGAAGTTCAACCTGCAATTAAGGAATTGGCTATAAACAAGGCTCCAGGAATTGATAGAATACCCATTGAGATGCTTCAACACATGGATGCAACACTGGAAATGCTCACCCATTTATGCCAAGAAGTTTGGAAGAGAGCTACCTGGCCAACTGACTGGAAGAGATCAATATTTGTGTCCATTGCAAAGAAAGGTGATCCAATAGAATGTGGAAATTATCAAACAACATAATTAATTACACATGTGTCATGGGAATTTTCTAAGAAGGTTAAAACTTTCTCATGAGTAGCTAGAGACAGTCTGAAAAACCTCCCCAGAGGCATAAGCAGAGACATGAACATTTGTTCAGAAGAGAAACACAGAGCATCAGGAGAGAAAGGATTTAAAAGATAAAAGAAAGCAGGCTTACAAACATTGCTAACAATTCAGCATTCAGCGGCAGTGGGCCAGAGTGGATTCAAGATGACCACTAACCCCTCCCACTTTGTGGGGATACTTATATCTGAGTTTGAGGAATTGGGGACAGGGGATATGTGACTGGGAATGGAGGGCTATGTGACTGGCTTCAGACTCAGTGGCACTGGGTCCTAATTGGTAGGTGGCCCCGGGCAGTGTCCTACAACCACCACCTGTGTATGCTTTGATAAGACTCTGCTGGTTAGCAAGCTTTATTGCTTAAAATTATTGTAAGGACAACTTAACACATTACAGGGAAAGTGGTTAATACCTGACCACTTAACCCTGGAGGGAAGCAGGGGAATATGTGACTGGGAGAGAGAGGGAAAATTGCTCTTACAAGGGTGGCTAAATGGGATGGGATCTGAGAGCTATTTTGGGGGGTTTCAGTTACTGACCATACAACAGGCAATAAAATTTTGCTGAAAATAATTCAAAAATGGTTGTAGCAGTACATAGATAAGGAACTTCCAGAAATTCAAGCCAGATCAGAAGAGGACATGGATCTCTGATCTGGCTTGAATTTCTGGAAGTTCCTTATCTGGATCTTGGCTGAAACAAAGAATATCAGAAAGATATTTATTTGTGTTTTATTGACTATGCAATGGCATTTGACTGTGTAGAACATGACAAATTATGAATAACATTGCAAAGAATGGGACTTCCTGAACACCTAACTGTGCTCATATGGAATCTATACATAGACCAAGAGGCAGTCATTTGAACAGAATAAAGGGATACTGGATGGTTTAAAATCAGGAAAGGTGTGCACCCTTTCATCGTACCTATTCATTTGTATACTGAGCAAATATTCCAAGAGGCTGGACTACACGAAGAACACAGCATCAGGATTAGAGGAAGAATCATTAATAACCTGCGACATGCAGATGACACAAGCTTGCTTGCTGAAAGTTAATATGATTTGAAGCACTTGATAAAGAATATCAGAGACTACGACCTTCAGTATGGATTACATCTCAACATAAAGCAAACGAAACTCCTCACAACTGGACCAATAAGTAGCATCATGATAAATGGAGAAAAGATTGAAATTGTCAAGGATTTCATAATACTTGGATCTGCAGTCAATGCCCATGGAAATCAAGAAATCAAGCAATGTATTGCATTGGGCACATTTGCTGCAAAAGACCTTTTTAAAGTGTTAAAGAGCAAACAGGTTACTTTAAAGACTAAAGTGCACCTAACCCAAGCTATTGTCTTTTTAATAGCCTCATATGCAAGTAAAAGCTGGACAATTAATAAGAAGACCAGAGAAGAATTGATGCATTTGATTCATGGTATTGGCAAACAATATTGACAATACCATGGACTGCCAAAAGAATGAACAAATCTGTCTTGGAAGAAGTGCAGTTGGAATGCTCCTCAGAAGCAAGAATGGCCAGACTTAGTCTCTCATACTTTAGTCATATTATCAGGAAGAACCAGTCCCTGGAGAAGGATATCATGCTTAGGAAAGAAGAGGGTTAGCGAAAAAAGTAAAGACCCTCAAGGACATGGATTGAAACAGTGACAGCAACAATAGGCTCAAGCATAGCAAGGCTGGTGAGGCTGGTGCTGGACCAGGCAGTGTTTACTTCTGTTTTACACGGGGTCGCTAAGAATAGGAGCTGACTCGATGACATCTAACAACAACAACAAGAACTGTGTTACTGCATTGTTAAGTGCCATCAAGTCAATTACAAATCGTTAAAAATAACTATTGATCTTCATTAAATGACCATCTTTATACCTAGTAATGTTTTTCCCCTTGAAGTCTATTTTGTCTAATATTAATGTGAATATACTAGCCCTGTTTTAGGAGTTCTGGTGGCATGGTGCCTAAGGCATTTGATTGCTAACCGGAATGCTGGCGGTTCAAACCCACAAGCCACTCCTCAGAGGAAAGTTGGGCAATCTAATTCCTTAGAGATACTGCCTCAGAAACCCAAAGAGGGGTCACTGTGAGTTGGAACTGACTTGACGGCAGTGAGTTTTGAGCTTTGTTTTGAATAGTGTTTGCTTGACTAATCTTTTATCTTCTTTTTCACATACAATAGACTTTTAATAGCATTATTTAAGTAACGCAAAAGCATTGTGCATTTGCAAGCAGTGAAATAGCAATATAAACTGTATTTCTGAGAAATTAATTGATGTTGGCATAATGGTGGGCAGGAAGGAAGATAAACTCCTATTATTCAGTTAATTTGGAGAATAGAGCATTTATTTAGATATTTTAATCTAAATATATTCAAAGTGTTTGTTGGGTGTAGTCAAGTCAATTCCAACACATAGCAATCCAATGTGACAGAGTAGAATTGCCCCATGAGCTTCCTAGGCTGTAAACTTTATGGGAGTGGATTGTAGGTCTTTCTCCTGTGGAGTCAATGGGTGGGCTTGAATGGCCAACTTCTCAGTTAGCAGCTGAGCTTTCAACTGTTGCACCACCAAGGTAGTAATACTAAAAGCAATTAGTAACACCAAACTCTACGTGGAGAGAGACTGAGATCAAGTCCAAGTCCTATAACAAGTAGAGCAACAACGTGCACCCCCACAAGAACTCCATGCCCTTAGACCAAAGTTATGTAAATAAACCTATGGAACAAAGGTGCAGTCAGCACAGGGCTGATGGGAACCATGAGTTCAGCCCTTAGTGGGCTGTCGTCACACACACGGTAGCAGACAGCATCCTGTGCAAGGGGGAAACCACAGCCGGAAGCAGCCTCTGTCTTTATGCTTTTCAAAGATATTTATACAGTCCCCTGTGGCCAGCAGGCATAACTGGTGTAACTTGGATGAAAATTTAATTATACAGGATTTTAATGACTTAAGTTGGTGTGGGTGGAAAGGGGAAGCCAATATGGAGAGAGCAAAGGGTCACCCAAGTCCAGCTGCCTGCTTCCCCTCAACTTTGTAGGAAAACCAGCATTCCATAGGAAGGTTTCCAGGTTCATTGTTTAAGGTAGGAGAGAGCCACATAATTCTAGCTCTGAGCTCTGGGCACTGGTTTTGTCAGTACTCAGTCTCACCACATGTCAACAAGTTCAGAGATCTGGAGTTGATAATCTTGCTATAAAAAGTATTATGGGGAGCACTGTGATCTCCTTGCTCCCCATGTTGACCTATCATTTTCTTCTAGACTGTTCTTCCTGGTTACTGTAAATGGTTTGCACCTGGCTACTAACCAAAAGTGGAGCTCTGGTAGCATAGTGGCTAAAGCACTTGACTGCTAACCAGAAGGCTGGCGGTTCAAACCCACCAGCCACTCCTCGGAAGGAAGGTTGGGCAATCCTACTTCCGCAGTGATACTGCCTCGGAAACCCAAGGAGGGGTTGCTATGAGTCGGGGCCGACTCGACAGCAAACAACAACAACAACAACAACTAACCAAAAGGTTGGAGGTTTGAATCCACCCAGTGGTACCATGAAGAAGGGACTGCTGTCTACTTCCATAGAACTACAGCCATTGAAAACCTTATGGAGCATAGTTCTACACTGTAACACTTGGGGTCACCATGAGTTGGGTTCGATTTTATGGTAATAATTGTTTTTAAGAGGTTCGTCCCTCTCTCCATTTCTGGTTTATTGTCCTGTACCAAGCTTTCCACTCTCCATCCATTGTCAAGTTGGCACCAGAGGGAGAGCACTCTGTTCTGTCCAGGATATGGTCATCATAATTTTGCAAGTTTTAATCAGTCTTAGAAGAAATACAACCAGAAATTTCCTTAGAAATGACAATGTGAGATTTCAACTAGCTTACTTTGGACGTGTCAACATGAGAGATCGATTACTGGAAAGGATGTCATGGTTGGTAAAGGAGAGGGTCAGCAATGGTGAGGAAAGCCCTTGGGGAGATGGCTTGACATAGTGGTTGAAACAATGGACTGGAACATACAACAATCATGAAGATAGCACACAACTGGGCAATGTTTCATTCTGTTACACATAAATTCACTATGAGTCAGAGTGAACTCAACAGCAACTAACAACAACAACAACTTGCAAGTAGTAGAGAAGGTTACCTAGATAGGATTCAACATGGAGGTGCCTCCAGGAGGTAGTCATTCAACAGTCATTTGGCTGACATTTACCTCGTCCAGATAGGAATGAGTTCCACACTTGCTCTGGTAATATTTACCATGAAGCTCAAAAACTCTGTTTTATTATTATTATTATTATTATTTCATAACCCTATTCAGTGGAACTATAACATTAGTCTGTGCTGGGGGCTGTGCAGAATGACTGAGTTGACCATGCAGCAATAAAGTGTGTGTTCTCATTCATTCAACCATCTACTGAGAACTATTTTCTGAAAGCAAAAAAGTTCCAGAAAGATGTTTACTTGTGTTTTATTGACTATGCAAAAGCATTTGATTGTGTGCATCATAACAAATTATGGATAACATTGAGAAGAATGAGAATTCCAGAACATTTAAATTGTACTCATGAGGAACCTGTACATAGACCAGAAGGCTTTTGTTTGAATAGAACAAGGGGATACTCCATGGTTTAACATCAGGCAGGGAGTGCATCAGGGTTGTATCCTTTCACTATACTTATTCAATCTGTATGCTGAGAAAATAATCAGAGAAGCTGGACTATATGAAGAAGAACATGGCATCAGGATTGAAGGAATAATCATTAACAGCCTGCAATACTCAGATGACACAACTTGGCTTGCTGAAAATCAGGATGACTTGAAGCATTTACTGATGAAGATGGAAGAACGCAGTCTGCAGTAGGGATTACATCTCAATATAAAGAAAACAAAAATCCTCACAAATAGACCAAAAACAGCATCACAATAAATGGGGAAAAGTTTGAAGTTGTCAAAGGCTTCATATAAGTTGGTTCTACAATCAACA
>NW_006922029.1:1740168-1744877 GCF_000298275.1 Orycteropus afer afer | reverse complement strand
GTGGTGTTGGAGAAGAATGCTAAGTGTATCCTGGTCTGCTAAAAGGACTAACAAATCTGTCCTAGAAGCATTGCAGCCAGAATACTCATTGGAAGCGAGAATGGCCAGACTTCATCTCACCTACTTTGGTCATGTTGTCAGTAGGAACCATTCCCTAGAGAAAGATATGCTTGGTAAAGTGGAAGGTCAATGAAGAAGGGGAAGGACCTCAACGAGATGGATTGACACAGTGGCTACAACGATGGGCAGTGTTTTGTTCTGCTGTGCGTGGGGTTGCTATGAGTCAGAAATGAATTGACAGCACCTAACAACAATCACAACAACATATATGAATATGATTACTCTTTATTTCTCAAAATAAACTTGAGAAGCCCTTAAAGAAAAGGACTAAGTTGAGAAAATAAGATATAAAATTATAAATATTGACATCCAACCTAAAAATGTTTGCAGCAGATTTGCCCAACGCAATACATCGTCTGATATCTTGACTGCTGCTTGCATGGGTGTTGATTGTACAACCAACCATTCCCTGGTGAAGGATACCATGCTTGGTAAAGTAGAGGGACAATGAAAAAGGGGAAGGCCCTCAATGAGATGGATTGACACAGTGGCTGCAATGATGGTGTATAGCAAGGATCGTGAAGCTGGCACAGGACCAGGCAGTGTATCATTCTGTTGTACATAGGGTCGCTATGAGTTGGAGATGACTTAATGGCACCTAACAACAACAACAACAACAACTATTGTGCTAAATGCAGTGAGGGCTCTGGTAATAGACTATGGCAGAGGTCTATTTTCAGGTTGTTGACAATTCAGCAGGAGATGAGATATATGAACAAACAATATTCAAATGTAGCAAAGTGCTATGATAGAGAAGATGGCTAAGATGGTCCTCAGCTGGGGATGGGATTTCAGGAAACTTCACAGACAGTATTTAAACTTAATCTTGGAGGATGGATAGGATTTCCATATGGAAGGACAAAGGATTCCAAGTAAAATGAACATTTAGGTAGGAATGAACAGGTGAAATGAAGACAGGCAGAAATGCACAAAGTGGAGGGCAGGTCATTTAGGAACAAAAAATATTTCATTATGGCTAAAGTATATGCTCTGGTAGTATAGTGGTTAGGGCACTTGGCTGCTAACCAAAAGGTTGATGGTTCAAGCCCACCAAACACTCCACAGAAGAAAGATGAGGCAGTCTGCTTCCACAAAGATGTACAGCCTTGGAAACTCAATGGGGGTTGCTATGTGTCGGAAATGACTCAATGGCAGTGAGTTTGGTTGGGTTGGAAGGTGTATGTATGTTATAGAAGATGCCTTAGTGTCTAAGCCTACTATGGCAAAATACCACAAAGCGATTGGCTTTAAAGAACAGAAATTAATGTTCTCAAAGATGTAGAGGCTAGAGGTCTGAGTTCAGGGTCTTGTCATGTCATTTTGTTCTGAGGACTTTGAGACAGGACTGTTCCATGCATCTCTCTTAGTTTTTTGGTGGCTCTCAGTAATCCTTGAGTTCCTTTATTTGTAGATGAGTCTTCACATGGAGTCTTTCCCCTGTGTTTGACCTTGCTTTCATATCTGTCCTCTTTTATATGATGCCCCTGAGAAGTGATTAGGACCAGGACTCACCCTACTCCAGTATGACTTCATTAACTGATAACATACCCACCCACCTACCCACCCCCAAAAATTTCCCTTAACAAGGTCATATTCATCAGCACAGAGGTTAAGATTTCAACATAACTTTTATGAGAATACAATTCAATCCATAACAGGAAGAAACACTAACAGAAGTAGGTTGGGGCAAGAATTGTATCTTCTAGGCAGTAGGGAGACAATGAATGTCAAAGCAGCTGGCCCAGTCCTTCATCCAAAGATTACAGCCCCACATCTAGAGAGGTTAAGCATCTTTCCCAAGATTCAATAGTATCTCAGAGTCTGGGCTCCCAGTTCCCTTTACTGTGTGTGGCTATGTCACCATCAGACCTGTGCCTTGAGACAAATAATCTGGCAGCAGAACAATCAGATGACCGCGGTGAAAGGCTGTGTGTGTGTATGGGACTTGTGAGGAGGTCTCTTAGCTTCCAGGAAAGGAGTACAGAGACCTGGACGGAGCTGTTGGCAACAGGAAGGAGCATTTACAGGACAAGATGACTGTTTGGGTGTGTGGGCTGTAGCAGGGGGAGGCGGAAGAGCAGATTCTAAGGTTTCAAGCCCAAGTGACTAGGCATGCCTTTTATGGCAAACGGAAACTGCCCACTCCTTCCTTAGCCCCTGCAGTGCACCTCCTTGTGTAACCCATGGCCACCAAGAGAGCTCCCTCTGAGGTTTCCTGGCCCCCATAGCAAAGCTCTGTACAAAGCCTTTGCTCCTGGACGCATGGCAATGTCAGCACTGGTAGCTGCTCCCTCTTTTGGTTAGTCTCCTGCTTCTTGACTTCCTTGTCTCTTACTAGCTCTTTAATTTTCCTTCTGCCTCCCAAATGTAATTGTTTTCTAAATGTATATTCTTTTATTTTTTCACTTACTTGTTAGTGACATGACAAAAACCCAATCCAAACTAGCTAAGGAAGATTGAAGAAGAATCGATGTATTTGAATGATGGTGGTGTTGGTGAAGAGTGTTGGCCTGCTAGAAGAATGAACAAATCTGTCTCAGAAGAATTAGAAGCCAGGATGACAAGACTACATCTCACATACTTTGGACATGTTATCAAGAGGGGTAAGTCTCTGCAAAGGGGCAGCATGCTTGGTAAAGTGGAGGGTGAGTGGAAAAGAAGAAGACCATCAACAAGATGGATTAACACAGTGGCTGCAATAATAAACATAGCAACGATTGTGAGGACAGTGCAGAACCAAGCAATGTTTCATTCTGTTGTACATAAGGTCATGTACAACAGTCAGAACTGCTTCAATAGCACCTAACAATAAAGTAAAAGAACACTTCACCAAAGAAGATATTCAAGCAGCCAACAAACACATAAAGAAATGCTCACAATCATTAGCCATTAGAGAAATGCAAATCAAAACAACAATGAGGTACCATCTCACCTCAGAACTGATAGCACAGTTCAGCAACACAGATAATAACAAATGCTGTTGAGGACATGGAGTGATTGGGACTCTCATACACTGCTGGGGGATTGTAAAATGATACAACCACTGTGAAAATCAGTATGGCAATTCCTTACAAAGTTGGAACTAGAAATACCATTTAACCCAGTAATCCCATTACTAAGTATATTTCCTAAAGAAACGAGAACCAGGACAAGAACAAATATATGCACACCCATATTCATTGTAGCACTATTCACAATAGCGAAGAGATGGAAACAACGTAAGTGCCCATCAATAAAAGAATGGATAACCAAACTAGGGTACATACACACAATGGAATACTATGAAACACTAAAGAATAACAATCTGTGAAACACTGCATAACAAGGATGAACTTGGAGAACATTATGCTGAGTAAAATAAATCGATCACAGAAGGGCAAATATTGTATTAATTCACTATTGTAAAAAGTCAAGGAAAGGTTTATATATGGAAGGAAACTTTCTTTTGGTTACCAGGTATGTGAGGGGAGGGAAGGGAACACTGCTATATAGGTAGAGACAAGTGTTGACTTGGGTGAAGGGAAGGGCAGTGTGAGTGATCAACACGGTGGCACTGAAGAAGAGGAAGACACACAAAGGTATACAAGTACAGACAACAAAGATAAATGTGTTTACATATACAATACTGTGTTGTCAGTGATAACAAACATTAATCTACAGGTAAATAGATGTGCAGACAGGCTGAAAGATCAGATATGTCTAGGCAAAAGAGAATATACCCGTGACCACACATAAGATTGGCAGATGATATGTATGCACACCTATTTGTATGTGCTGTAAGAATGTCCAAATATATAATACAGCTAACAATGGCAAAGTTATTATAACTTCTTGGCCACAGCCAACCACCCTGAGGGAGCGAGTAGTTGGACATGTGGGCTTGGGACCATGTTCTCAGGGGACATCAAGTTCAATTGGCATAACATACTACACAAAAACTTTGTTCTACATACTACTTTGGTGAGTAGCAAGTGGGGTCTTAAAAGCTTGCAAGTGGCCATCTAGATGCAACGATGAACAAAGAAGAGTGAAGAAAACCAAAGACACATGGAACAATTAGTCTAAGGGACTAGTAGACCATGTGATCCTCAGCCTATATGACCATGAGACCAGAAAAGCTAGATGATACCCAGCTATGACTGTCAACCACTCAGAGGGGGATCTGTATACGAGATCTTGGATAGAGTGGGAGAACAATGTGTAAAAAAATTCAAAATCATTTAAAAACTAAAAATTAAAAAAAGACCAGTTTTGCTGATCTGATAGAACCTGGTAAAACCTCTGAGATTATGGCCCTTAGCTGCCCTTCAGGTCTGGAAATGAACTCACTCCTGTGGCTTCCAGCCAAATAATAGATAGGCATATGAGCTGAACATTTACATCAGGTAGATACACTCCTTGGAGAGACCAGTCATGAGAGAAGAAAAGGACATTGTATGCACAGGGAGAGAGCTCTGGGAGCAGGAGTACATGGGAGAGAAGGACACAGGGAAGAGATAACTACAAGGAAGAAGTGGAGAGAGAGCTGTACATTGTGGGGTCTTGCAATTAATATCATGAAACAAAATATGTATGAACTGCTGTATGGG
>NW_006922029.1:1715074-1716011 GCF_000298275.1 Orycteropus afer afer | reverse complement strand
GTGGAATGAGAATTATGCTTTCTAAGCATATCACAATGTTTTGTAGCACGGTTTTGTGATTCAGTTAAAGCAAGCATACCTGGAAGTCATTGCAATCTTATAAAAGTTTTAGGACTTCTTTCTATAAAGGATATTCTGATAAGAGTATTCTTCTTATTCTGGTAAGGTATCTATAATGTTTAGATCCCCGGCAGCAGTGATTACACTTTAAAATGGCTTTGTAGAGTATCAGAAACAACGAGTGATTATTGGTTCTCCTTCTTGTCATTAGGTGCTGTTGACTTGGTTTCAACTCATAGTGACTCTAAGGACAATAGAATGAAACAACTGCCGGGTCCTGAGCTATCCTCACAACCAGAGGGTTATGTCTGAGCCCATTGTTGCAGCACTGGTTCAGGTCATCTTCCTGAGGTCCTCCTCTTCTTCCCTGACCCTCTGCTCTGTCAAGAATGATGTCTTTCTCCAGGAACTGACCTAATCTGATAATATGTCCCAAGTACATGAGACAAAGTCTCACCATCCTCTGGGTGGACAGGCTGAAGGATCAGATATGTCTAGGCAGTGGGGAGTGTGCCCATGACCATATACAGGGTTGGCAGATGATGTTTCTACAAGGGTATTTGTATGTGCTGTAAGAATGTCTGGGTGTATAGTAAAACTGACAAAGGACAAGATTGTGGTGGCTTCTTGGCCACAGCCAGCTACCCTGAGAGAGTGAGTAGTTGGACTTGTAGGCTGAGGATCATAGTCACAGAGGACACCAATCTCAATTGGCATAACATACTACACAAAAATATTGCTTTACACCCTACTTGGGGCTCTTAAAAACTTGCAAGCAGCAATCTAGGTGCAACAATGGGTCTCTCCTTGTCCAGAGCAAAGAATAAGGAAGAAAACCAAAGACATATAGAAACAATTAGTCCAAGGGACTAGTAGA
>NW_006922029.1:1709272-1712945 GCF_000298275.1 Orycteropus afer afer | reverse complement strand
GCATGTTACCTGACTATAAGTAATATTGAAAGTCTACTAAAAAAAGCTACAATACACTAAATCAGAACCACTTTTTCATTAAGGTAAGAAGGATAAAAGTAAAATATAACTCTCATCTTATCTCTGAATATCTATTATATGCCAGGCACTGTGCAAAGTCCTTTTTAATCTTCACAATAATCATAAGTAGTAGGTATTATATCCCTATTTTATGGATAAAGTAACTGAGATTCATAAAAGTTAAGAGATTTACGTTAGCTATTAAGAGATTCCTGCCCTAGGTCTATCAGATTCCACAGCCCATGATATTAACCACAGAGCTATTATTCTAGAAATGGAAAATGAGAAATAAATCTAAGCCAAAACCTGTAGCTACTGTATTAGCTAAGAAATTGCTAAATGCTGAGCAGATAAACCCGGAGTCTCAGCGGATTGACGGAACTGAGCTTTATTTCTTGCTCGTGGAGGTCCCGAGCTGAGTGTTTCTGATCAGCAAGGCCCTTCAAGCAGCAGTCCAGGGAGCTAGGGCCCTTCCCTCTCGAGGCTCCACTGTTAGCCACAGTTTTCGCCCAAGGAATTGGAGGAAACAGAACTTGGCAATCTTTGTGGCTTAGGCCTGGAAATGGTGCCCCTCACCTCCATTCAGTCTCCATTGGCTAGAACTCAGTCATATTGCCACACTTCACGGCGCACAATCTGGGATATGCCCAGATCCAGTGAGCCTGTGTCACAGCAATTTGGTGAGCAACGTCACTCTCTCACAGAACTGGTAATCCTGCTCAAAGCGTTGAGATAGGTCCTAGTTTTGTAGTGATGCCGTAACAGAAATACCACAGGTGGCTGGCTTTCATGAACAGAAATTAATTTGTGCTCAGTTCGGGAGGCTAGAAGTCCGAATTCAGGGTGTTGCCTCTGGAAGCAGGCTTTCTCTCTCTCTTGCCTCTAGAAAAAGGTCTTTCTCTATTTTTAGCTGCTTTTCCTTAGCTCTTGGATGATTTTACTGTGGTATGGCGCCTGTCATTCCCCATCTGTGCTTCTGTGCCTAATCTGCCCTTTCTATATCTCAGAAGTGATTGGCTTAACACACCAATATGGTCTCATTGACATAGCAAAGAAAACCCTGCCCTCATCTGCAGATATGCACCTGCTGCCATCAAGTCCATTTTGACTCATAGTGACCCTGTGGGACAGAGTAGAGCTGCCCCTAGGGTTTCTAAGGCGGTGATCTTTACAGGAGCAAACAGCTACCTATTTCTCCAGTGGAATGGCTGGTAGTTCAAACCGATGACCCGTGGGTTAGCAGCCAAGTGCTTTACCCACTGTGCCACCAGGGCACCTCACCACAGGTATAGCAATTAGAACTTTAATACATATTTTGGGGGGGGATAGAATTCAATCCATGACAAGTTACTTTACAGAAATAAATAACCCCATCACTCACATTGTTTAAATCAATATATTTTTATTTATTCCTCATCATACCAAGATGTGGGATTCTGGAAATCATGAGCATATAATCTAGGAATGAACTCATCCATAGTCATTCCCTATGTTTCTTTTTAAGCGAGACAATAAAAATTATATAGGTTCCATCATCATGGATAGAGTTACAAGCCAAGTTCAAAAAAAAAAAAAGAAACCCAAACCAAATTCACTGTCATCAAGTTGATTCCAACTCATAATGATCTTCATTGGGTTTCCAAGGCAGTAAACCTTTACAGAATTATATTGCCCCATCTTCCTTCTGCAGAAAGGCTAGTGGGTTTGAACCACCAACCTTCTGGTTAGCAGTCAAGTACTTTAGGTACTACACTACCAAAGCTTCTTATAGGTCGAGTTAGCCACCGCCCCCCGCCCCCTGCAAAAAAAAAGTGCATAGACTCTGGATCTTTTAAAATTTGAACTTACTTGAAATTAACAGTTGATAGGAAGTAAAGACACATTCCATATGTAAACCATATTAAATTTACCCAGCTTTTTAAATTTTGGTAACTCAATCTTGTACAGCAACTGCCTTTATCAAAGCCATCTGTGCCTGCCCCACATACATGACTCACTTCCTACAACTCACCCCAGCCACTCTGGGCTGTTCCTTGAATATCAGGCAATGCTTCTGCCTCAGGATCTTTGTGCTAGGGAAAGAGCATTCCAGGCAGAGGAACAGCTGCAATTTTTCCCAGTATAATTCATGGGCAAAAAGGCAATGTACATATGACAGAATATATAGATAGTAAATAGTACAGATGCAGATGCCCGTTACAACGATTATAATAATAATCAACAGAAAACAACTAGTGCTGGAAAAAATGTGGAAAAATTAGACCCCTCATCTAATTTTGCTGATGGGAGTGTAAAAGGGTATATGTAGGTCCTTTAAAACAGTTGGGAGAGTTCTCAAAAAGTTAAAGACAGAATTAACATGTTGCTGTTGATCTTAATTGCTGCTGCATCATCTTCAACTCACGACAACTTTATGTCTAACAGAATGAAACATTGCCTATCACCATCTTCGTGAGCATTGGTATATTTGAGTCCATTGTTCCAGCGTTTGTGTTGATCCATTTCATTGAGAGTTTCCCTGTTTTCAATAACCCAAATAATTCCACTCCACCATACATAGCCAAAAGGATAGAAACCAGCAACTCGAATAGATATTTGTACACCAATGTTCATTGCAGCATTATTCACCATTGAGAAAAGGTAGAAACAGCTCAAGTGTCCATCAACAGATGAATGGATAAACAAAATGTGATAGATATATACATAATGCAGTATTACACAGCCATGAAGAGAAATGACATCCTAACACATGCTACAACATGGGCGAACCTTGAAAACAGTATGTTACATGAAATAAATTAGACACAACAGGACTAATAATGTATGAGGCCACTTGTATGAAATATTACTCATAGCCAAGTGCATAGAGACAGAAGGCAGATTAGTGGTTACCAGTAGCTGAGTGTAGGAGGTGGGTGAGGGCAAGAGATGGGGAGTTATTGCTTAATTGGAACTAAGTTGCTGTGTAGGATTATGAAAAGGTTTGGGGAATAAATATTGGTGATGGTTGCACAACACTTTGAGTATAATTAATGCCACTGAAACGTACTCTTGAAAATGGTTAAAATGGCAAAACTTATATTTTACCACAACTAAAAAACAGTAGTGCATAAAGTTAAAAAGTGGTTATTC
The DNA here is from genome assembly GCF_000298275.1 of Orycteropus afer afer. Lineage (NCBI taxonomy): Eukaryota > Metazoa > Chordata > Mammalia > Tubulidentata > Orycteropodidae > Orycteropus > Orycteropus afer. Next base: position 1,709,753 of record NW_006922029.1, on the reverse strand, counting down.
ATACTATAGAGTTGATTTGCAACCTCAGCTAGAAAAGAAGAGATCCAAAATATTGTCCAAGTCCAAAAAACCAGTACCTGTTGCTGTTGAGTCAATTCCGACTCTAGCAACCCTATAAGAGAGAGTAGAACTGCCCCATATGGTTTCCAAGGCTGTAAAGTTTCATGAAAGCAAACTGCCCCATCTCTCTCTCATGCTCAACCAGTGCTCTTCACACAGGAGAGCTGTTGCTGATGTTGAGCACCATCAAGTCTGCTCCAATGCGACCCTGAGGACAACAGAATAAAACACTGCCTGGTCCTGCACCAGCCTCAAAATTCTCACAATGTTTGAGTCCATCATTGCACCCACTGTGTCAATCCATTTCCTTGAGGGTCTTCACCTTTTTTGCTGACTCTTTTCCAAGCATGATATCCTTCTCCAGGGAATGCTCTCTTCTGACTATATGACCAAAGTAGGTGAGATGAAGTCTGGCCATTCT
>NW_006922029.1:1707510-1708417 GCF_000298275.1 Orycteropus afer afer | reverse complement strand
TCTATGTACTGGTTTCTCATGAGCACAATTAAGTGTTTTGGAATTTCCGTTCTTCTCAATGTTATCCCTAATTTGATATGATGCACACAGTTGAATGCTTTTGTATAGTCAATAAAACACAGGTAAACTTCTTTCTGGTATTCTTTGCTTTCAGCCAAGATTCATCTGACATCAGCAATGATATCTCTCATTCCATGTCCTCTTCTGAATCCAGCTTGCATTTCTGGAAGTTCCCTGTCAACATACTGCTGCAATGGCTTTTGAGTTATCTTCAGCAAAATTTTCCTTGCAAGTGATATTAATGATATTGTTCAATAATTTCCACATTCTGTTGGATCACGTTTCTTTGAAATGACTACAAATATGGATCTCTTCCAGTCAGTTGGCCAGGTAGCTGTCTTCCAAATTTCTTGGCATAGTTGAGTGCCTCCAGCATAGCATCTATTTGTTGAAACATCTCAACGGGTATTCTGTCAATTTCTGGAGCCTTGTTTTTCACCAATTCCTTCAATGCAACTTTGACCTCTTCCTTCAATGCCATTGGTCCTTGATCATATACCACCTCCTGAAATAGATGAACATTGACCAATTCTTTTTGGTACAATGACTCTGTGTATTCCCTTCATCTCCTTTATCCAATATTTTGCCTATAGAAGCTTTCAATACTGTAATTCTTGAGGCTTAAATTTTTTTCTTCAGTTCTTTCAGTTTGAGAAATGCCAAGCATCTTCTTCCTTTTTGGTTTTCTAACTCCAGGTCTTCGCACATTTCATTATAGTAATTGTCTTTATCTGCTCGAGCTGCTCTTTGAAATCTTCTGTTCAGCTCTTTTATCTTGTTACTTCTTGCATTTGCTTTAGCTACTCTCCATTCAAGAGCAAGTTTCAGAGTCTCTTGTAAAACCCAT
>NW_006922029.1:1679771-1680942 GCF_000298275.1 Orycteropus afer afer | reverse complement strand
AGCTTGATAACACTTGCCTGAGCAGAGAAGAGGCCATGGGGCTGCTGGGACAATAGGTGAGGCCAGAGAGAAGCTTGCCTGCAGTGCAGCTGGGAAGAAGCTGTTCTGATCGAAGAACTGTATCCTGAGCTGTTCCTCATCTTGAATTGTAACCTGTTACTTCCATAATAAACTCCATAATCATGTGTATTGTGTGAGAGTTCTTTGTGGCCATTGCAACAATTTATCAAACTCAGTAGAGAAGTGGAGAGGGCTATTGGGAGCAACAGTGGGTGTCAAAATTGGTAAAAGGTTGGAGAATGGCAGCATGTTTGACCTCTGCCTCATAGGAATCAGCCTTGGGCTATTGATACTGATGGTGATTCTCTCCCCCTCATGAAGTTAGAGGAGGTCAGATGCCACCCCCACACCTTTATGACAGACCTTAAAAAACAATTCAATTGTTTTACAAGGAATATCTGTCCTGCCCGAAGAACTACAAAGCATCTTAACAGAACTTGTATGTTAAAGCTACATTTCTGAAAAAGTTACACAAGAGGAAAAGCAATCATCCTCCAGTCTTTTCTGACTCCTGGCACCTGCATGTGTGTCAGTGTACAACTATCATCCATAGGGCGTTCAGTGGTTGATTTTTGGAAAGTAGATTGCCAAACATTTCTTCTGAGGTGTCTCTGGGAGGACTTGAACCTTCAAACTGATTAATGGCCTGGTTATCCACTTCCAAAAGGTCACAGCCTTGTGAGCCCTATAGAACACATTTCTACTCTGAAATACATGAGTCAGAGTCGACTCAATGGTAACTGGTTTCTTTCTTTTTGTTTTTTGCCTTAGAGTATAGTGCTCTAAGCACAAGGCCCCTGTCAAAGTACTATAAAGCATGAAAACAAGTACCACGTAATCTGGACTTTCTCTCACATCTCATGAAGGGCTCCATATAGGAGTTGGAGAGCACACTATGCAGCTGATGCTAGGTATCATAGATAGACCGAACGACACCTCCAGATCAGTTCTTCCCAAGCAGAAGGTAGTTTGCGGTGGTCAACCGATGGGTCTGGGATGCTATCAATTTAAGTTCATCTAGAAATCAAGGACCTCATCATGTCGTAAACTGCAATCAACTGCCAAACCTGGAAACATTCTTTAACAAACATTAGAGCACAGAGGAGCAGAG
>NW_006922029.1:1672971-1678953 GCF_000298275.1 Orycteropus afer afer | reverse complement strand
ATTCTGACTCACTGTTGTTATTGTTAGGTGTCATCAAGTCAACTCTGACTCATAGCGACCCTACGTACAACAGAACGAAACACTGTCCAATCCTGTGCCAGCCTCATGATCTTGCTATGTTCAAGCCCATTTCCATCGAGTTCCATCACAGCCACTGTGTCAATGAATGTCATTGAGGGGCTTCCCCTTTTTCACAGACTCTCTACTTTACTAAGCATGATATTCTTCTCCAGGCACTGGTCTCTTATGACAGCATGACCAAAGTAGGTGAGAAGTCTGGCCATTCTAGCTTTCTAAGTACATTCCAGCTGCACATATTCCAGGACAGATCTGCTCATTCTCCTGGAAGTCTGTGGTGTTTTCAGTATTCTCAGCAACACCACAATTCAAATGCATCGATTCTTCTTTGGTCTTCCTTACTCATTGTTCAGCTTTCACATGCATATGAGGTGATTGAAAATGGCTTGAGTCAGGTGCAACTTAGTCTTTCAAAGTGATGTCTTTAGTCTTTAATACTTTAAAGACATCTTTTGCAGCAGATTTGCCCAGTGCAATACGACATCTAATTTCTTGACTGCTGCTTCCATGGGTGTTGATTGTGGAGCCAAGTAAAATGAAATCCCTTATAACTTGAATATTTTCTCTGTTTATCATGTTGCTTATTGGTCCAATTGTAAGAATTTTTCTTTCCTTTATGTTGAGGGATAATCTATACTCAATATTGTAGTCTTTGATCTTCATCAGTAAGTGCTTCAAAATCCTCTTCAGTTTCAGCAAGCAAGGTTGTGTCATCTGCATACTGCAGGTGGCTAATGAGTCCTCCTTCCATCCTGATGCTGCATTCTTCTTCATACAGTCCACTTCTAAGATTATTTGCTCAGCGCACAGATTGAATAAGTATGGTGAAAGGATTCAACCCTGATGCACACACTTTCTGATTTTAAGTATCCCCTTGTTCTGTTTGAATGACTGCTTCTTGATCTATGCTCAGTTTCCTCATGAGCACAAGAGTTCTGGAATTCTCTTTCTTCTCAATGTTATCCATAATTTGCTATGATCCACACAGTTGAATGCTTTTGTGTACTCAATGAAACACAAGTAAACATTTTTCTAGTGTTTGCTTTCAACCAAGATCTTTCTGACATCAGCAGTGATATCCCTGTTCCACATCCTCTACTGAATCTGGCTTGAATTTCTGTCAGTTCTATTAATAAACCGCTGCCACTATTTCTGAATTATTTTCAGCAGAATTTTACTTGTGCGTGATATTCATGATGTGGTTCATCCACTTCTGCCTTCTGTTGAATCGCCACTGTTTGGAATGGTCACTAATATGACTCATAGTGACCCGATATATAACAGAACAAAATGCTGCCCAATCCTGGTACATCCTCATAGTCCTTGCTGTGTTTGAGCCCATTACTGAAGTCACTGAGTGAATCCATCTCCTTGAGGGTCTGCCTCTTCTTCACTGACATTCATGAAGCATGACATCTTCCTCTAGGGATTGGTCCCTCATAATATATTCAGAATACTTGAGACAAAGTCTCACCATCCTCTCTTCTAAGGAACTTTCTGGCTGTACTTATTCCAACACAGATTTGCTTGCTTTCCTGGCAGTCCACAGTATAGTTAATGTTCTTCATCAGCATCGTAATTCAAGGGAATCGATTTTTTTTTCTTGGCCTTCCTTATTTATTGTCTGGCTGTTGCATGTATATGAAGTGACTGAAAATAACATGGCTTGTATCAGGCACACCTTAGTCTTCAGGGCAACATCTTTGCTCGTTCACACTTTAAAGATGTCTTTTGTAGCAGATTTGCACAATGCAATTTCTTTCTTTAAAAAATTTATTTATTTATTTTATTGTTGTTGTTGAGTATATACACAACAAAACATACACCAATTCAGTCGTTTCTATTTGTACAACTCAGTGACACTAACTCCGTTATTTGAATTGGGCAACCATTTTCACTCTCTTTCCCTGAGTTGTTCTTCCCTCATTGACATAAACTCACTGCCTCCTAAGTTTCCTACCTAATCTTTCAAGGTGCTACTGTCACTTTGCTGTCATGTAGATAGTTCTTAAAAAGCATAATGCTCCAGGCAAACATTTGTTACTAGTTAAGCTAAACTACTGCTTGGTTTCAGGGAGACTTTAAGGCATATTTTTGCTTTAAGGTTTAAAGATGATCTCAGGGCAATAGTTTCATGTGTTCATTCACCCTCCTTGGATACAGAAAGTTGGGAGTCCATGAAAATTTCAAGTTCTGTTCTGCATTTTCTCCCCTTTGATTAAGAATTCTCTGTAGAATTCTTGATGACAATGTAATGTTAGCTGGGCACAATCCAGTTCTGGTCTCATGGCAAAGGTGGGAGTTGTTCATGGAGGTAATTAGCCATACATTCCATATCTTCCTCCTACACCTGACTCTCCTTATTCCTTTGTTTCTCCATGTAAATAGAGACCAGGTATTGTACCTTGGATGCTGTCTGCAAACTTTTAAGACCACAGGCCCTACATAACTATAGTGGTTGAGTTTGTGTGTCAGCTTGGCTGAGCCTGGTTGAGTGACTGGACAGCTGGATGTAGTATTCCCCATGATGAGACTGCCAATCAACTCCATGGCAGAATCTACTGTAAGCAGATGAGTAGCTGCCTTTGGGTATGTGGTCTGCTTCCCATATATAAGAAACAGCTTTGGGAATGGTCTCTAGCTTATGGCACACTTGGATCCTGCATGGAGCCATGTCATTGTTCAGCAGCCTGCTATGCTCTTCAGACCTTGGGACTTCCAGTGGACTTGAATTAATGGCCTGCTGTGTTGTTTGGTAACATAAGAAATGTGCCATTTTATTTGTCGACCTTGAGCTTGTTAGCCTCAGCAGCCAGTAGCTGCCTGAGTGAAGAGATTCCTCTAGCTTCAGTGGGCCAGGAACAAGAGGCAGAGCTGAAGCCCAAAGTCGAGGGGTTTTCACACAGCCTCTAAAGCCTGGTATTTTGAACTTGAACTTCTAGCCTTATGAACTATAAGAGAATAAACTCCTGTTTGTTAATGCCATTCCATTTGTAGTATATATTCTTGTCAGAGTGGCACTAGGTAACCAGAACAATAAAAAAAAAAAAAAAAAAAACACTCACTGCCATCGAGTCAGATTTGACTCATAGCAACCCCTCCTTGGGTTTCAGAGGCAGTGTCAATATGGACATAGATTGCCCAACCTTCCGTCCAAGGAGTGGCTGGTGGGTTTGAATTGCCAGCCTTCTGCTTAGCAGTCAAATGCTTTAGGCACTATGCCACCAGAGCTCCCACATAACAAACTAGGAGGGAGAAAAGAAAGGCTAAACACATTATTAAGCCAATTGACTAGGATGTCCCATGAAACCATGACCCTAACCATCCACACCAAGGAACCAAATCTCAAGACATAACTCAGTTGTACATAAGCAGCCTCAACATTTGCTCTTACTTTTTTGTCATTGTTGTAAATAGACCTACCAGAAAACTTTTGTCAATTCAATTTCTTGACAGTAATTACAATAATGGGCTATACAATCTTACCTGTCATTTGATTTCTTGACTACTGCTTCTTTGTAGATCCAAGTAAAATGAAATATTTGACAATTTCAGTATTGCCTCTGTTTATAATGATGTTGCTTATTGCGCCAGTTGTGAAAATGTTTGGCCTTTACTAGTTAAAAGATTCCGCCATGCATCTATCTGTTTGTCATATTGTGGTTCGCATGTTGCTATGAAGCTGGAAGTTATGCTGGTGATTGGAATGTGAAAGTTAGAAGCAAAGAAAAATCATAGATAGTTGGAAAATAGGATCTTGGTGATAGAAATGATTCCAAAGATTGCACGATAGAATTTTGCAAGACCGATAACTTATCCATTGCAAATACCTTTTTCAACAACATTCACTCAGTTTTTTGAACTGTGGTGGCTTGAGTGTTGTTGTGAGGCTAGAGGCTATGCCATCAGTATTTCAAATGCCAGTAGGGTCACTCAGGTTTTCAGAACCTCGAGAGTAAGACAGACTAGACTAGGAAGAAGGACGGGGCCATTCACTTCTGAAAGAATTGGCCATGGAAAACCTTATGAATAGCAGTGAAGCAGTGTCTGATATATTACTGGAAAACTTCAAAAAGAACAATGAAACACTGTCTGATATAGTGGCACGAGATGAGCCCCGCAGATTGGAAGGCACTCAAAATATGATCCTCCTTAATGAAGAGATAATCTTAATGATGTGAATGAAGTAGTTTTCAGGACTTTCATTTGCTGATGGGGCATCTCTCAAAATAGGAAGAAACAGCTGCAAACACCCATTAACAAATGGAATGTAAAATGTACAAAGTATGAATCTAGGAAAATTGGAAGTTGTCAAAAATGAAATGTACCACAAAAATATGATATCCTAGGCATTAATGACCTGAAATCAACTTGTATTGGCCATTTTGAATCAGACAATCATATGGTCTGCTATACTGTGAATGACAAATTGAAGAGGAATAGTGTCACATTTATCATCAAAAAGACTATATCAAGATCTATCCTGAAATACAGTGCTGTCAGTGATAGACTAATATCCATGCACCTACAAGGAAGACCAATTATATGACTATTATTCAGACTTACTTAAGATTTTCACCAACTTCCACAGTCTGAAATTGACCAAATATGCAATTAAGATGTATTGGTTATTGGACTGAGAAGTTTGGAAACAAAGAAAAAGCCTTGGTAGCTGGAAAATATGGCCTTGCTCATAGAAATTATCGATGACTTATTCATAGCAAATACCATATTTCAACAATGGCCACTATACATGTGGGTCTCATCAGATGGAATACACAGAAATCAGGCAACTACATCTGTGGAAAGAAGCCATAGAGAAGCTCAATATCCTCAGTCAAAACAAGGCCAGGAGTTGACTGTGGAACAGATGCAAATTGCTCATATGCAAGTTCAAGTTGAAGCTGAAGAAAATTAAAACAAGTCCATGATAGCCAAAATATAACCTTGAGTATATCCCAACTGAATTTAGAGACCATGTCAAGGACAGATTTGACACATTGAATAGCAATGACTGAAAACCAGATGAATTATGGGTTGACATCAAGAACATCATACAAGGTCATTAAAAAGACAGGAAAGGAAGAAAAGATCAAAATGAATAACAGAAGACACTCTGAAACTTGCTTTTGAATGGAGAGTAACTAAAGTGAGTGGAAGCAATGTTGAAATAAAAAATGTGAACAGACAATTTCAAAGGGCAGCTCGAGAAGATAAAGCAAAGTATTATAATGAAATGTGCAAAGATCTGGAATTAGAAACCAAAAGGGAAGAACCTGCTTGGCATTTCTCAAGTGGAGAAAACTGACAATGTAATCTTAGCTGGGCACAATCCAGTTCTGGTTTCATGACAAAGGTGGGAGTTGTTCGTGGAGGTAATTAGCCATGTATTCCATATCTTCCATATCTTGAAAAAATTCAAGCCTCAAATTACAGCATTGAAGGATTCTATGGGCAAAATACTGAATAAAGAAGATGGAAAGAATACACAGTCACTGTACCAAAAAGAATTCATCAACGTTCAATCATTTCAGGATGCAGCATATGATCAAGAACCAATGGCACTGACGGAAGGAGTCTAAGCTGCACTGAGTGAATTGGTGAAAAACAAGGCTCCAGATACTTCAACAAACAAATGCAGCTCTGGAAGCACTTATTCATCTACACCAGGAAATTTTGAAGACAGCTACCTTGCCAACTGACCAGAAAAGATCCATATTTGAACCCATTACAAAGAAAGGTGATCCCACAGAATGTGGAAATCATTGAACAATATCATTAATATCACAAACAAGTAAAATTTTGCTGAAGATAATTCAAAAATAGTGGTAGAAATATATTGAGAGGGAATTTTCAGAAATGCAGGCTGGATTCAGAAGACGATGTGTAACAAAGAATATCATT
>NW_006922029.1:1660251-1671101 GCF_000298275.1 Orycteropus afer afer | reverse complement strand
GTATGGATTACATCTCAATGTAAAGAAGACAAAAATCCTCACAACTGGACCAATAAGCAGCATCATGATAAATGGAGAAAAGATTGAGATTGTCAAAGAATTCACGTTGCTTGGTTCTACAATTGACACCAATGGAAGCAGCAGTCAGGACATTAGACAACATGTAGCACTGGGCAGGTTGGCTGCAAAGAAACTCTTTCAAGTGCTGAGGAGCAAGTATGTCTTCTTGAGGACTAAGGTGTACCTGACACAAGCCATGATATTTCCAATCACCTCATATGCATGAGAGCTGGACAATTAATAAGGAAGACCGAAGAAGAGGTGATGCTTTTGAATTGTGGTGCTGGCAAAGAATGCTGAGGGTACCATGGACTGCCAAAAGAACTAACAGATCTGTCCTGGAAGAAGTGTAGCCGAGATGCTCCTTGGAAGTGAGGATGGCCAGACTTCATCTCACCTACTTTGGTCATGTTGTCAGAGGGGACCAATCCCTGGAGAAGAATGTCATGCTTGGTAGGGTGGAGGGTCGACGAAGGAGGGAAAGGCCTTGAACGAGATGGATTGACATGGTGGCTGCAATGATGGGCTCAAGAATAGCAAGGATCATGGAGCTGTCGCAGGATTGGGTGGTGTTTCCTTCTGCTGTGCATAGGGTCGCTATGAGTCGGAAATGACTCAGCAGCACCTAACAACAACAAGGCATTCGACTGTGTGAGTCTTAACAAATTACAGATAACATTGCAAAAACTGGGAATTCCAGAACACCTAATAGTGTTCATAAGGAGCCTGTACATAGACCAAGAGGCTGTTGTTCAAACAGAACAAGGGAATTCTTCATGGTTTAAAATCAGGAAGAGCATACATCAGGGTTGTATCCTTTCACCACACTTATTCAATGTGTATGCTGCGCAAATAATGTGAGAAGCAGGACTATATGAAGAAGAATATGGCATCAGGATTGGAGGAAGACTCATTAACAGTCTGCGATACGCAGATGACACAACGTTGCTTGCTGAAAGTGAAGATGACTTTAGGCATTTACTAATGAAGACCGAAGAAGAGTTGATGCTTTTGAGTTGTGGTGCTGGAGAAGAATGCTGAAAGTACCGTGGACTGCTAAAAGAACTAACAGATCTGTCCTGGAGGAAGTGCAGCCAGAATGCTCCTTGGAAGCAAGAATGGCCAGACTTCGTCTCACCTATTTTGGTCATGTTGTCAGAAGGGACCATTCCCTGGAGAAGGATGTCATGCTTGGTAGGGTGGAGGGTCGACGAAAGAGGGGGAGGCCTTCAACGAGATGGATTGATATGGTGGCTGCTATGATGGGCTCAAGTATAGCAGGGATTGTGGGGCTGGCGCAGTATCGGGCAGTGTTTCGTTCTGCTGTGCATGGGGTCACTATGAGTCGGAAACGACTCGACGGCACTTAACAACAACAACAACAATGAAGATCAAAGGCTACAGTCTTCAATACAGATTACACCTCAACATAAAGAAAACAAAAATTCTCACAGCTGGACCAACAAGCAACATCATGTTAAATGGAGAAAAGATTGAAGTTGTCAAAGGTTTCATTTTACTTGGATCCACAGTCAACATCCATGGCAGCAGCAGTCAAAAAATCAAAGGACATATTGCATTGGGCAAATCTGCTGCAAAAGATCGCTTTTAAAGTGTTAAAGAGCAAAAATGTTTTAAAGTCAGGGTTTTGGTTACCTTTGGAGGAGGGGGTAGCTTGGAGGCCTCCTGAGGAAGGCTTCTGAGTTGCCACTAATGTTCTAAATCTTGACCTGGATGGCATTTATCATTTATCTTCACATATTTTTTCATGTATTTCTCTCTCATTTTGTTATACTTTAGTGTTGTTGTGTGATGTCAAGAAATTCTGACTCATAGTGACCCTGTGTGACTGAGCAGAACTGCCCCCACAGAGTTTCCTAGGCTGTTATCTTTGTGGAAGTAGATTACCCACCCTTTTCTCCCTCAGAGCCACTGGATGGGTTCCGACCACCAACCGTTGGGTCAGCAGCTGAGCACTTACCAGGGCTTCTTCATGTGTTAATTTTTAAAAGTTCATTTTACTATACCAAACTATACCTTTACTATCTACTATTGTGTAAGTTATTGATAACATTGAGAATAATGGGAAATGCAGAACACTTAATTGTGCTCGTGAGGAACCTGTACATAGACCAGGAGGCTGTTGTTTGAAAAGAACAAGGAATACTGCATGTTTTAAAATCAGGAAGGAGTGCATCAGGGTTGTATCTTTAACCATACTTATTCAATCTGTATGCTGAGCAAATAATCCGAGAAGCGGGACTGACTATATGAAGAAAAGTGTGACATCAGATTTGGAGGAAGACTCATTAACAATCCGCAATATGCAGACGACATAACTTTGCTTGCTGAAAGTGAAGATGACTTGAAGCACTTATTGATGAAGGGTAAAGACAACAATTTTCAGTATGGCTTACATCTCAACATAAAGAAAATGAAAATCCTCGCAACTGGACCAATAAGCATCATCAAGATAAATGGAGAAAAGGTTGAAGTTGTCAAAGATTGAGTATTACTTGTTTCCAGAATCAACACGTATGGAAGCAACAGTCAAGACATCAAACAACATATTGCACTGGGCAAATCTGCTGCACAAGACCTCTTCAAAGTGCTGAAAAGCAAAGATGTCTCTTTGAAGACCAAGGTGTGCCAATCCCAAGCCATGGTGTTTTCAATCGCCTCATATGCATGTGAGGGCTGGACAATGAATAAGGAAGACTGAAGAAGAGTTGATGCCTTTGAGTTATGGTGCTGGCAAAGAATACTGAAAGTACCATGGACTGCCAGAACTAACAAATCTGTCCTGGAAGAAGTGCAGCTAGAATGTTCCTTGGGAGTGAGAATTGCCAGACTTCATCTCACCTACTTTCATCATGTTGTCAGAAGGGACCATTCCCTGGAGAAGGATATATTGCTTGGTAAAGTGGAAAGACGACAAAAAAGGGGGTAGCTCGCAATGAAATGGACTGACACAGTGGCTGCAATGATGGGCTCAGGTATAGAGAGGATTGTGAAGCTGGTGCTAGACTGGGCAGTGTTTCACTCTGTTGTGAGCAGGGTTGCTATGAGTCAGAGATGACTCGACCTCACCTAACAACAACAATAACAATTGTGTAGAAACCTACCACTTGTCTGTCAGTTTGTCATAATGTGGTGGTTTGTGCATTGCTGTGAGGCCAGAGGCTACGACATTTCAAATACCAGTAGGCTCACCCATGGTAGACAGGTTTCAGTAGAGCTTCCAGACTAAGACAAGCTAGGAAGAAGGATGGGACCATCCACTTCTCAAAGAATTGGCTATTGGAAACCTTACGAATAGCAGTGAAACAGTCTGATATATTACTGGAAAACATGAATAGACTAAGGAGGTGCACCTAACTGAAGCCATGGTATTTTCAATCGCCTCATATGCATGTGAAAGCTGGACAATTAACCAGGAAGACTGAAGAAAAGCTGATGCATTTGAACTGTGGTGTTGGCGAGGAACCCTGAAAGTACCATGGACTGCAAGAATAAACAAATCTGTCCTGGAAGAAGTGCAGCTGGAATGCTCCTCAGAAGGCAGGCTGGCCAGGCTTCATCTCACCTACTACGAAATGTTGTCAGAAGGGACTAGGCCCTGAGAGGCATACCATGCATGGTAAAGTAGAGAGTCAGAGAAAAAGGGGATGACCCTCAATGAGGGGGACTGACATGTCAGTGGCTGCAACAACGGGTTCAAGCACAGCAACGACTGTGAGGATGACACAGGACCAGGCAGTGTTTTGATCTGTGGTACAAAGGGCTGCTATGAGTTGGAGCCAACTCGGTGGCACCAAACAACACAACAACATTGTGTAAAAAATAAGAGTAAACACTCCAAGATTTTGTGTAGTGTCTTTGAAAGCTACACAAAATCTGGGAGCCTTTATAGTCACCTTTTGTTACTTTATTTCTCAATGCATTCTTTCCCCTCAATTTTCCAAATACCCTGAGAAAATCTATGTCGTACAATAAACAAACTGTGCTGTAGCTTTGTTCCTGGCCCATGCACACCACATCAAGTCCAAAAAGGATTAAAACCTTGCACACAAATCTCTTTTGTCTCCTAACAACACCAGTGCCACCCAAAGCACCACAATGGCCCAGAAATGGAAACAGGCGTCTTGACCATTTCCCTGAGGAACGCCACAGAGACTCATTGTGGTGTTGCAAAGGGCAAGACTTCCCGGGAAAATACCTCAACAGGAAGCAAGCTGCCTCACCCAACTGCTCCAACATAGCTATGTTGATGCCACTTGCAGAAATTAGTTCTTCCTGGTTGTTGCTGTTAGCAACTTTCCAGTTGGCTCCCGATGCATGGCAATGCCATGTATAACCAAATAGAACACGGCACCCCCATTCTTGGTTGGGGATCAGACTGCTGTGATCCATAGAGTTTTCATTTGCTCGTTTTCAGAAGTAGAGAGCCACTCCTTTCTTGCTGGTAAGTCTTAGTCTGGAAACTCTATTGGATTCTGTTCAGCATCGTAGCAACAGGCCAACTGGACAGACGCGTGGTGGCTGCACATGGGACACGTTGACTGGAAGTTCAATGTGGGTCTCTCATATAGAAGACAAGAATGTTACCACTAAGCCATTACTGCTCACTGTTTCCTGGTTAGATTCTAGATAAATAATGTTCACAGAAGAGAGTTAAGAAGGAGCTAGGTGGCAGTATACTGGGAAAACAAAAAGTACTGAATTTTAATTCTGGCTCTTTCTAACTAGTTGTTTGGTGCAGGCCAGCTCACAGAACCTATCTAGCTGTTAGTGTCTTTGTACATAAAATGGAACATTTGGGGGAAAAAAAAAACTGTGTCGTTACAGAACTTCTAGATGGTAGGGAAGTCAAGACAACTACAAGATAGAACAGACTGTTCTAAACTTGGAAAGAAAAATATAAATCACAGGGTAACCTCAAAGAAAAATGATAAACCTTCACATCAAAATTAAAAAAGAGGACCAGCCTAAATATTCAGCAAATACTAAAACAATAGCAATGAAGGAAGTGATAACATGATTCATAAACAAAACGAGCTCAGCACAGAAAATTATATGGAACAAAGAAATCAACACCACCAAAAAAGCACATAACAAAAATTACAGCAACAAATTCATATTTGCTGATTATGACATATCTGGCAAGGGACTTATCTCTAAGATTTATAGAAAACTACAACACTTCAACACCAAAGGAATTAATAATCCAATTGAAAAATGGGTTGGAGACATGAATAGACAATTCACCAAGGATGATATTCAGGTGGCCAGCTAATACATGAAGAGATGCGACCAATCATTGGCCATCAGAGAAATGCAAATCAAAAGAACAGTGAGATAACTTCTCGTCTCACCCCAGCACTGATGGTAAGGTTCAATGAGACAGAAAATAACAAATGCCGGTGGGGATGTGGAGAGATTGGGACTCTCATACACTGTTGGTGGGACTGTGAAGGGATACAACCACTGTGGAAAGCAATATGGTGATTCCTTAGAAAGCTGGAATTGGAGATACCATTTGACCCAGCAATCCCATTACTACATATATATCCTAGAGAGGTGAGAACCAGGACAGGAACAGATATATATGCACACTCATGTTCATCACAGCACTATTTACAATGGCAAAAAGATGGAAACAACCTAGGTACCCATCAGTGGAAGAAAGGATGATCAAACTATAGTACATACACATAATGGAATGCTATGCAGCACTAAAGAATAATGTAGAGTCTGCAAAACACTGCATAATATGGATGAACTTGGAGGACATTATGCTGAGTGAAATAAGTCAATCACAGAAGGGCAAATATAGTATTGGTTCGTTGTTGTGAAGGGTCAAAGAAAGGTTTATATATGGGGGAAACTTTCTTTGTTAGTTGCCAGTGGTGGGAAGGGAGGGGAGGGAACACTGCAAAAAAAAAAAAAAAAACATTGACCCATTTCACTTTAGTTTTTTGTATTTCACTATAAATAAATTACATTTCAATAAAATACATTAAAAAAGAAAAGGGACATTTGACTGGATAATCTCAAGCCCGTATACAGTATAAACATTCTTTGATATACCCTGGTGGCTCCTTTCAGCTATTTTTTTAAAACCCTAAGGAGCCTTGGTTGTGTAGTGACTAAGGCATTTGACTGCTAACCAGAAGGGTGGCAGTTAAAACTCACCAGCCACTCCGTAGAAGGAAGACTGGGCAATCTACTTCTGTAAAGGTTTACCACCTGGGAAACCTGAGTCAGAATCGACTGGATGGCAGTGAGTTTGGTTTGTTTTTGTTTGTTTATTTGTTTGTTGTTTTTTATTCTAAGAGCTTGTTTTACATTCAACGTCATGTGTACATTTAGTTTCATTCCCCATTCGCCGTGTCCAACCTTAACCCAGTCTGCTCCCCTCCCGACCCTGCAACCCTTCCCCTGTGCCCCTCATAATTATGCACTCCTGTTTGTCCTGCATTTCCTCAGTTTGAATGTTGGTCCTCTGGTGTCCCATGGTCTATTGCTCTATTGAGTGTGTGGGTGTGGCATCCTGGGTTGAGTTGTCTGCGTGTACGCATTGTTAACTATTGGGCTGAGAGCCCACCCCTGGGAGTGAGTTTTATTCCAGGCACCGAATGTATTTCAGGGCCATAGTATTAGGAGGTATACTCTAGACCAAGGATAGACTCAACTGAGGCTAATCTTGTACAGACACCAGTGATACAAAATACCTGCAGTCCTTATAGAAACAATAGAAGACAGACACAGAGTAACCCTCACAGACAACCAGACACTATGGAGGAGAGATCCAATAGAGCTACTACCTCAGGACCATAGTACTGGGGTACACCAGACTCAATTGGCACAACAAAATACATAAAAGCATTGCTCCACATCCTACATTGGTGAGTAGCAACTGGGGTCTTAAAAGCTTTCAAGCAGCCATCTAAGATGCAGCTAATGATCTCCTACCATCAGAAGTGAAGAAGAATGCACACACACACACACATAAGGTCATTTAAAAGTGATCAGCCCTAGGACATGATGGCCCTCAAGACCAGAAGAACTGGATGGTTCCAATGCCAACCACTCAGGAAAGGATCAAATCTAGAGATCCTGGATAGAGTGGGAGGGAAAATGTGGCACAAAATCCAAAAACTCAATAATGACCAGAATTACTGGTCAGATGAAATCTGGTGAGACTCCCAATACTATGTTTGTTTGTTTGTAAGGATCCCTGGTGGTGCAGTAGGAGCTCTGGTGGTGTAGTGCCTAAGGCACTTGACTGCCAACCAGAAGGCAGGTGGTTCAAACCCACCAGCCACTCCTGGGAAGGAAGGTTGAGCAGTCTCCTTCCGTAGTGATACCGCCTAGGAAACCCAAGGAGGGGTTGCTATGAGTCGGTCCTACTCATGGCACATAACAACAACAACAACAATGGTGGTACAGTGGTTACAGCACTTAGATGCTAACTAAAGGATAGATAGTTTGAACGCACCAGCCTCTCCATGGGAGAAAGATGTGGCAATCTGGTTCCATAAGATTACAGCCTTGGAAACCGTATGGGGCAGTGATCTGTCTTAAAGGGTTGCTATGAGTCAGAATTTACTCCATGCCAGTAGTACCCTGAGCCCATGGACTCTAAAGCGGTACTGTGTACTGGTGCCCTCTGCTGGCTGGCCTATGCCATTGCTTTGTTGCACATACAGTTGCTCATTTGCTCCCTGCAAGGGAACTTGTGCTAAAATTGTGGCCCCTCTACTAGAGCTCAGCCAGGCAGTGCCAGGTTTAAATCCATAACTTTGGGAGCTTTGATTCTCGCATATCATTAAATATAATAGTTCATAGGAGCACTGGCACCCCCCCCCAAAAAAAAAAAAAAAAAGCACAATTCTTTTAATACAACTGGCCAGATTGTCATAGACAGGAAGGAAATTTTACTTGTATTTTCACAAATGTTTGGACAGGATATGATTTCCAATCAGAAGCATTTTAAATTGTTCTGAAAAAATCTAAACCTGCATACAATTAACATGTTACAGAAACTGGAATCTCCCTACGTACCTCTCATTGTGATGGTCAGCTGTTCAAACCCACCAGCTGCTCCGTGGATGGAAGACAGGAAGGAGATCTACCTCAGTAAAGATTTATAGCCTTGGAAACCCAATGGCAGTTGCTTTGAGTCAGAAATGGCAGTGAGTTTGGGTTTTTTTGGTTTGGTATGAACACATTAGACAGCCTCCAGCCTTCATCGTTCTGAGCATGATGTGTCCAACATGATTACAAGTGTCCAGTTACTCAGGACATGGGGCTCTAGTGATGTAGTGATTAAAGCATTTCACCGCTAACCAAAAGTTCAGCAGTTTGAACCCATCAGCAGCTGCAGGGTAAAAAGATGAGACAATCTGCTTCCATGAAGACTGACAGCCTTGGAAACTCTATGGAGCAGTTGTACTCCATCTTCTAGGTGTGCTGTGAATCAGAATCAACTTCATGGCAGTGAGTTTGGTTTGGGTTTTGCTTCTGTAAAGATTGACAGCCTTGGAAACATTATAGAGGAGTTCTACTCTGTCTTGAAGGGACACTGTTGGTCAGAATTGACTGGATGGCAGTGGGTTGTTTTTTGTTGTTAGTTATTCAGGACCAGATATGGAACACCTAGCAGCTGCCATACTCAGACTCATAAACCACCACCATCAACATCTTTGGCCTCTGAAAACAACCAAAGGACAGAGTGCGTAGTCATTAAGCACTTACTATGTGCCAGCCGATGTTTATGCTCAGGAAATATAAGTGTGAGCAAAAAGAGACACATCTGTGGACTTCATGGAAATAACACTCTAAGACAATCATAACATGCATAGGTTAACGAGACATTGCCCTCAGCTAAGTGAAAGCCCCTTCTACATCTTCAGGTTTAGAAAGATCTCATGGAAGTCAACCACGAAAAGACAAATATTTCATGAGACCACTACTGCAAAAAGTCAAGAAAAGGTTTGCACACAGAAAGAATCATTCTTTGAAGGTTACCAGGGGTGGGAGGTGGAGGGAGGGTAAATGACTAACGAGAGAGTAAACACATACTAACCTGAGTGAAGCGAGAGGCAATGATCAATAAGGGAGAGGTCAGCACAAAATGATCAGGGAGACACAGGGAGGAGCACAAGAGTCAAAGGCATCAAAAATGAATACTATGCATACACCACCCTGCAATAACAGTAATAACAGTAATGTATAAGTGGAAACACAGATATTCAAGGTAAACAGGGATAGGAAGGCAAAGGGGTTTGTACCCACCAAAACATACAGGTTTGACAGGATATCTCTACCTACGTATTTATATGTGCTGCAAATATACCCATGAATATGGTAGAGCATAAAGGGGCCAAAGTTATGAAAACTTCTTAGTTATAAACAAACACCTTGAGAGAATGAGTTTCTGGGCACGGGGAATCAGAGGACACTAGGTCAATTGGCGTAACACAGTCCACAAAGACAATGCTCTACGTCCTACTTTGGTAAGTGGTGACTGGGATCTTAAAAGCTTATGAGCAGCCATCTAAGGTGCAAATATTGGTCTCTCCTTGTCCAGGGCAAAGAAAAGTGAAGGAAGTCAAAGATGCATGGAAACAATTAGTTCAAAGAATTCATGGACCACGTGAATCCCAGCCTCCATGATCCTGAGACCTGAAAAACTAGATAGTGCGCAGCTGACCACTCAGAAAAGGATCACAATAAGGGTCTTGGGTAGTGTTGGAGAAAAATGTGGAACAAAACTCAAAATCATAAAAAAAAAAAAAAAAACAGGCTTACGGCTCTGATGAAGAACCCCCAGACTAGGGCCCTTAGACACTCTTCAAGCCAGGAATTGAACTCAATGCCTGTGACTAGACAGGCCTATCTTGTGAACAATAACACCAGGAAGGTATGCAGTCATTGGAACAATCAACTATACCGATCAAAGGGCAATATTTGCCCAGGGATAAAGCTAGGAAGGCCAGAAGGAAGGAAAGAAGGACAGAGGGTAATAAACACAGGGAGAAACTGGGAAGAGTGCTGGTGCCCCGTGGGGATTCCAATGAATGTCATGGAAAAGCAGTTTGCTCTGCAAACTTTCATCAAAATCACAATTTAAAAAAAAGAAAAAGAAAAAATCTCATTGATTTTCTATACAAGAAGAAAGGATTTGGGGGAAAAGGGTGATACTAAGGTGTTATGGACTGAATTATGTCCTTCCCAAAATGTACTTTGTAAATCTTAACCCCTAAATCCATATAATTAGGGAGCTCTGGTGGCATAATGGGTAAGGTATTGTCTGCTAATTAGAAGGTCAGGAGTTTAAACCCACCATCTGCTCCTTCAGAAAAAGATGAGCCAATATAGTTCTGTAAAGATTTACAGCCTTGGAAACCCAATGGGGGTCTCTGTGCATTAGAACTGACTCTATGGCAGTGGGGTGTTTTATATATATCCATAATTATAATCCCATTTGGGAATGGGTTGTCTCTGTTATATTAATGAGGCAGGATTAGTGTAGGGTGTGGCTTGTGTCAATTTCGTTTTCGACTGAAAGGAGCAGAGATGGGGGAGACAGATGCCATGCCACAGGCAAAGCACCAGAGCCAAGCAAAAGACACTAAACAGAGACAAAGACCACCGCCCAGGACCCACAGAGACAGAAAGCCTTCCCCGAGAGCTGGCATCCTGAACTCAGATTTCTAGTCTCCTAAACTATGGAGCTCTGGTAGCATAGTGGCTAAGGCACTTGACTGCTAATCAGAGGGCTG
>NW_006922029.1:1657291-1659696 GCF_000298275.1 Orycteropus afer afer | reverse complement strand
GCAGTGAGTTTGGTTTTCTTTGGTTTTACAGTTGGTTCTATATGTTAATGGTCCCTGCCACATAATATTTGAAGGATGCTGATGAAAAAGCTAAACAAGAAACAAAAACTCAATCATATATAAATTATGAGTAATCTCAGTTTGCTTTTAACTAAGCAATTCTGATTAAAATTTAGAAACTCAAACATTTTTTGGGGTTAGACAAGAAGACATGCAAAAAGAAGCATGACTTCCGTGTCCCCTCCCTAGGCCAGTGGAATATGGGAGGTAGGGAATTAAAGAAAACGGTTTGCACTTGCTGCTAAACCAGAGATTGGTGCTTTAAACCACCTAGTGGTACCTCCTAGGGGATCAGCAAAAAAGGGGAGGACCCTCAACGAGATGCATTGACAGAGTGGTTGCAATGATGGGCTCAAGCAAAGCAGGTTTTGTGAGGGTGGCACAGGACCAGGCTGTTCCATTGTTGTATGTAGGGTTGCTGTGAGTTGGAATCAATTCGAGGGCACCTAACAACAACAACAGTGATACCTCAGAAGAAAGGTCTGGCAATCTGCTGCCATTAAGATCACAGCCAAGAACATCCATCCTGTGGAAAAGTTCTCTTCTGCAACGCATCGATCACCATGAGGCAGCTTCCAACAACAAGGGGAGATTTAGAAAAACTAAGTGTAGAAGTTCAATTAATGAATGAGAATAATTCTCTTGGATCTTTGATTTAAGATGAGGGCCAAAAAAAAAGATGAATTTGGTTCCTAAGAAGTTTTTGTTTGTGCACAGGTGTCCACAAAAAGGGCTGCTTGCTCTTAGACTCATAAGCAATCAAGTAAAGAAGGAAAGAAAGGCAGGAAGACAGGGTGAAGTCTGGCTGAGACCCAGGGAAAGTGGGGGAGGCTGAACCATCAGGATGAAGAGATGAAGCATTCTGTTGTGTGGGCATAAACCCTTTGAGGGGGAGTCCAAGAGTGTTGCCCTCTTTGAACAAGCACAGAGCTGGCTGTGAGAATGGATACATATGTTGCTCAATTGTTTACAACTCAGTGCCATGATTTAAGCCATCTATTCCTCTAAAGATAAATGACTGAAGTAAAGGCTGTAACAACAGCTGGGCTTGTATAAAGGTGAAGTCCTGGACTTTGAACTTGGGTAGAAAGACTCGTGTTGAACAATAACAACCAGAATTACTGGTCGGATGGAGTCTGCTGGAAGCCCCCCACCCCCACCCCAGGACTGTGGCCCTGGGATACACTTCCGGCCTGGCATAAAACTCACTCCCAAGGGCTGGCTCTCAGGCCAATAGTAAACAAGATGTACATGCAGACCACTCAACCCAGGGCAATGCACCCACCTACTCCACAGAGATACACCCCTTGGAGCAATCAGCCACAGGGCACCAGAGGGGCAGCATTCACATGGAGGGAAAGCTGGACACACAGGTGTGCGTAACTAAGAAGGGCACGGGGATGAGGGGGAGTCACAGGGAAGGGAGAGGAAGAGAGTGGGTTAGGGCTGGGGATGGTAATCAAGGAATGAAACCAAATGTACATGAACTGTTGACTGTAAAACAAATTCTGCTCTGTAAATTTGCACCCAAAGCACAATTAAGAAGAAAAAAAAAAGATCTGTGTTGAGATGTCAGATCACCTTCAGGCCTGTGTGCCTTCAAGTCAAACATCACTGAAGTAGAATGCAGGTTTGGACTTTGGGAAGAAACAACAATGTTGTGTGCAATCAGAAGATAAACAATCCCGTGTAAATAATGGCTCCGTTTTGTATAACACTGGGTGGAAGCTACCAGCAGTGGGAGCTTGAAGTGTCAAACACACTAGAAGGGTTTTGCTCAAAACAAGCCTTCTCAACTCCATGATTGTGATGTCCCTATTTATTGCTTGGCTGCATTGTTATAGTAAAATAAGGCAGAATGAGCAAAGATGAGAAATTTGAAAAATGCATTATACTGACACCCAAACCCATTGCCAACAAGTTGATTCTGTCTCACAGCAACTCTATAGGACAGAGTAGAACTGCACCATGGGCTTTCCAAGGCTGAAATCCTTATGGAAGCAGACAGTCCATCTTTCTCCCATGGAGCTGCTAGTGGGTTGGAACTGCCAACCTCTAGGTCAGCGTTGGACGCTTTAATCACTGTGCCTCCAGGGCTCCATGAACTAGACTATGTAACTCTAAACGCAACACTATATGATTGGTTATAAGGTTATGGG
Source organism: Orycteropus afer afer (assembly GCF_000298275.1). Classification (NCBI taxonomy): domain Eukaryota; kingdom Metazoa; phylum Chordata; class Mammalia; order Tubulidentata; family Orycteropodidae; genus Orycteropus; species Orycteropus afer. Next base: position 1,657,477 of record NW_006922029.1, on the reverse strand, counting down.
GTTAAATTCATGCATATGTTTTTGGTTCTTTTAATTGTAAATACGTGTGTAAAGAGTCATCTGTCTTTTCAACATTCTTCAATTGTTGAACGACAATTCAGTGACAGTTATGTTCATCATGTTATCCAGCCATCACCATTATCTGTTTCCACATTTTCCAATCACCCTTCACAGCCCACTGTTCCG
>NW_006922029.1:1649719-1656816 GCF_000298275.1 Orycteropus afer afer | reverse complement strand
TCAAAAGGACAAACACCGTATGGATCCACTTCCGTGAATGCCTAGAGACAAAAGTTTGTCAGTGGTCAGCAGGGATGCAGCAGGGAGAAAAGGGCAATTATTGCTTAAGGATACTGCGTTTCTGCTTGGGATGATAACATTTCTTCTGGAAGTGGAGGATGGGGATGGCTGCACAACCTTGTCAATGTAATTCATGTCATTGAGCTGCACACTTCAGACTGGTTGAAACAGAAATTTTTTTGTGATTCATATTTTACCACATACAAAAAAAGATCCTGACTACAAATAATTTTAAAAAACGATAATAATTTTTGAAAAGGGTGCAGCGATTTCTATGAAAAATTGAGCACCAATAAAATTCCCTCTTATGGTAATATTTCAAAGTACAAATAACTTCAGATAATAACTCCTTTCCAGAAATGTAACTCCTGTAAATGGTGTGCGTGCATATTGGTGGGCACTGATTTGGGCCCTAAATGGGAAAAAATGAGAGACATCTAGATTTTAATTGCATTATTTTTAATATATTCTAGGAATCTACTAAAATATTTGTTCTTGTCATTCTCCTCAACTTAATTTTCTGTGTAAGGATTTAATAAATGTTACATTGGTAAGTAAGGCAAGGAAACCAAACTATACTCAAAAAGACACTCATATAGATCACTGTTCATTGCAGTACCAATCACAATAGCCAAGAAGTGGAAACAACAAACTCCCATCAGCATGTGAACGGATAAACAAAATATGATGCATACATGCAATGGAATACTACTCAGCCAGTTGTTATGTGCCGTCGAGTCGGACCCGACTCCTAGCAACCCCTCCTTGAGTTTCTAAGGCGGTATCACTATAGAAATAGATTGCCCAACCTTCCTTCCGAGGAGTGGCTGGTGGATTTGAACTACCAGTCTTCTGGTTAACAGTCAAGTGCCTTAGGCACTACACTACCAGAACTCCACTCAGCCAGTAGGAGAGATGAAGTCTTGATACATGCTACAGTATGGCTGGAGCTTGATGACATTCTGCTGAGTGAAATAATTCAATCACAAAAGAATAAATATTATGTGAGCTTATATAAAAAATACAAGAAAGACAAATGTATAGGGACTAAAGTTTATTAATGGTTATCAGGGGTGGGAGGAAGGGAGAAAAGAGGGGTGCATGGCAATGGAAAAAACACATGGATTAAGGGCAAGGTTATACAGCTATTATTGTCATTGCTGTCAATAAGTTGTACACCAGTAAAAAGTTGCATTGGAAGAAGTTGTGTCATAGATACTGTGTAGTTAAGGTTGTGTGTCAGCTTGGCTGGGCCTGGTTTTGAGTGGCTGGGCGGCTGGATGTGGTTATTCCCCACGGTGAGATTGGCATCAACTCCAGGGTGGGATCTACTGTCAGCAGGTCAGCAGCTGCCTTAACAGGTTGTATACTGTCTTCTTCCAGTACATAAGAAGAAGCTTTAAGAAAGGTCTCAAGCTTCTTGACATTTAGCTGAGTCTTTGTTCAGCAGCCCACCATGTTTTCTGCCAATCTTGGAACTGTTTCTGACTTGAACGAGTGGCCTGCCCTGTTGCTTGATAATCTTGGGGCTGTGCCATTTTACTTGACCTTGGGTTTGTCAGCCTCAGCAGGCAGCAGCTGCCTGGGTTAAGAGACACCTCCAGCTTCAGTTGGCCAGGAGCAAAAGGGACAGCTGAAGCTCAAGGTCAAGGGGCCTTCACTGGGCCCCTAGAGCTGGCGCTTTGAACTCAGACTTCTAGCTTCCTAAACTGTAGGAGAATAACTCCCTGTTTGTGATAAGCCCATCTGTTTGTGTTTTCTGTTACAGCAGCACTAGAGGACAGCTGAGGCTGCTTATTACAACCAAACACTTCATGGGATTTGGTTCTTTGGTTATGAAGTTTAGGGTCATGGTTTTATGGGACATCACCATTAACTGGCCTGATAATGTGCTTAATATGGCTGTTCTACCACAAAGTTCAATTATGAGGGAAGCAATAAGCTATGATTCAAGTTCAGGAGTGCACTCTGTCTCTTGCAGCCAGCCCTCTCACTTAGCAGCCAGCAGTCTCTCTCTCAGCAGCACGTGTCTCTCACATCTCTCTCAGCAAGTGCATGTCTCTCAGGAGCGCATTTCTCTCAGCAGCCCGTCTTTCTCAGCCAACAGTCAGAGAGACTCCTTCTGCCTCTAGGAGGGTTCCTTTTGAGCCTGGCAGAGTGGCCATACTAACCAATCGCAACATCAGAATTCTATACACCTGAGAGAGAGCAAACTTCCCAGAAGATTGCTTCATGCCACTCTCAACAGAAATGCCCCAGGTGGATAACTTTAACAAGCTTCTTCTCAGCTGCTTGTGGCAAATTCCACCACAGAGTTTAGAAAGACATGGCTAGAAAAGCTACACTATGTAATTTACTACACCACAGGCCACCCCCTGGCTTTTCTAGCCATTATCCCTTTTATACTTCAAAAATTAACATCCTCTTCACCATCAGTTTAAGAATAACCACACCCATGAAACCATGTAAGCCAGCCACTTCATGTCTTTATCTCCCCCCTTTTTAAATAGTCAATTTCTAATCTGCCCATCCCTATCAAACCAGTGCTCTGAGGAGAAAAGCATGTTCCTTTCTCACTGAAGAATCTTCTGTTCTGCTTGGAAACTTTGGTCATCTGCAAGCACAAACAAGCAAAATTCAGCCCAGCACAAGCCATCAAATTGCAGCAACTTAACACCAGCTCAGTATCAAACATTCTCCTCTTCATTTGGTCTGGTCAGCTCAGCCCTAGCCATCCCAGCTAGGTCATGGGTACCAGCTACCAAGTTTGGGAATCACACTCTTCCCTTCACTTCAGACCAGCCAGCACATTCTCTCACATCCTCAGTCCTCAGGGACTATTTCAATGCCATAGGCTCACAATTCCTTGCACTTCAGACCAGCCAGCCCTTCCTCTCATCCCCAGCCTCCATGGCCTATGTCAAAGAGTACCAAACTCAGCCCATTTCTTCATTGCTGCTCTTCACCATTTCTACTCAAGTGGACCCAGGTGGTCACACACGAGTACTGTATAAGCCTGCTACTCACTGGCTTCTTTTAACTTTCAGTCCTGAAAGGGGTTTCTCTCATGGACCATGACTTTCCTGCCTCTATGCAACCAAAACCTATATCTCCTTGCTTAAAATTCAAAAAGCCAAACAGTCTTTTCTCTCTCTTTCACTCTCTCTCTCTCTCTCTCTCTTCATGTCCTTTCTTCAAATGCTAATCTTCTGTTCCCTCAGTAGTTCTGGGTGGGGCTCAGGTTTCCTATCTAAGCCCCCTATATTCTACACATAGGGTTTGAAACAGAAGCCTGTGTTCTGGGGAAATTCTATTTTCCCTTTTAACGTATCCAATCAAGTATTGGTTGAAGGCAAACTTACGTGCTCTCTGTTATCCATACCCCATAATCATTTCTAATGAACAAGCAGGTAAGAGAACATTCAATACCCATAGTACATTCAGGTAAAAACATAATCCAAAACACATTATCCTTTTTAAAACTTTCTAAGTTCATCTCTTCACCTTGATTACCTTCCCATTCTATGTATATGGCCTTAGGCCTTAGGCTGGGTTTAACCAAAAGCCCTAGCCTCTGGATCAATTTTCTCTTTTAATAGTTAACACCAACCAAAGCAACCATCTACGAATCCAAAGTTTTACTTCCCAGGCCCCTTCCTTCTTTCTTTTACTAAGTCTCATGCTTCTTTGAGTCTGGAGCCACTGCCATGAATCCCACTTCTGAGACCAACTACCAAAGAGGCAAGGAGACCGCATCTTCTGACCTCCTCTAACCCCACAAGAGAAAGCCAGAATCGCCATCAGTAGCCCAAGGCCTATTCCTGTGACACCAGACATGCCGCCTCCCTCCAGCCCTTTTACCAACCCTGACACCAATCATTCCTCCTGCAGCACCCACCACCTCTATGCTGGCTTCAATAATTCACTGCAATGGCCACATAAAACTCACAAATTATGGAGTTTATTAGGGAAGCAACAGGCTACAATTCAAGTTCAGAAATGTACTCTGAGTCTCGTGGCCGGCCATGTCACTTAGCAGCCGGCAGTCTCTCTCTCAGCAGCATGTGTCTCACACATCTCTCTCCCACCAGTGCATGTCTCTTGTGTCTCTCTCTCTCTGCAGCATATGTCTCTCTCTCAGCAAGTGCATGTTTCTCAGGAGCATGTTTCTCTCAGCAGTATGTCTTTCTCAGCCAGCAGTCAGAGAGACTCCTTGCCTCTAGGAGGGCTCCTTTTGAGCCTGGCAGAGTGACCAAATTAACTAATCCCAACATCAGAATTCTATACACCTGAGAGAGAATTTCCCAGAAGATTGCTTCATGCTGCTCTTAACCAAAATACCCCAGGTGGATAACTTTAACAATCAGGAGCTACTCAGTTGCTCATGGAAAATTCCACCATGGAGTTTATAAAGACTTATGGCTAGAAAAACCACACTATGTAATTTACTACACTGCATGTAGTGTCTGAGGTCTTAAAAGCATGCAAGTGGCCATCCATGGCACAATTGGTCTCTATTTACCTAGAACAACAGAGGAAGAAGGAGAATCAGGAGGAGGAGGAAGAGGACTTGGAATGTGTGGCTAATTGCCTCCAGCAATAGCTGCCTCATTTACCCTAAGACCAGAAAAACTGGAGGGTGCCTAGCTACCATTACTGAATATTTTGATCAAAGATTCTATAGAAAAGTCCTGATCAAAAGGAGGGAAGTACAGAAAAGATTTTCAAATTCTCATCAGTTCTAGAATTTCTGGAGCCATGGAGGGTGGAGGAACCCCTGAAACTATTGCCCTGAAATAGTCTTTAAGTCATAAATAATAATATTCCCTGAATTCTCCTTAAAACCTAACAATAGCTTACCAACTAATAAAGGTCAGCCTTGAAGGTCACATTCTTTTAAAAATTATTTTTACAAGATCAAATTGACAATAGCTCCTGAAAAGATTAGGTAGGCGGCAGTGAGTTTATCTTAGGAGGCAGAAGCAACTCAAAAAAGGAGTAGGAGAATGGTTGCACAACTTGAATAATGTAGTCAATGTCACTGAATTGTACATGTAAAAGCTGTTGAATTGGTTTATATTTTGCTGTGTATATTCTACACAACAACAAAATAAATAAAATTTAAAGAAAAAAGTAACTATATTTAACATAACCATAATAAACAGCTATCAGGTTTGGGATTTAAAGCCAGATAATCCTTTAACTAACAGGATTTAGCAACTTTGTTGTTGTTGTTAGGTGCCATCTAGTTGGCTCTGACTCGCAGAGACCCTATCTACATATTCTGGTTACCTAGTGCCACTCTGCAAGAATACACCACAAATGGGATGCTTGAACAAACAGGAGTCTATTCTCTTACAGTTTGAAGGCTTTAAATCTGAGTTCAAAGTGCCAGGCTCTAGGGGCTGCATGAAAGCCCCTTGATCTTGGGCTTCAGCTCTGCCTCTTGCTCCTGGTCCACTGAAGCTAGAGGCATCTCTTCACTTAGGTGTCTACTGGCTGCTGAGGCTAACAAGCCCAAGGATGACAAGTAATAAGACACAGTCCCAAAATTACCAAACCACATGGCAGGCCATTGATTTAAGTCCATTGAAAGTCCCAGGTTTGGCAGAATATGTCAGACTGGTGAACAATGACATGGCTACATGCAGGGTTCAAGTGTGCCATAAGCTAGAGACCATTCCCAACACTGTTTCTTATATATGGGAAGCAGACCAAATCCCTAGAGCAGCTACTCAGCTGCTTGTGGTAGGTCCCACCATGGAGTTGATTTCCAATCTCATCATGGGGAATAACTACTACCAGCTGCCCAGCCACTCAACCAGGCCCAGCCAAGTTGGCACACAAACTTAACCACCACAGTACCACTGAGTGAAACACTGCCCGGTCCTATGCCATCATCACAATCCTTGCTATACTTAAGACCATTGTTGCAGCCCCTGTGTCAGTGCATCTCGTTGAAGGCCTTCCCCTTTTTGCTGACTCTCCACTTTGCCAAGTATGATACCCATCTCCAGGAACTGGTCACTTCTGACAACATGATCAAAGTAGGTGAGACAAAGTTTGGCCATTCTCACTTCCAAGGAGCATTCTGGCTACAATTCTTCCAGGACAGATTTGTTCATTCTTCTGGCAGACTATGATACTTTCAGTATTGTTTGCCAACACCGTGACTCAAAAGCATCAAATCTCCTTCAGTCTTCCTTATTCCTTATCCAGCTTTTACATGCATATAAAGCAATTGAAAATACCATGGCTTGGGTTAGGCCCACCTTACTCATCAAAGTGACATGTTTGCTCCTCACCCTTTTAAAGATGTCTTTCATGGCATGTTTGCCCAGTGCAATACGATGACTGATTTCTTAACTGCTGCTTCCATGGGTGTTGATTGTGGATCCAAGCAAAATAAAATCTTTGACAACTTCAATCTTTTCTCCATTTATTATGATACTGCTTATTGTTAATGCCAAAGATGAAGAAATTGAAGTTTTTTTTTACCAACTTCTGCAGTCTGAAATTGACCAAACAATCAAGATGCATTGATAATTATTGGGGATTGAAATGTGAAAGTTGGAAATAAAGAAAAAGGATTAGTAGTTGGAAAATATGGCTTGATATAGGAATTATGCCAGAAATCACATGATAGAGTTTTGCAAGAACAATGACTTGCCGTCAAGATGGCGGACTAGGCAGAAGGACTGCACAGAGATGCTCTTCAACAAAGAAAAGGGAAACCAAGTAACACAGACACAGAAGATAATCTTGGACCCCTCAGCCTTGAAGGGAAGGATACAAACGTGGACTAAACCCCAACTAGCAGAAAAATTTGCGTGAAAATACCAAAAAAGGAGACACACGGAGCTGCAGTCTGTCAGCGGCCTGAGCGACCCTGACGGCACAGACCACAGGGCTTGGAGATTCCCGAGTGAAGGTTTAAAAAGCGACTTGACTATTTTGGATATTTAAAGAGACAGCGCTCTCACAGATTTCTGGGGCTTAAGAACACGTTCTGCTTTCTAGCAACCCCAAGGACACTC
>NW_006922029.1:1610924-1620849 GCF_000298275.1 Orycteropus afer afer | reverse complement strand
TTGGAGGCGAGAACGGCCAGACTTCATCTCACCTACAATAGTCATGTTGTGAGAAGGGACCATTCCCTGGAAAAGGATGTCATGCTTGGTAAGGTGGTGGGTCGACGAAAGAGGGGAAGGCCTTCAACGAGATGGACTGACATAGTGACACAGTGGCTGCAATGATGGGCTCAAGTATAACAAGGATCATGGAACTGGCATGGCATCGGGCAGTGTTTCATTCTGCTGTGGATAGGGTCACTATGAGTCGGAAACAACTCAACAGTACCTAATAACAATAGCTTTTTATTTTTTTAGTCATTGCAGCAAATTGCTTTGAAGTGAAATTTTCTTATCAATAAAGTATCAGGGAGTAAATACTCCTAATAAGAAGAGTTCTTCCTCTCAGTTTCTGCAAACCCCTGGAAACCAGTCCAGTTACAGCCAGACCTTAAGACTTTCCCACAGTCTGTGGGTCCCGATGAAAGTGGGGTGAACAGAACGCAAAAGTAACCCATACACTCTGCACTTAAACCAGCTCCTCTTTGCCCTGGTCCTTAAGAAACAAACCAACCAGCTCCCCGTGAGTCAATTCTGACTCATGGCAACGTTGTATGTATCAGAATAGAATGTGCTCCATAGGGTTGTCAATGGTTGGGATATTTCTAAAGTAGATTCTCAGGCCTTTCTTCTGAGGCACCTCTGGCTGGATTTGAACCATCAACCTTTTGGTTAGTAACCAAGTGCTTAACCATTTGTGCCACCCAGGGACTTCAACCTAAACCCACCAAGCAGCTCTCTCTTGGCCACATTCAGTAGCAGATAGATTCAGTTTGACCAGCCTAACTCATCAGAAAAGGTCCCTCTAGAAGAACATATAACAGAACTGGAAAGGGCTGGACCCTTACCTCATTTTCCTTTCACTGAAAATATGGTCAATATCTTTCTCGAATAAAAATGTGTCTTGTGGTTCATTTATTTCCATGATAAACAGTGGTAGCAATGCAAATAAAAAGTCAAGTGGTCCTAATGTTTTTAGCTGGAATGACCAACCACCTCAGCTTGCCCCAGACAGCTCAGGCTTGTGCTTATTGTTCTGGCATAATTAATACTGCCCCCTTTTATTCTCAACAGTGTCTTCATCTGGGCCTAAATTTTATGGTCCCTCAAGGTTTAGTTAAATAAGCAACAACCATCTGTTCAAGTTATTTGTTGTTGGTTCCTGTGGAGCTGAATCTGACTCATAGAGTCACACGTACAACAGACTGGAAGTGTCCTGGGCCTGCGCCATCTTCATGACTATTGGTGTGTGGCAGCCACAGTGAATTTTGTGTTTCTTCCAATCTAGGTGACTCGTCTATTGTATCAGACAATATTGTTTTGCACTCAAAGATTTTTCTTGGCTAACTTTCAGAAATGGATCACCAGGCCTTTCCTCCTACTCTATCTTAGTCTGGAAGCTCCGCTGAAACCTGTCCACCATGGGTGACCCTGCTGATATGTGAAATACTGATGGCATAGCTTCTAGCATCACAGTGACACACAAGCTACCAAAGTATGACAAACTGAAAGACGGGTGGTGGATTCAAGTTATCAGGGCTGTCTAAATATTAACTGGTTGAGTTACACCCAAATCATTCCCCATGAAGTCTCTCAGAGAGGCAAATGATGCATCCGTTTTCACAGACGCTCATCTGTTTTCTGCCTTTCCTTATCCCCTTCATCAGAAATGTGTCAGAAGCACTCTGTTTTAAAATATGACTTTACCCCATGACTCAACATTCTCAACTTTAGCCAAACAATGAACCCAAAACCAAACCCACTGCCATCAAGTCGATTCCAACTCATAGTGATCCCCCTTGGGTTTCTGAGGTGGTAAATCTTTATAGAAATAGATTGCCTGGCCTTGCTTCTGTAGTGTGACTGGTGGGTTTGAACACCCAACCTTCTGGTTAGCAGTCAGATGCCTTAGCACTGTCCTACCAGAGCTCCAGACCCAAACAATGTTGTTGTTGTTGTTATGTCTCATCGAGTCAGACCCAACTCACAGTGACCCCCTCCTTTGGTTTCCAAGGTGATATCACTATGGAAGTAGATCACCCAACTTTCCTTTCAAGGAGTGGCTGGTGGGTTTGAACTGCCAAACTTCTGTTTAGCAGTCAAGCGCCTTAGGCACTACGCCACCAGAGCTCCTGAGCCAAACCACAGACAGGCCTATAAAGTGAACAATAACACCAGGGAGGTGTGCATTCCCCAGAACCACCAGCTACATGAGACGAAAAAGCAGCATTTGCCCAGAGATAAAGCTCAGAAGGCGGGAGAGATCGGAAAGGAGAACAAATGGAAACAGTAAACACAGGGAGGAAGCGGGAAGAATGCTGTCATACTGTGGGGATTGCATTTACTCAGTTGCTTGCTGTTTGACCTTAGACAAGTTGATCCACATCTCTGAAAAATGGGAATTGTAATAATTGTCACTTACAGTTTTCTCTGTGGGAAGCGCGCTTTAAGCACCGTGCATACATTACCAGACTCAGAGTCCTCAACCCCTTGAGGTTGCGTGCACAGGTGTATTCACTGTAACACAAATACCACAAGTGGGTGGATTGAAAGGACTGTATTTTCTCACAGGTTGAGAGACTAGAAGTCCGAATTCAGCATGTGGCTCTAGGGGGAGGCATGCCTGTGTCTCTTTCGGCTTCTAGAAGCCAACAGTCCTTGGGGTTCCTGGGCTTGTAGATTCATCCGCCTTTGTTCTCAGCTGGCATCTTTGTTGCCCCCATGTCTGTGTGTCTCTAAAACTAAAAACAAACCAACCCATTGGCTGTCGTGTTGACTCTGACTCATGGCAAACCATGTGCTGACACAGTAGAACTGTGCTCCAGAAGGTTTTCTCAGCTGTGATCTTTACAAGTCTCACCTACTTTGGTCATGTTGTCAGAAGGAACCATTTCCTGAAGAAGGCTATCATGTTTGGTAAAGTGGAGGGTCAGAGAAAAAGGGGAAGGCCCTCAATGAGATAGATAGACCCAGTGGCTGCAACGATGGGCTCAGGTAAGCAAGGATTGGGAGGCTGGCCCAGGACCAGGCAGGGTTTCGTTCTGTTGTACAGAGGGTCTCTATGAGTCAGAGCTGACTTGACAGCACCTAACAACAGGGCAATGACCTAAAAGTGATTTAGTTTAGTATTCACCCTAACGAAGTCATCTGGTATGTCCTCAACTGATGAGTTGATTCCATTACATCAGATTGCATTGTGGTGGGTCATTAAGTACTTACACACACAGGTGTAGGGGTTAGGATTCCAATACACATTTGGGGGGAGAAAGCATAATTCAACCCATAACAACAGGTGAGGAAACTGAGGCACAGAGAGGTCAGTGACAGGGACAGAAAATCTCTCCCCAGCACTCATGCTCTTAGAAACTCAACTGCTTCACTGGTTTGACCAGCAAGCTCCAGGCAAAGCACACACAGAAACCCACCCCACACTCCATTCTTATGTCCTACCCTGCCTTTCAGCCACTGCCCACCAGATCACCAGACCAGCCGCAATTAGCTTTCCAGACCCAAGTCATCCATCAGGATTTAACACATATTCTAACATAACACCGAAAAACATAAAATGGTGAAAAATAAGCCTTTATTCTACCTTCCCCGTGGGAGCTTGCTGCTCATTGATGAGACATGAAAAATAAAGATTGCATTTTTGCCTGCTGAGTATAGCCTACGATTTTGAGACCAGGCTTCAAAAGTAAGTAAAAAATTATGGCTTCCATTATCATTCCCCCCAGCTCTAAAATTCTACAATTCCATACACAGCCATCTGAGTGATTGCCTGGCGGAACGGCCTCCTACATCTCCTTGGGTGAAAAGTTCAGGCCCAGAATTCACAGCTGAAGGCTGGCAGCCATGACCGTGAAGGACGGTCTCTCAGACTCATGTTGATGCCTGGTGCTACGGTCGTGAGTAATGACACACAGTGATATCTGAGTTGTAAGACTCAGTTCCACCCGGAAGGAAGGGGCAGGAAGAGAAGCTCTGGGTACCACAGCCAGCTGAACGTCTTCCAAACTCCAAACCAACTCACTGCCGTTGAGTCAAATCTGACTCATAGCGACCCCTCCTTGGGTTTCTGAGGCACTATCACTACAGAAGTAGGTTGCCCAACCTTCCTTCCAAGGAGCGGCTGGTGGGTTTGAACTGCCAGCCTTCTGGTTAGCAGTCAAAGTGTTGCTCAAACCATGAATGCTCAGAAAAGCCACGAAGGTGTGAGTTCTTGGATCCACATGTGATAGTCCTTGAAAAGGCAGTTGGGCCTTCTGCCACAGCAGCCATTGAAGAATAGCAGCCACAGTTGGGTGCTGCCCCATGATCGTGGGCCACAACAAGGGCCACAAGGTGACCAAGAATGTGAGCAAGCTGAGGCCAGCCACCGCCACAGGAGCCCCTCTGTGCACAGTAAGTTCATACGCACGTGACCCAGGAGTTTTGCAACCTGCCAGCAGCACCCCATGGAGCTAGCTGCTTGAGCTCTCCAAGGGCAATGGGGACCTCCAGTCCATCAGGAAAAGGGTGCGGATACACATCCACACCAGGAGGAAGCGAGAGGAGCTGAGTTATGTCCTGGCCGCCATGAGGAAAGCGGCTGCCAAGAACTGAGCGCATTCCCAGCCCCGTCCCAAGTAATATAAGAAAGACTTTCCAGTGAGAAACAAAAAAAAAAAAAAAAGGAGAAGAAAAGCCAGTTGGTCTTGTGAAAGAGCATGAACTTTGAAATCAAACCAAACTGGCTTCTAATCCAGGCTTTGCCCCTAACCAGGTGTGACCTTGGGCTTCTCACTTCACTTCTCTGAGCCTCCCTTGTCTATAACACAGCCAGAGTACAACCCACTTGCCGAGTTGCCTTGAAGATGAAAGGAAATAAGGTAAACATACCGTAATAACCTCTGGAACATAGCAGACATGCAACAACTATTTCTGGCTTTTATTTAAAATGTGCAAAAACTTGGTGGGATCATTTTCCTGGATCTGTGTTTTATTAGTAGTTTGGTAGTGTTCGTAGGGGATTTTTATAGGAGACCTACAGGATTATTACAGCCAAAGTATAGAAAACTCTGCTCTCTGGTATTCTATTAACCAGGTCCTCCACACACTTTTAGTACAGTTATAATTGTTTCTCGTAACCATGATGTCTGAGACACTGCCCTCTATTGAAGTGTCTCCTGAATCATCAAAACATAGATTGGGTTATATTTTAAATGGCACTTTTTCACAGGTATTGCATTATGTTAGTTTTTGGAAACACTTTTCCCAAGAAAGAGGTATCTTTCCTTTTATTTGAAAGTGCAGCGAAACTCGATCTACCACCCCACCCCTGCTTCTTGTGAATTTCCAATTAGTTGTGAATGAACACAACAAGACTTAATGCATTTGGCTCACTCATTCGCCAGCTTTGGAAACCACCAGAACCTTCAAAGGAAGAAAGTTGGTCAGCCCTCAGGGTCCCAGCAGAAAATAGATGGTACGTGTGAACTTAACAAAAGTGTGGGCACCACACCTCACTCTTATCCCACCTTGGAAACCCGTCCTGGTGCCTCCATTGGCTCCATCCAACAGGAGGGCAGAGAGCTTCCACTGATGTAGCCCACTCCCCGCCTCCCAGGGCCCAGAGAGCATGATGAAGGGTGGAGAGTGGACTTGGAGAGACAAAGAAAACATTCAGCACAGGGTGTCGGCCTCATGACCCATTCATACACTGCAACAGTGGGCGGAGTTTTTATTACATGGCTATACTTTGAGGGCTCTACATTTTAGTCCCTGGTGGAGTAAAATGGCATATTTGGCTGCTTACTCAAAGATTGGTGGTTCAAATCTACCAAGAGGCATCTTGGAAGGAAGGCCTGGTGATCTACTTCCAAAAATCTCAGCCATTGAAAACTCCATGGAGCAACAACAAAAATGAAATAAGCTATACAAAAGAAAAAGAAAACACCACAGGGTCGCCATGAGTCGGAGTTGACTCCACGGGAACTGGCGATTCAGAAACAGAAGGTTAAAAACTAATCATGATTTTATAAGCCCAAGTCATTTTCCACAGCCCAGAAATGACAAAACAACGCAGCTTACTCACTCAACAAGTATTTATTTGATGTGCACTTGCAAAGAGAGCCTGGCATTTCCTGCAGATTGCAACATAGCCATACCTGAGCAAACCTCATACTCTCAAAATTCATGCACTAAAATGACACAACTTAGGAGAAGATAGGGTCAGGGGACCACCCAAAGTCTATGCAGCTTTGTAACCACAGCACTAAAAGGAGAAAAAAAAAAAAAAAAACAGTCATTGGTTCCTGGGGAGGTAAGTTGGGTAGACCAGGAGGCGCAGCCCAGCTGGAGGCTGTCCCGTGCTATTAAATGTGCACAAAAAGGAACAACAGTTTGAAAATATTAGCAACCCTAGTTGGAGCAGATCTGGGGCACTGAGCAATGCTGATATCAGGGGAGCTCTGAGCTGGCCGGGCAGCCATGAAGACAGAGGAGTGGAGGAGGGGGAAGTGCAGTCTGACCCCCACTAGAGCCACACATCCAGCAGTGTCCCCTCCAGGGAGGGAGCCCAGAAACAGGCATTTAAGTCTCTTAAAAAGCAGCTAAAAAGTTCATGTCACTGGGCAGCTGCTGAATAGAAGGCATTTTCCTTCCCTGGTAACAGGTTATAATCCCACTCCCATTATCTATTCTCCTTGTGTTCACTTAACCCTGTATGAACCAGCACAACTGCCATGTTATTCCACAGTTGTTCTTATTACACAGTTATACAGATATTACTGTTGTCTTGTGCTGCTGTAACACAAATACCACAAGTGGACGGCTTCAAAGAACAGAATTCTATTTCCTCACAGTTCAGGAGGTGGGAAGTCGGAACTCAGGACAAGATTCTCTCTCTGTGTGAGCTGTAAGGGAAGATCTTTGTCTCGGCTTCTGTCACCCCGGTGTCCCTCTGTTCCTTGGAGATCTCCACGTAGCATCTCTCTTTCCCACCTGTGTGCTCTCTTCTCTGTCTAATCTGCTCTTTTATATCTCAGAAGTCATTAGAGGTAGGACACCCCCTGGGCTGATGCTGTTGTCGTTGTTGTTAGGTGCCATCAAGTCATCTATGACTCATAGTGACCCCATGTACAACAGAATGAAACACTGCCCAGCCTTGTCCAGCCCCATGATCCTTGCTACACCTGAGCCATTGTTGCAGCCACTGTGTCTATCCATCTCACTGAGGACCTTCCCCTTTTTCATTGACCCTCCACTTTACCAAACATGATATCCTTCTCCAGGGAATGGTCCCTTCTGACAACATGACCAAAGTAGGTGAGATGAAGTTTGGCCATTCTCACTTCCAAAGAGCATTCCAGCTGCAGTTTCTCCAGGATAGATTTGTTAGTTGTTTTAGCAGTCCATGGTACTCTCACTATTCTTTGCCAACACCACAACTCCAAAGCATCATCTCTTCTTCTGTCTTCCTTATTCATTGTCCAACTCTCACGTGCATAAGAGGCAATTGAAAATACCATGGTTTGGGTTAGGCAAACCTTAGTCTTCAATGAGACATCTTTGCTCTTCAGCACTTGAAAGAGTTCTATTGCAGCAGATTTGCACAATATAATGTATCATCTGATGTCTTGACTGCTGCTTCCATTGGTGCTGATTGTAGAACCAAGTAATATGAAGTCTTTGACAACTTCAATCTTTCTCTATTTATCATGATGCTGCTTATTGGTCCAGTTGTAAGGATTTTTATTGTCTTTATATTGAGGTGTAATCTATACTGCAGACTATAGTCTTTGATCTTCATCAGTAAGTGCTTCAAGTCATCCTCACCTTCAGCAAGCAAAGATGTGTCATCTGCGTATCACAGGTTGTTAATGAGTTGTCCTCCAATCCTGATGCCAAGTTCATCTTCATATAATCCAGCTTCTTGGATTATTTGCTCAGCATACAAATTGAATAAGTATGGTGAAAGGATACAACCCTGGTGTACTCCTTTCCTGATTTTAAATGATGCACTATCCCCTTGTCCTGTTTCAAATGACAGCCTCCTGGTCTAGGTATAGGTTCCTCAAGAGTACCATTAGGTGTACAATTAAATGGACTGATGGGCCTCATTAATATAACTAAGAACACCCTATTCCCAGATGGGACTCACAGGTATGCATTGTTGTTGTTGTTGTTATATGCTGTTGAGTCGGACCTGACTCATAGCGACTCCTCCTTGGGTTTCTGAGGCAGTATCACTACAGAAGTAGATTGCCCAACCTTCCTTTCGAGGACCGAGGACCACCTGGTGGGTTTGAACCACCAGCCTTCTGGTTAGCAGTCAAGTGCCTTAGGCACTACGCTATGTTAAAACCAATCAAAGCTCAACAAAATTTGAACATAAGGTTTATTCTGTGTAGTTCTTTTATATGCTTATAGGTTTATATAGTTTATATAGTGTTTCCCTGTGTTTTATTGAATTTGCAAGGGCATTTGACTGGATCATAAAAAATTATGAATAACATTGAGAAGAATGAGAATTGCAGAACACTTCATTGTGCTCATGAGGAACCTGTACATAGACCAAGAGGCTGCCATTTGAACCAAATAAGGGGATACTGCATGGTTTAAAAAGAGAAAAAGTGTGCATCTGGTAGTATCCTTTCATCATACTTATTCAATCTGTATGCTGAGCAAATAATCCAAGAAGCTGGACAATATGAGGAAGAATGCAGCATCAGGATAGGAGGAAGACTCATTAACAACCTGCAATATGCAGGTGACACAACCTTTCTTGCTGAAAAGTGAAGATGACTTGAAGCACTGACTGATGAAGATCAAAGACTGCAACCTTCAGTGTGGATAATACCTCAACATAAAGGTAATAAAAACCCTCACAACTGGACCAATAAGTAACATTGCAATAAATGGAGAAAACATTGAAGTCAAGGATTTCATCTTACTTCTATCTACAATCAACATGCATGGAAGCGGCAGTCAAGAAATTAGACATCCTATTCATGCACTGGGCAAATCTGCAAAAGACCTCTTTAAAAGTGTTGAAGAGCAAAGATGTCACTTTGAAGACTAAGGTGTGCCTAACCCAAGCCGTTGTCTTTTTAATCACCTCACATGCCTGTGAAAGTTGAACAATGGATAAGGAAGACTAAAGAAGAACTGATGTATTTCAATCAAGGTGTTGGCTGAAGAATAATGAAAATAGCAAGGACTGCCAGAAAAACAAACAAATCTGTCCTGCCAGAATCCTGCTTAAAAGCAACAATGGCCAAGCTTTGGCTCAGATATGGAAACCAGTCCCTGGAAACTGATATCCTGCTTGATAAAATAGATGGTCAGCAAAAAAGGGAAAAGTCCTTAAAGGACATGAACTGACACAGTGGCAGCAAGGATGGGCTCAAGTATCAGTGTCAGTGATAGGATAATATCCATATGCTTCCAACGAAGACCAGTTAATATGACTATTATTCAAATTTACACTTCAACCACCAAAGCCAAAGACAAGGAAACTGAAGATTTTTACCAATTTCTGCAGCATGAAATTAATGAAACATGCAATCAAGATGTGTTGCTTATCACTGGTGATTGGAATGCAAAAGATGGAAACAAGGAAGAATCATCGGTAATTGGAAAATATGGCCTAGGTGATAGAAATAGCACGGGAGATCGCATGAGAGAATTTTGCAAGACTAACGACTTACTCATTGCAAATACCTTTTTTCAACAAGATAAATGATGGCTGTACATGTGGACTTCTCCAGATGGAGTACACAGGAATCATATTGACTACATCTATGGAAAGAGGCAATGGAGAAGAAGCTCAATATCTTCAGCCAAAACAAGGCCAGGAGCTGATTGTGGAACAGACCATCAACTGCTCATATGCAAGTTCAAGATT
>NW_006922029.1:1556274-1586201 GCF_000298275.1 Orycteropus afer afer | reverse complement strand
CCAAGTTCCATCACCTGCAGCTGAAGTTGGAATCCACATCCCTTGACTCCTCTTCCTGCTTTAACACTTAATGGAGTTTTCAATTTTTGAAATTACTTTTTTGAGTGTTTTATAATTCAAAACTCCAAACTCACTGCCATTGAGTCAATTTCAACTCATGGCAACCCCCATTTGGTTTCCAAGACAGTAAATCTTTACAGAAGTAGATTACCCAGTCTTCCTTCTGCAGAGTGGCTGGTGGGTTTGAACCACCAATTTTCTGGATAGCAGTCAAATGCCTTAGAAATCTGGAAATCATCTATCAAGTGATCAAATCCTTTTTTTTCTCTATTATTTACTTTTATAGTTCAGTTCATTTGCACTTGGAAACCCATTTTCCACAAGACAGAGATATGAGTGTAACTTAGTCACTGAAAACGAAAAATTAATAAGCATTTTAAATGTCCTAAAAAATCATTATTTTCAAAAAGAACATCTAAAACTTGAGGGATCCATAAAATACAATATGGAAAACCCAATAAGTAATGTTGCAGACAACATTTTTTGAGAAGACCTTCTAAAATGCCATGCATTTCTGCTTCCAGTTGTCACAAGGTCATTGGCTCGGGCCAACGCTCTATGACCCCTATTGCTTGAAAGTCAGTAGAGTCACTCAGTTCTGTAGGATGAGGTTGTCCAGTGGCTACACTGTGCTCCAGGAACTTCAGCTAAAAAGAGGGTCCTGGGTGGCAATCCAAGTGTTACCCAAATCTGGGCCACTGAACCAAAGCTGACCCATCTTCAGCTCTCTTCACCCTCACATCTGAATTCAGGTCTAAGTTTACAACCCACCTTTCACACAATAAAGGACCAATGTTGAGTGAAAAAGGAGCTCTGGTGACACAATACCTAAAGCATTTGACTGCTAACCAGAAGTTTGGCAGTTCAAACCCACCCACCAGACACTCTGCCGAACAAAGACAGGGCAATCTACTTCCATAAATATTTAACATCTTGGAAACCCAATGGGGGTCCCTATGAGTCAGAATAGACTTGAGGCAGTGGGTTTGGTGTTTTGGGTTTGACTGGTTAAAAAATGTATCTGGCTGCATGCTGAGCATTGGAACCATCCATGAGTGGACACATAGCTAAAACAGCATAATGTAACAGTACATACATCCCTCCTCTGCCCTTCACAGAAAATAATAGCCCCTTTGAATCATTAGGAAGTCTGGTGACTTAGTGGATAAGGCATTTGGCTGCTAACCAGAAGGCCAGCAATTCAAACCCACCAGTCACTCCACAGAAGGAAGACTGGGCAATCTGCTTCCATAGATTTACTGCCTCAGAAACCCAATGGGGGTCCCTATGAGTAGGCACCAACTCGATGGCAGTGAGTTTGGTTTGGTTTTGGTTTTTGCATTGTTAACTTAATCGAAGGAAGAACAGGCAACAGAAGAAATGGCTGCAACAAAAACACCCCTGCACTATGTACCTTTTGTTCTTAAACCACCAGCCACTCCGTGGAAGAAAGACAGGGCACTCTACCTCCGTAAAGATTTACCACCTCAGTAACCCAATGAGGATCACTTTGAGTCAGAGTGGCAGTGAGTTTGAGTTTGGGTAGGTTTAATTTACATGACGATCAGTGGGTACCCAATATGGCAGTCGTGTTGTACACGAGGTTGCAGTTAGTCAGAAGCAGCTCAACAGAACCTAACAAAAAGAACTGTATTGCAATTTAGGTCCCTGGGTGAGGTAAATGGTTTGCACTCAACTACTAATCGGAGGGGTCCTGGTTTGAACCCACCCAGAGGTGCTGTGGAAGAGAGGCCTGGTGGTCCTGTTCTGTAAAATTACAACCAGTAAAACTATGTGGAGCTGTTCTACTCTGCTGCATACGGCCTCACCATGAGTGAGACCCGACTCCAGGGCAACAAGCTTGGTTGGGTTTATCATTGTCCTTGGGTTTATCATTGCCTTTTGGAGGTTGAGTTGAAATCGTTGACTCACTCTACATTCACTGAGTGGTTGACTGCTGTTGTGGTTAGGTGCCATCGAGTTGGCTCCAACTCACAGTGACCCTGTGGACAGCAGAACAAAACACTGCGTGGTCCTGTGCGAGCCTCACAGTGTATCAGACGGTGCTTCACGGATATTCATAAGGTTTGCACTGGCCAGTTCTTTGAGAAGTGGATGGCCCCTTCCTTCTTCCAGGTCTGTCTTAGTCCGGAAGCTCCGCTGAAACCTGCCCACCATGGGTGACCCTGCTGATATTTGAAATACTGGTGGAATAGCCTCCAGCCTCACAGCAATGCACGAGCCACCGCAGCACGACGAACTGACAGGCGAGTGCTCAACTACCAACTAAAAAGTTGGCTGGTTTGAACTGATCCAGAGGCACCTAGGCAGAAAGGCCTGGCAATCTGCCTTTGAAGGGTCCCGGGCTTGAAAATCCTGTGGAACAGTTCTGCTCTCACATCTAACCGTTCCAAGATAAAAAGATAGACTCACATGCTGTAGGATAAACAGCTGTAGGAAGTGCGCTGAGGGAGATTATTCCAGCAGGGAAAGCAAAGGAAACTGTTGTTGTTGTTGTCGTTATGTACCGTGGAGTCAGCCTGACTCATAGTGACCCCTCCTTGGGCTTCTGAAGCAGTATCACTGTTGTTGTTGTTGTTGTTGTTATGTGCCATTGAGTCCGACCTGCCTCATAGCGACCCCTCCTTGGGTTTCCGAGGCAGTATCACTATGGAAGTAGATTTTCCAATCTTCCTTCCCAGGAGTGGCTGGTAGATGAGGTTTGACTAAAGAGATGAGATTAGGGCCTATGACCAGGCGGGCATCAGGAACAAAGAACCTTTAATTAGCTCTAGTATAATGACAGCCATCAGTTCGTTTAAAAGAAAACTTGTTTCCAGAAAGTGGTGAGGTCAGGACCAGAGGCCAGGAGGTGGGAAGGTGCAAGACTTTCTGTAAAAGAGAGTTCAGGACAGTGACTCGCAGGGCTCATGGAAGGAAGATGGGATGGTTAGAATGGGGTCCAACTGCAGATAGCTTTCTACAACAGACAGACCAAAGGGCCGGCTTTGTTCTCTCCGTGTTAATAAGAACACCTGTATGGCCATCAGCCTTTTCAGTTAGCCAGGCACTGTCTACAGCAGTCAAGAGGGGTGAAACAGCATGTCTGTTCTGATGGATGACACCAGTGACATCACCTTGCTCATTTTCACACAATTGAATAAGATCAGGAGGGGTTGAAGGAAGAACAGTCTGCAGTTTGGCCAGGAACTAGTTGGGAGACAACTACATTAGGGAAGGTAAGACATAGTGAAGTCCTGGACAAGGCAGTGCAGCGGACATGGAAATTCCCCAAAATTCTCTTATATTAACATCTCCAATGTTATTTCATGAAAACACGGTAACATCCTGGCCACAACCAAAAGGCAGCATGCAGTAGAGGTAGGGTGAGTTTGTTGTTGTTGTTGCCAGGTACCGTCAAGTCAGTTCTGACTCACAGTGATTCCAAGTATAACAAAACAAAATGCTGCCTGGTCCTGAGTCACCCCCACAGCAATAAGTGTATTTGAGCCTGTAGTTGTAGCTACTGTGTCACTCCACCTCATTGTGGGTTTTCCTCTTTTTTGTCCATCCTCTACTTTACCAAGCATGATGAATTTAGGAGGAAACCAACTAAACCCACTACCACTGAGTCGATTATGACTCCCAGCAACCCTATAGGACGGAGTAGAACAGTCCCATCGTGTTTGGAAGGCCATATATTGTTACGGAAGCAGACGCTTCATCTGTCTCCCATGGAGCAGCTGGTGGATTTGAACTGCTGGTCTTTTGCTTCACAGCCCAATGCTTTAACCACAGTGCCACCAGAGCTCCCTGAGGTTAGCAGTTCTACTCTGTTACACATGGCATCTTTAGGGGTACTGCTCCATAGGGTTTCCTCGGCTATAATCTTTATGGAAGCGGATTGCCAGGGCTTTCTCAGTGGATTTAAACCACCAGCCTTTTGGTTTGTAGCTGAGAGTAAACCACACCACCCAACACCATGAGTTGGAATTGACTTGAAGGCAACCTTGGGCGGTGCAATAGTTTACCTTCAGTTACTAACCCAAAGATTGATGGTTTGAATCCACTCCATGCAGGTGTGGAAGAAAAGCCTAACCACCTACTTCCACACTATCATCACAACCACTGAAATCCATGGGGCAGTTCTACTCAAACACGTGACTCCACTCACTGGCAACAGTTTGGGGTTTTTTTCTGTTTAATATCCAACTAAACCCTCTACCATCAGGTCAATTTCAAATCATAGATGCCCTATAGGATAGAGGGCAACTGCTGCCTAGGATATGCAAAGCTGTACATCTTTACAGGAGGAGACTACCTCGTCTTTATCTCGGGGAGCAGCTGGTGGGTTCAAACACCCAATGTTTAGGTTAGCAGCCCGATGTGTAACCACTGTGCCACTAGAGCTCCTTTGTATTCAATTAAAGGGCCTTAAAGTGGGGAAGTATCTCATACACTGCCGGTAGGAATACAAATTGATCTTTTGAAAAACCTATCTGTCAATTTTGAACCCATAATTCTATCCCTAGACATTTATCTTAGGGAAAAGATCAGAAATATATTTAGGAAACAATCTGGGAGACTGAGTTCAGACAGCTTGAGGAAGATTGGCTCCCACCTTGGAGCTGGGAGCAGGGTCCCCAGGAGCTTTGGTCCTCAAGGCTCACATTCCTGAGTGGATCTATATTATGGGCATGTGTCACAAATTCAGGACCTTTTACTCAACAGTAGAAGGAATGACATTTTAAAAGAAATAGAAGGCACCAGCCCTCTAATTGGTGGTACACAATCCTCAACCTAAAACCAAATGAATGCTTTCAAAGTGAAATAATAGTAATACAACTAACAGTAGGTCTTATTTTTATTGAGGGTTTACAACTGCTAGGCAGTTAGCAAAACACCTGACATGCATGAATCTCTTTTAATCATTCTTTGCAATAACCCACTGCTGTCAAGTTGATTCTGACTCATAGCAACCCTATAGAATAGATTAGAACTTCCTTATGGGGTTTCCAAGGCTGTAAATCTTCGTGGAAGCAGACTGCCTCATCTTTCTCCTATGGAGCAGCTAGTGGGTTCGAACTGCCAACCTTTTGGCTATCAGCCCAATGTTACTGCCAAATTTTGTATACATTCAAAGATACTATTTTTTTTTTTTTTATGGGAGGTGCAGACAACAAAGATGAACCCTTTTGCACATATAGTACTGCATTGTCAGTGAAGGCAAACATGGGTATATAGGTGGATAGATGGGTGGACAGGCTGAACTAGTAGGTATGTCTATGCAGCAGGGAGGGTACCCAAGACCATGTATATAGGGTTGGCAGACAATGGTTCACAAGTGTATTTGTATGATCTGAATTCTCAGGTGTATAGTAGAGCTGACAAAGGACAAGGTTGTAGTCACTTTTTGGTCACAGCCAGCTACCCAGAGGGACCAAGTAGTTGAACCTGTGGGCTTGGGACCATAGTCACAGGAGACATCAAGCTCAATTGGCATAACATACTACACAAAACATTGTTCCACCTCCTACCTTGGTGAGTAGCGACTGGATCTTAAAAGCTTGCAAGCAGCCATCTAGATGCAACGATGGGTCTCTCCTCATCTAGAGCAAAGAAGAATGAAGAATGAAGAAAACCAAAAATTCATGCAAACAATTAGTCCTAGCAACTGGTACACTATGTGATCCACAGCCTATACGACTATGAGACCAGAAGAACTGGATGGTGCTGGCTACCATTGTCAACTACTTGGAGGGGGATCTATGTAGGAGATCCTGGATAGAGAGGGAGAACAATGTGGAACAAAATTCAAAATCATTTGGGAAAAAAAAGAGGAAGGGACCAGGTTTGCTGGTCTGATACAGCGTGGTGAAACCACTGAGACTATGGCCCCTAGCCACCCTTCAGGTCTGGAATAGAACCCACACTTGTGGCTTCCAGCCAAACAAAAGACAGGCATATGAGCTGAACATTTAAGTAGATACACTCCTTGGAGAGAGCAATCATGGGAGAATAGAAGGGCTGCTTACGCACAGGGAGACAGCAGAGGGGGCAGGAGTGCATGGAGGGATGGACAAAGGGAAGAGGTAACTATGGGGAGGAAGTGGAAGGGGAGCTGTTGCATTGTGGTAAATTGTAGTCAATGTCATGAGACAAAGTGTATGTGAACTGCTGTATGGAAAGTGAATTTGCTCTGTAAACTTTAACCCAAATCACAATTTAAAAAAAAAATTAATTTTTTTCATGTTAACATTTCAGGAAATTGGGTTTGTTTTACAATCAACATGTATACTTGGTGTGGGAGCAATGACATCTTTTTGTATGTCTATGGTTTGATTTTTTTCTCTTCTTAAACAGATGGTCATCTCTTTTTTTGAGTATTTTGAATTGCACCATTGTTGTTGTTGTTGTTATGTGCTGTGGAGTTGGACCTGACTCATAGCGACCCCTCCTTGGGTTTCAGAGGCGGTGTCACTACGGAAGTAGATTGCCCAACCTTCCTTCTGAGGAGTGGCTGGTGAGTTTGAACTGCCAGCCTTCTGGTTAGCAGTCAGGTGCTTTAAGCACTATGCTACCAGAGCTCCTCAATTGCACCATATTCATGTGAAAGCTGGACAATAAGGAAGACTGAAGAAGAATTGACACATTTGAATTATGGTGTTAGGGAAGAACATTGAATTGCTACAGACTGTCAGAAGAATGAACAAATTTCTCCTGGAGGAACTACAGCCAGGATGCTCCTTACAAAGGAGGATGGCAAGACTTGGTCCCCTACTTTGGTCGTGTTGTCAGAAGGGACCAATCCTTGGAGAAGTATGTTATACTTGGTAAAGCAGAGGGTCAGCGAAAAGGAGAAAGACCCTCAACAAGATAGATTGTCACAGTGACTGCAACAGTGGACTCAAACATACCTACTACTTTGAGGATGGTACGGGACCGAGAAATGTTTTGTTCTGTTGTATAGAACAGGTGCCAACTTGAAGGCACCTAACAACACCAATATCTTAGGATAGAGGAAATGTGAAGATCTTATGCCCAACTCCAAATGAGGAAAGTAAGGCACACAGAATAACCTACCCAAGGTGTCAGCACTAGTAGGTGGGGAAGTAAGATGAGAAAACCTGCCTACGCTTTTAATGGGGACCTTATGTTGCTGTTATGTGCTGTCTAGTCAGACCCAACTCATAGCGACCCCTCCTTGGGTTTCCGAGGCAGTACCACTACGGAAGTAGATTGTCCCATCTTCCTTCCGAGGAGTGGCTGATGGGTTTGAACCACCAGCCTTCTGGTTAGCAGTCAAAAGCCTTAGGCACTATGCTACCAGAGCTCCCAGGGGATATTATATGACACCAGGAAAAAAAAAAAAAAAAAAACGCATCCTTGCAAGGAAATTGCATGGTAGGATACAGCCACTGCACCAACTATCAGCAACCAAGCTATCAGCCACGTGTCAATGTGCATTCAACCATTTGACAAGCATTGATTTGGCATCTATCTGTTGGACACTGTGTTGACAGCTGGGCTAACAGCAGTAAGAAAACAACACTGTCCCTTCCTTGTTGGAGATCATATGTAAGGGGAAGGGCACACATTAATGAATGATGACACAGATAAACAGGAATGAACTCCCCCAAAAAAATCACCTGTGAAAGCACAAGGTGTTACAATTCCATACATCAGAGGGGCCAAGGGTAGTCTGAGCACTCGGGACTGCTGTTCCTGAAGCTGGAGTTTCAGAGCTCATCTAAAGCATTTCTGAAGAACTGGGCAACAGATGGTGCTAAGGTGGGAGCTGCTAGGAAGGGAACAGTGTCCAGGAGGAAGCAGAGCATTGGAGGCAAGGGAAATAGCAGGTGCAAAGGCCCAGAGGCCGGAAGGAACATGCTGTGTTTGAGGACTTGAAGAAAGGTCAAGGAACAGATCAAGCAGGTTTGTGAGTCCTGGCCAGGCTGTGAATACTCCTAAGAGCCAGGAAAGACAGCTGCTTTTTTGACTTGAAAATATTGGAGGATGGACATCTTATGGTGATAGTTGGATATGCAAATAATACTTATTTCATATCAACTTAAGTTTAAAAGCAGCACAGTACCACAAGTTGGGATGTTCTTTCACAACACTGGTGGCTTACATCCACCAATACTCTAACAGGGATCATGTGGGGAATATCAAACACATGTTAGAAGAGAAAGAACAGTAGGCTTCCAGTCTATTTACTCATGGTGCCGCCATACGTGTTAGTAGAGCTGTGCTCCATGTGGTTTCCAATGGCTGATTGTGGTAGTTCAGTTTGTGTGTCAGCTTGGCTGGTGGGCCTGGTTGAGTGGCTGGGCAGCTGGATGTAGTATTCCCCATGATGAGACTGGCAATCAACTCCATGGTGGAATCTACTGTGAGCAGTGAGTAACTGCCTTTGGGATGTGCTCTGCTTCCTGTATGTAAGCAGAAGCCTTGGGGAATGGTCTCTAGCCTATGGCACGCTTGGACCCTGCATGTAGCTGCGTCATTGCTCAGCAGCCTGCTATGCTCTGCCAACAATGAAACTGACAATGTACTTAAGTTAATGACCTGCCATGTGGTTTGGTAACATCGGGACTGTATCTTTTTACTTTCAACCTTGGGGCTTCTCAGCCTCAGCAGCCAACAGCTGTCTGAGTGAAGAAATGCCTTTAGCTCCAGTGGGCTGGGAGCAGGAGGCAGAGGTGGACCCCAAGGCTGAGGGGCTTTCACCCAGCCCCTAGAGCCTGGCATTTTGAACTTGGACTTAAAGCCTCCAAATTGTAAGAATAAACCCCTGTTTGTTCAGGCCATCCCATTTGTGGTGTATTCCTGTCAGAGTGGCACTAGGGAACCAGAACACTGATTTTTCAGGAGAAGATTGCCAGGTTCTTCTTCCAAGGTGCCTCTGGGTGGACTCAAGCCTCCAACTTTGCACATAGCAGCTGAACTGGCTAACCATTGCACCACCCAGGGTCTCAAATACATGTTACATGTACATTAATAGGCCAGGACTAACTCTTTAGTCCATCCATTGAGCCATATGACACTCATCAATATCCCCTTAACTAGAATCAATTTCAAATAAGGAGAGAAGTCTCCATGTAGAAGGGACTTTTGCCTGTCAGTGATTATCAGGGCTGGGATATCACACTTAGTGAGCTGCAGCCTCTTATGGAGAGTCTGCGTTTTGGCTGAGACTATTATCCTTGGCTTCCTTTTGATACATGACTACCAAATAGCTAGGCTGTCCTTCCCTAAGAAGTTGGATTGCAGGATATGTTAGCCACAGAGGAGGAGGTGGTGAGCAATAATAACACTGGGCTTCAACCAAATGACTGGGAGTGACTCTGGACTGAATTCATCAGAGGGGTGGGTTCTGAAGTTCCCACAGGAGTAAATATTAGGAAACTCACCCACTACCCCTGTCCTCCAGCCAGAAATTACTCTCTTCCTGAGGTTTGAACTACCACTAGAAGAAATTCAAAAGAAAAGTGGCCTGGAGGACCAGAAAGATTCATTTGCAATAGAGGTAGGATGAGTTTAGGAGTCCTGTTATTAAATTATTTCCGTATTAAATTAAAAGGAGCTCTGGTGGTGCTGTGGTTAAGGCATTAGGCCACTAACCAACAGGTTGGTGGTTCAAACGCACTCCGCTGAAGAAAGATGAGAGAGAGTCTACTTCCGTAAAGATTTACAGCCTTGGGAACCCAAGGACGATCCTATAAGTCAGAATCGACCTGATAGTAGGAAGTGAGTTTAAAATCCAATAAAAGGAACTTAAAATCCCTCCTGGAATAAGTACAGCCAGAATACTCCTGGGAAGCGAGGATAGCCAGACTTCGTCTCACCTCCTGTGGTCATGTTGTCAGAAGGGACGATTCCCTGGAGAAGGATGTCATGCTTGGTAAAGTGGAGAGTCAGTGAAAAACGGGAAGACCCGTAATGAATGGATTAACACTTTGGCTGTAACAGTGGACTCAGGTATAGCAAGGATTGTGAGGATGTCACACAACCGGGCAGTGTTTCGTTCTGTTGTACATAAAGTCGCTATGATTCAGAGCCAACTCAATGGCACCTAACAACAACAACAACAAAGTCAGCAAGCATCTTATACACTGTTAGTTGGAGTATAAATTTGTCCAAACTTTCAGAAAACCCATTTGGCAATGTATATCAATAGCCTTAAAAATGCCTGTACATTTTGAACCTGTAATTCTATTCCTAGACTTTTATCTGAAGGGAGAAAATGATGACACCCAATGTTCTCAGGCACCTTATAGTGGCAAAAACTTGGAAATAGTTGATATATACAGCAATAGGAAAAAGATAAAATAAATTTTAGTATGTGCATAAGATGAATTACTGTGCAGCCACTGAAAATCATGTTTTAAGGAATATTTAATGACATAGGAAAGCATAATATATTAAGTTTAAAAGGCATTTTAGAAAATTGTATCTATGGTATAATTTAGAATATACACCTACACCCACAGAGCAATTGACCAAAATGATGATGGTGATTGCATGTGAATGCTAGTTACTTGCTTTTCTTCAATACTTTATTGTAATTATTATTATTATTATTATTAATTTTCTATATTTTCTACAGGAGCTCTGGTGATGTAGTGCCTAAGGTTTTAAAAATAGGGGAAGATATGGGGAAATAATAGACATCTACCTAGAATTGACTGTTGTTCATGCTTCAGATGTTTAATAAAAGGAGTACAATATTATCAAGTTTGAGCTCCCTTTGTTCCCAGCACTGTCCTCGCTTCCTGAGTTTGCATCCATCCAGGCCACCTTTGTGTACTTTTCTACAACAAACTTTGGCTTTCAAAAATATCATACTATGTTGCTCAATGTGTTCTTCAAAATTTACTTAAGCTTTATTGCAGTGAGATTTACTTTTTTCACTCAACATTAGATTTCTGAGAGCCTTCCATATGGCTGTATAAAGAACCAGTATATTCATTTTGGGTGATACAGAATATGCTATCAAACAACTCTACCAACTAATCCTTCCGTTCCCTATCAGCAGACACTGAGGTTGTTTCCAACTGTTTTGTTATTACCAATAATGTTGCAATGCCATACTTTCATAATCAGAAAAAGTCATTAGGTTTGAAAACTCAACAAGCACAATAAAAGCTGGAAAGCCAGAATCTATGTAAGGCAGAAACCTGTCAGAGAAGCAAAGCGCAAATATTTTCCACTGAAGCAAGTGATAGGAAAGTGGTAAGACTGAACTCTGTTGAAAGCAGAAAGCTTTCAAGACCCAGAAAAAACAGGCAGTCCCGTTGAGTTCTGGCTCTCACAGGTTCCGCTGAACAAGTTGGAGTGAAGACGACGGAGGCATAGTGCCAAGTCTGGTGAAAGGGCCACGTCTGCTTCCCAGACTCGTTTCTCTGCATCTTAGGGACCTGCAGAAACCATCTGTCCTAGGTCTCTCTCATGCTGTGAAGACCTAAGGTTCAGAAGTCCTTGGCTCCGCAAGCTTTGTCCTTACCCAATACCTTCAACACTTAACATCTACAGCTACAGCCAAACCCACTGCCACACCGTCAGCTCTGACTCCCAATGACCCTGTGGGACAGAGCAAAACTGCTCCACAGGGTTTCTTTACAGACACAGACTGCCTTATCTTTCTCTCATGGAGTGGCTGGTGGGTTTGAACCACTGACCATTTGGTTAGCAGCTGAGTGTTTATCCACTGTGCTACCAGGGTTCCTTATATCTAGAGCAGTGTCCCTGAAATGCTTCCTCCCAAAAGTAGGGAATGTTTGGACAGTGTTCCAGGAACAACAACAAAAAATTCCAACTCCTAGGGAGCCCCACTTCGGGTTTCCAAGGCAGTAAATCTTTAGGTAAGTAAATTGCCCGGTCTTCCTTCTGCAGAGTGGCTAATGGGTTTGAACCGCCAACCTTCTAATTAGCAGTCACATGCCTTAAGCACTACTCCACCAGAGCTCCTTTTTCCAGCAACAAGACAATCTTATCACGTTGCTTGGTCTCACAAAAGCTTTATCAACTCCTTTAATCCCTATGATAAACTTGTGATTGAAAACCATTGTCATGTCATTTACCAGCCGGGGAATGTGGTACAGAGAGGTTAAGTAACCTGCTCAAGGTCACATTAGGAGCAGGGGGTGGAGCTGGGATTCAGAACCACACAGCGTGACCCAAAGTCCACACTCTTAACCCCTGGCCACCACTGCCTTCCCCATCTCCCACTGACCCACTCCTTATCTCATTTCTTCTTTTACAACCTCACCTCTCCCCTGCTTCAAGGGAGAGAAGAAAGTCCGTCCCGCTTCCCTAGGTCTGGACTCTGACTTCTCACCTTAATTATGACTCACACTAGCTCCTGGGTTCACACAGCTTTGGCCCCTTCACCACCACTCCCCACCCAAAAAAAAAAAAAAAAAACCTTGTATTTACCATTCTGGTCTTAGTGTCATTTCTATATTTCTTTGGCCTCTCAGCTCTTCACTGCCCTGGTCCCCTTCTTTCTCCTCTGACACTAATGTTGTGCCACCCCAGTCTTAGGGGAAGGATATAAAGTAGAAACCCTCAGCCACTCCTGCTCAAGCCTTACATAAATCTGTGTAACTCCCACAAGGAAGAACCTACTGAACAATAAAATAAATCAAAAACCTGCCAACACTTGGGGAGCCACCCCATGCCACGGACATCTCTCCTCCAGTGGATTGGAGTGAGTGATTTTCTGTGTTTGGTAAGGTTGTTGCTCTATTAGTCCCTGGGTGGCACAAATGGGTAAGCACTTGACCAATAGTAGAAAGGTTGGTGGTTTGAACCCACCCAGAGCACCTCAGGAGACAGACAGGTCTGGCAACCTGTTTCTCAAAGGTCACAGTTTTGAAAACCCTATGGAAGAGTTTTACTCTTTACACACAGGGTCTCCAAGAGTCAGACTCCACCCAACAGCGACTAACAATAGCAACAACAAGGTCAAGCTGGTGAACGATGTTGTTGTTGTTGTTGTTGTTGTTGTTATGTGCCTTCGAGTCGGCCCCAACTCATAGCGACCCCTCCTTGCTCAAATATTTCCTTATGTGGACTGATTTATTTTTTCTACTTGTTCTATTAGTTACTGGGAGACGTGTATCGTTAACATCTATGGTAGTGTAGTGGGTAAGGTAAATGGCTGCTAACCAGACTGTCAGTTGTTCAAAACCCACCAGCTGCTCTGAAGGAGGAAGATGAGGCAATCTACTTCCTTACAGATTTACATCCTTAGAAACCCGATGGGGGCCACTGTAAGCAGGAATTGACTCAATAGCAGTGAGTTTCTTTTTCTGATTTTATTATCACAGTTTGTTCATTTCTTCTTTTATTTAGTTCTGCTCATTTTCCCTTCATGTAGTTTAAGGCTATATTGCTAGATGTGTACAATTTAGGGTTGCTGAGAGCTCTGGTAGCATAGTGCCTAAGGCACTTGACTGCTCACTAGAAGGCTGGCGGTTCAAACCCACCAGCCACTCCTCGGAAGGAAGGTTGGGCAACCCTACTTCCGTAGTGATACTGCCTCGGAAACCCAAGGAGGGGTCGCTATGAGTCGGGGCCGACTCGACGGCAAACAACAACAACAACAACAACAATGTGTTCTGTTAGGGAGCTGTGGTGGTGTCATGGGTAAGGCATTTGGCTACTAACCAGCAGGTCAGAGGTTCAAACCCAATAGCTGGTCCATGGGAGGAAGATGAGGCAACTACTTACGTAAAGATTTACAGCCTTGGAAACACAATGGAGGTCACTATGAGTCAAAATAGACCTGCTGACAGTGGGTGGGTGTGGTAGTTAAGGTTGGGTGTCAACATGGCTGGCCTGGTTTTGAGTGGCTGGGAAGCTGGATGTAGTTATTACCCATGGTGAGACTGGTAATCAACTCCATGGCAGAATCCACCGGAGCAGCTGAGTAGCTGCCTTAGGGATGCGGTCTGCTTCCTGTATATAAGGAGAAGTTTTAGGAATGGTCTGCAGCTTCTTGGCACGCTTGAATCCTGCATGTAGCCGTGTCATTCATTGTTTAGCAGCCTGCCATGTTGTCTGCCAATCTTGGGACTGTTAATAGACTTTATCAGTGGTCTGCTGTGTTGTTTGGTAATATTGGGACTGTGCCATTTTACTTGTCGAACGTGGGTTTGTCAGCATCAGGAGCCAGCCACTACCTGAGTGAAGAAAGCCTCCAGCTTCATTGGGCTGGGAGCAAGAGGCAGAGCTGGAGCCCAAGGTCAAGGGCCTTTTCCCATCGAGCTCTGGTAGCACAATGCCTAAGTCAGCAGGTTGGTGGCTCAAACCCAACACCCACTCCACGGAAGCAAGACTGGGCAATGTACTTCCGTAAACGGGGGTCGCTATGAGTCAGGATTCACTCAATGGCAGTGAGTTTGTTTTTTTGTTTTGGTCTAGAGCTGGCACTTTGAACTGGGGCTTCTCCCCTGCAAAACTGTAAGAACAAACTCCTGTTTGTTCAAACCACCCATTTGTGGTATTTTCTGCTAGAGCAGCACTAGAGAACCAAAACAGTGGCTGTTCTGTTGAATAGCTTATTTTGTATTTGTTTATTTTTGAATAGCTTATTTTACTAGTTTGAAATGTCCTTCCTCTCCTCTAGTAAAACCTTACCTTGAAGTCTGCTTGGTCTGATGCCAACATAGCCAAAAAATCTCTTACTATTGTGTAGTATTTGCATGGTGTCTTTTTCTCCAACCTTTTACATTCAACCTGTTGTTATTGTTAGGTGTCATCCAGTCTATTTTAACTCATAGTGACCCAATGCCCAACAGAATGAAACACGACCGGGTTCTGCACCATCCTCTCAATCATGTGTATTTGAGCCTGTTGTTGCAGACACTGTGGCAATCCATCTCCTTGCAAGTCCTCCTCTTCACTGCCCCTCTACTTTCCTGAGCATGATATCCTTCACTCATCTGTGTCCCTTTATTTAAAGTGTGTCTGTTACAAACACCATGTAAGTTGCTTTTCATCCAGTAAGATAGACTTTGTCAGGTGATTGCAGTGTTTGGTCCATTTACGAATGTCCTAGGGCTACTATAACAAATTACCACAAACTGGACAGCTTAACCCCACAGAAATCTATTGTCTCATGGTTCTGAAGGCTAAAAATCTAAAATTAAGGTGTCAACAGGGCCCACTCCCTCTGAAGGCTCTACGAAAGTGTTCTCCCTTGCCTCTTCTGATTTCTGGTGGCTGCCAACTACCCTGGGAATTCATTCCTTAGCTTGTGGCAGGATAACTGCAACATTTGCCTCCATCTGCACATGGCTCTCTCCCCTGTGTGTCTCCTCTGTACCTGTGTCCAAAGAGCCCCTTCTCATAATGATACCAGTCATTGGATTTAGAGCCCACTATAATCCAGTATGGCCTCATCTTAACTTGATACATCTGCAAAGACACGATTTCCAATTAAGGTCGTATTCAAGCTACAGGGGTAAGGATTTCAACATAGCTTTTTGGAGGACACTGTTCAACCTACACTGTCTACTTACAGTCAATGTCATTACTAATACTGTTGTGGGGAAAGTATCCCTGCCAACAGCACAAATCAAAGTACTTGGTGAGAGCTTTTTGGCCAGCTGTTTTGCTTGGTTATTGCAGATCAAAACTGTGGAACCAAGAAGCCATGCTTTAACCCTGTTAGTTCTGCAGTGGGATTAAGCTGTACAACTTAAAGAGCCCTGGGCATGCAACCATTGAGCATTCGGCTACTAACCGAAGGGCAGAATGTTAGTAGGTTCAAACCCACCAGTGGCTCGGAGGGAGAAACATCTGGTGATCTGTCTGCTCCCATAAACGTTCCAACCATTTCCATTGAGTCAATTCTGACTCAGCAACCCTGTAGGACACAGCAGAACTGCCCCATAGGGTTTCCAAGACTGTAATCTTCACAGAAACAGACTGCCACATCTTTCTCCCATGCAGCAGCTGGAAGGTTCAAACTGCTGACCTTTTGGTTTACAGCTGAGTGCTTTAACCCCTGTGCCTCCAGGGCTCCGCTCATAAAGACTACACCCTATGAAACCCTAAGGGGTTGTTCCACTCTGTCATAAAGGGTCACTGGAAGTCAGTACTGACTCCATGTGCCCAGCAATGACTGGAATGAGGCAAATCTAAACAAGTGTGTTCTTATCGCTCCGTGTTCTCAGGAAGGTATTGGCTTCTCAGTGACTTTTGTATAGTCATTCTGGAAAGCTGTTGGGTGTCCCCACAGCTATTACTACCAACCCTCATGGCCTTCATCTTGTCTTTTTGACTCTCTCTACTCTTTCCACCGTCCAACTCCCTCTACCCTTCCTCCGGAGTTGTCTGTGTAATGCACAGATATGTGCATTCCTCTAATCAAACACCAATAGAAACATTTTATAAACCCTGATGTCTGTGAAATACAAAGTTTATAATCATGATGGCTCTGTTAGCAAAGAAAAAACCAGCTGTCATCACTCTGAGTGTGTGTCATGGTGGTCCCATGGGGGGCAGAGAACTATGTTGTGTATCCCTGTCCCCTTACATTCTCATCTTTCTTTAAAGTAATTGTTGATCATTTGGTCTCATGTAGGTGGTTTTTTTAAAGAAGCATAGTGGTTGGAGGTCACCTTCACTATTTTGTGAGCCAGTCTGACCAGAGGGTTTTCAGTGGCTGATTTTTCTGAACTGAATCACCAGGCCCTTCCTTTGAGTTCCCTGTGGCTGGACTCAAGTCACCAACCCTTCAGTTGGCAGCAGAGTGCATTAACTGTGTGCACATCCAGGCACTCCAGTAGCAAAGAAAAAAAGGGAATAATATGTGCTGGGTAGGCAAACAATAAGGAGCTCTGGTGGTGCAGTGGTTAAAGTGCTAACCAAAAAGTCACTCCACAGAAGAAAGATGAGGCAGTGTGCTTCCACAAAGATTTGCAGTCTTGGAAACGCAATGAGGGTCACTGTGAGTAGGAATCGACTCAGTGGCAGTGAGTTTGGTTTCTTTGGTTTGGTAGTAATCACGTTCAGAATAAAACTCAGACTCTTCAGCCTGGTTTTCAAGGCTCTCCACAAACTAGGTGCCTCCTGTCTTCCAGTCAAGCCACCCCAGTACATCCCTCGGAACCCTCGGCTCCCAGTGTTCTAGTTCCTCCCCGGAAAAAGCCCTGAGCTTTCCCACGCATCCTGTTTCATCATCAGGAATGCACTTCCCTGCATCTTCTGCACTACTAATCTTAGTGACTAAAAGATCAGATTTGTCGGGTTCTTTTCCTGGACCCCATCCCTGAAGTTTCAGCACAAACACCGTCTGTTTCATGAAGTGTTTTCCACACCCACACTCCCTCCTGGGTGGGATAACCTTTTCCAACCTCCTCCTCATTTTCTCTGTGTTTCTCGCCAGAACTTCATCACTGTCTACCTTGTACTAGAGTAATGCACACACATGTGTTGTGTTCCTTCTAGACTGTAGGTGCCCTAGAAATAGGGGATCCATCTTATTTGTCAGCTTGTTGTCAAATCTCAAGTACTTTCCTGGGAGACAGACACCAAAGGTATTTGCTTCATATTTTATCTATATTCAAAATCTTCAAATACTTGAATCCTGTCCTCCCCCACAAATCAGTAAAGATATCGATTAATATCTAAGCTCAATTCTTGGGTCAAATCTCTTTTAGTGAAAACCATTCCTAGACCATTCTCTCTTCTGCCAACTGAAAGTCCTTGCTATTGTTTTTCTTAGTTGCCATCAAGTTAGCTTCAGATCATGGTGCCCTTCTGTATAACAGAACAAAATGTTGCCCAGTCCTCCACCATCTCCATGAACATTGGTATGTTTGAGTCCTTATCTCCTTATAATTTAAAAAAAAAAAATTATAGATCTGAAATAACATCAGATTTGAAACTTGTTCCAACTTATAACGACTCTATGTGCAGCAGAACGAAACACTGCCGGGTCCTGTGCCAGCCCCGTGATCCCTGCTGTACTGGACCCCATCACTGCAGCCACCGTGTCAATCCATCTCGTTGAGGGCCTTCTCCTTTTTCACTGACCCTCCACTTTACCAAGCATGATATCCTTCTCCAGGAAATAGTCCTTTCTGACAACATGACCAAAGTAGGTCAGACAAAGTCTGGCCATTCTCACTTCCAAGGAGCATTCCAGTTGCATTTCTTCCAGAACAGATTTGTTAGTTCTTTCAGCAGTCCACAGTACTTTCAGTGTTCTTCGCCAACACCACAACTCAAAAGCATCAATTCTTCTTTAGTCTTCCTTATTCATTGTCCAGCTCTCACATGCATATGAGGCAATTGAAAATACCACAGCTTGGATTAGGTACATCTTAGTTTTCAAGGAGATATCTTTGCTCTTCAGCACTTGAAAGAGGCCCCTTGCAGCAGATTTGCCCAATGCTATGTCGTCTGGTATCTTGACTGCTGCTTCCAATGGTATTGATTGTAGAATCAAGTAATATGAAGTCATTAGTCATTGCT
The DNA here is from genome assembly GCF_000298275.1 of Orycteropus afer afer. NCBI lineage: Eukaryota > Metazoa > Chordata > Mammalia > Tubulidentata > Orycteropodidae > Orycteropus > Orycteropus afer. Next base: position 1,567,646 of record NW_006922029.1, on the reverse strand, counting down.
AATTTCAATATTATTTGGTTCATAAAAAGCAATTATATAAGAAAAATAAACCTACTGCCAACAAGTTGATTTTAACTCATAGCAACCCTGTAGAACAGAGTAGAACTGCCTCCATTGGGTTTCTAAGGCTATAATGGAAACAGACTGCCTCATCTTTCTCCCACAGAGTGGCTGGTGGGTTCAAATCACCAGCCTTTTGGTTAGCAGCCCAATGCTTTCGTCACAGCGCTCCTAGTTATGTAAGAGGCATAATAAATCCATTACATGGCAAGAGAGTTCCAGTTGTTACAATCACATCCAATCTCTCTGATACTGCTTTATTGGTCATTACCTCATAAAGATAGGTTTTTAACTTTTAAGCTACTGAGCAATGAGGGCTAGTTTTACCATCATAATGGTGAATATGACTGACCCAGGATGTGTGTCAAGAGTTTATTGGGTGCAGAGATTCATGGCTCACCCAGGAGACAATAAAGATAAAGTTGGCCACACACCAAGCCCTCTCCGGAGTCATGTCGCCTGCATAATTGTGCATTAGATTTTGTGATCAACTTACTCCATGCAAATATTTTTTTTTTTTTTTTAAATTCATAGTTACCAGATGATTCTGCAGCACTGGGCTTCATGCTGTAAAAAGTGAGGAAGGACAGGATTGCAATTACCCATAATTATCGTGTCAGTCATTCTAATCACCAGACAGTGATACAGAACACAGAGAAAGAGATGCTATGTGACTATCACTCCTGAATTTAGAGAAGTTGTAAAGAATTCCAGCAGCTGCACTGCCACTTCTCTGCCAACCTTTCAGCCAGCAGCCAGACCCCTTCACTGTTTGCACCATGCAAGGACTCTGTAAACTTCCTCCACACATAAACTACAATCTCTCACATATGGCGTTGACCACTATCTCCCAGATCTGCCATGACAAATTACCACAAACCGGGTGGCTCGAAACAACAGACATTTATGCTCACAGTTCTGGAACCTGAAGGTCTGAAATCAAGGTCCCTGCAGGGCTGTGCTCACTCCACAGGCTTCAGTGGAGGGCGCTTCCTTGCCTTGTCCAGCTTCAGGGAGCTTCCGGTAATCCTTGGCCTTCCTGGGTTTGCTGCTCCTCCCTCCATCACCGCCTCCATCTTCAGGTCATTTTTGCTCTCCATGTATCTGAGTCTCTGTCTGTCCCTGCTTCTAATATTGACACCAGTCACTAATCCAATGTGACATCATCTTAACTTGATTACATCTTCATTGACTCTATTCTAGATAAGGTCACACTCTAAGGTTCTGGAAGGAGCTGGAGTTTGGAGAGACACTATTCAACCCCTAAGGAGCTCTGGTGGCATAGTGGGTAAGGCATTTGGCTGCTAACCAGAAGGCCAGTGGTTCAAACCCACCAGCTGCTCTGCAAGAAGAAGATGAAGAATCTACTTCTGTAAAGATTTACCACCTTGGAAACCCAGTGGGATTGCCATGAGCCATGAGTCAGAATGGACTGAAGGGCAGTGGTTTGGTTTTTTGGGGTTTATTTAATCCATCACCTCCATTAACAGCAGAGTGAACATCAGAGAAAAAAACTCTAGGCTTCAAATTGCTTTTCCCCATGTCAGGGCATCATGTTCAATTCAGGAATTCTTTTGTAACTACCATCTTTAGAGTGTATTGGTGCAAAAATGAAAACAAAAAACAGTTGCTGTCACGTCGATTAGGATGCATGGTGACATCACCTGTGTTAGAGTAGAATCATGCTCCATAGAGTATTTTGGGTTTTTTTCCCCCCCAGTGTATGAAATATTCTGGGAAATTCTAATATTTTAATGAAATTTAAGATAAAATGGAAAGTACATTAAAATAATAATTCATTTTTATCATTAATTCCCTTCTTTCTGTTTTTTTCTCATTTAAAACATGCTCTACGATCCATGGAGATTTTAATGGCTGACTTTGGGGAAGAAGATTGCCTCACTTTTCCTGCGAGGCATGTCTGGGTGGACTCAAACGGCCAGCTTTCCAGTTGGCAAGCAACTGTGTTAACCATATAACAGCTGCTGACTCTAAGACCCCTTGGCTCTGGATTTGGAAATTCAGATTTGAAAATCCATCTTGAGACTACTAAGAAATTTTTATGAATACACAGTAAAAAATATTCAAGAATAAATAACAGGAAGTATTTCTTTATTGCATTAGCCACATTATTTTTCCTCAAGAAAAGAGAATGCCTTTTCATGCAAACAATATTTGTAGTGAATAAATAATGTTATGTAGGGATAAGGATTGTTCATGTTATTCCTATAGTATCTATCTTAATTATCCAGTGCTGCTATAACAGAAATTGCACAAAAGGGTGGCTTTAATACACAGAAATTTGTTTTTTCACAGTTTAGGAGGCTCCAAGTCCCAATTCAGGGGCAGGCTCTAAGGGAAAGGCTTTCTCTCTGCTGGCTCTTGAGGAAGGTCCGTGTCTCCTCAGCTTCTGCTCCTTGGAGATCTTCATGTTGCCTGGCATGTATCTTCCCTTATCTCTGCTTGCTAGTTTGCATTTCATTTCTCTACTATCTTAAAAAAGGAGCTCTGGGAGCATAGTGCCTAAGGCACTTGACTGCTAACCAGAAGGCTGGCGGTTCAAACACACGAGCCACTCCTCAAATGAAGGCTGGGCAATCTACTTCCATAGTGATACTGCCTTGGAAACCCAAGGAGGGGTCGCCATGAGTCGGGTCCGACTCAACGGCACATAAGAACAACATTTTAAAAGAGATGGACTCAAGATACACACTACGCTAAACCTGCCTCATTACCTGACCAAAGACAAACCATTCCCAAATGGGATTATACCCACAGGCTTAGACCAACATCAAAATCACTGCCATGGAGTCAATTCCGACTTTGACCTTTCGGTTAGCAGTCAAATGTCTTAACCACTACACCACCAGAGCTCCTTAACTACGGTCATACCCACTGCCATTGAGTTGATTCCAACTCATAGCAACCCTATTGGGTTTCTAAGGCTGTAAATCTTTATGGAAGTAGGTTGGAGGAGCTGGTGGGCTTGAACCACTGATCTTCTGGTTAGCAGCCAAATGCCTTAGCCACTATGCCATCAGAGCTCCTTTTCACCACAGGCATAAAGGTTAGGATTTACAACACATTTTAGGGGAACACAATTCAATCCTTAACAATATCCCAGTTAGTTCCCCACCCCCATGTGCATTAAGGATAAACAAAACAAAGTGGAAAAGAACAAATACTAAGAGCTTAGATTTCAGCCACAAATCTGTTTTGTAGCCTGCAATCTGTCAAAAAAGGCTGCAAATCTCCCACCACTTTTCTTAGTACTAATAATTTGTGTTTTGAATTTTTGTTTTTTCCTCTCTCTCATGCTAATAAGAGAGTTTTAAAGTAATAATGAGCAAAAACTGGGTAAGTGGCAAGGCAGGCTGCTCCCAAAGGCTCTGCATTATCCTTCCTCTCTCCGCATTTTGAACTCTTCTCTCAGAAAACAAATAATTTGTTATCCTCCAAATGGAACTGAGATCGGCTTCTTCCTCAGACCACTGTTGTTGTTCACCTGGGAAGAAGCGAAAAGGAAACTGGAGATAGGAAAAGAAATTTGTGTCTCAGGGTAGCCTTTCTCATAGAGCAGGTAGCTGCTGCGGTGGATGATCTGGCTTTGAATCCTGGCTCTATTACTTACTGTGAGAGCGTGAGAAAGTTACTGAATCCTCTCTGAGTCTTGGCTTCTTCCACTGTAAAATAGGATGCCACCACCCATCTGTCAATGTGCTGTGCTATGATGGCTTGCATGTCACCAGGATGTTGGAAGCTATGTCATTGGTATTTCAAAATACCAGCAGGATAGCCCATGTTGTTGTTAGGTGCCATCAAGTCATCTCCAACTCATAGTGACTGTACGTACAGCAGAACAAAACACTGCCCAGACCTGCACTGACTCCACAATCCCTACTGTACCTGAGCCCATTGTTGCAGCCACTGTGTCAGTTCATCCTGATGAGGGCCTTCCCCTTTTTCATTGACCCTCTACTTTACAAAGCATGACATCATTCTCCAGGGAATGGTCTCTTCTGACAACATGACCAAAGTAGGTGAAATGAAGTCTGACCATTCTCGCTTCCAAGGAATATTCTAGCTGCACTTCTTCCAGGACAGATTTGTTAGTTCTTTTTGCAGTCCATGGTACTTTCAGCATTCTTTGCCAACACCACAACTCAAAAGCATTGACTCTTCTTTGGTGTTCCTTATTCATTGTCCAGTTCTCACATGCATATGAGGTGATGGAAAACCTCATGGCTTGTGTCAGGCACACCTTAGTCCTCAAGGAGACATCTTTGCTCTTCAGCACCTGAAAGAGGTCTTTTGCAGCAGATTTTCCCAATGCAATACGTCGTCTGATATTTTGACTGCTGCTTCCATTGGTGTTGATTGTAGAAGCAAGTAATATGAAATAGTTGACAACTTTGATTTTCTCTCAGTTTATTGTGATGTGCTTATTGGTCCAGTTGTGAGGATTTTTTGTTTTCTTCATTTTAACGTACAATCCATATTGCAGATTGTAGTCTTCAATCTTCATCAGTAAGTGCTTCAAGTAATCCTCACTTTCAGCAAGAAAAGTTGTGTTATCAGCATATCACAGGTTGTTAATAAGTCTTCCTCCAATCCTGATGCAACATCCTTCTTCATACAGTCCAGCTTCTCAGATTATTTGTTCAGCATACAGATTGAATAAGTATGGTGAAAGGATACAACCCTGACAGACTCCCTTCTTGATTTTAAACCTTGCAGTGTCTCCTTGTTCTGTTCGAATGACTGCCACCTTGTCTATTTGCAGGATCCTCATGAGTACAATTAAGTGTTCTGAAATTCTCACTCTTCTCAATGTTATCCATAATTACTTCTGATCCACACAATCAAATGCTTCTGAATAGTCAATAAAACACAAGTAAACATCTTTCTGATATTCTTTGCTTTGTGCCAAGAACCATCTAACATCAGCAATGATATCCCTCATTCTACATCCTCTTCTGAATGCAGCTTGCATTTCTGGAAGTTCTCTGTCAATATACTGCTGCAACCATTTTTGAATTATCTTCAGTAAAATTTTACTTGCATGCCATATTAATGATATTGTTCAGTAATTTCCACGTTCTGTGGGATCACCTTTCTTTGGAAGGAGTACAAATACGGATCTCTTCCAGGCAGTTAGCCAGGTAGCTGTCTTCCAAATCTCTTGGCATAGCCAAATGAGTACCTCCAGGGGGCATTCGTTTGCTGAAACATCTCAGTGGGTATTCTGTCAATTCCTGGAGCCTTGTTTTTCACTACTTCCTTCAGTGCAGCTTTAACTTCTTCCTTCAATACTATTGGTTCTTGATCATATGCTACCTCCTGAAATGTATGAACACCGACCAATTCTTTTTGGTACAGTGACTCTGTGTATTCCTTCCATCTTCTTTTGACGTTTCCTGCAGCATTCAATATATTGTCCATAGAATCTTTCAATATTGCAACTCGAGGCTTAAATTTTTTCTTCAGTTCTTTCAGCTTGAGAAATGCCAAACGTGTTCTTCCCTTTTGGCTTTCCAACTCCATGTCTTTGCACATTTCATTATAATAATTGACTTTGTCTTCTCAAGCTGCCCTTTGAAATCTTCTGTTCAGCTCTTTTATCTTGTCATTTCTTCCATTTGTTTTAGCCATTCTTCATTCAAGGGAAAGTTTCAGAGTCTCTTCTGACATCCAGTTTGGTCACTGGTGTTCAGTGTATCAAATCTATTCTTTAGGTGGTCTCTAAATTCAGGAGGGATATATTTAAGGTTGTATTTTGGCTCCCTTGTTTTAATTGTCTTCAACTTGAACTTGAACTTGCATATGAGCAGTTGATGGTCTTTCCCACAATCAGCTCCTGGCCTTGTTTTGGCTGAAGATATTGATCTTTTCCATCACCTCTTGCCACAGATGTAGTCAATCTTATTCTTGTGAGCTCCATCTGGTGAAGTCCATGTGTATAGCTGCCGTTTGTGTTGTTGAGAAAAGATATTTGCAATGAATAACTCATTGGTCTTGCAGAATTCTATCATGCAATCTCCAGCATCATTTCTATCATCAAGGCCAAATTTTCCAACTACTAGTGATTCTTCTTTGTTGCCAACTTTTGCATTCCAATCACCAGTGAAAATCAGCACATTTTGATTGCATGTTCAGTCAATTTCAGACTGCAGAAATTGGTAAAAATCTTCAATTTTCTTATCTTTGGCTTTGGTATTGGTGCATAGATTTGAATAATACTAGTATTAATTGGTCTTCCTTGTAGGCATAATATTATCCTATCACCGACAGCATTGTACTTCAGAATAGATATTGAAACATTCTTTGTGATGATGAATGTCACACCATTCCTCTTCAATTTGCCATTCCTGGCATAGTAGATCGTATGGTTGTCTGCTTCAAAATGGCCAAAACCAGTCCGTTTCACCTCACTAATGCCTCGGATATCAATCTTCATGCATGCCATTTCATTTTTAACAACTTCCAATATTCCTAGATTCATACTTTGAACATTCCATGTTCTGGTTATTGATGGATATTTGCAGCTGTTTCTTCTCATTTTGAGTTGTGCCATGTCAGCAAATGGAGGTCCTGAAAGCTTTACTTTATCCATATCATTAAGGTCGGCTCTACTCTGATAAGACAGCCCTTTCCCAGTCATATCTTGAGTGCCGTCAACCTGAAGGACTCATCTTCTGGCACTGTACAGTAAAATGTTTCAGGGCTATTCATAAAGTTGTCCAGTAATATATCAGACAGTGTTTCACTACTATTCATAAGATTTTCACTGGCCAGTTCGAGAGGTGTATGGCCTCTTCCTTCTCCTGAGTCTGTCTCAGTCTGGAAGCTCTGCTGAAACCCATCCACTATGGGCAACCCCGCTGGTGTTTGAAACACCGATGGCACAGCCTCCAACCTCACAGCAACACACAAGGCACCACAGTATTACAAACTGAGAGACAAGTTTATCTCCCTTAGCTTCCTGCCTGGGGGCTCTCTCTCTCTTATCTGTTCCACCTGTCAGCCAGCTGCTGCTTCCTGCCTGGGGTTTCTCTCCCTGTTTCCTGTTGCCCATGGTGGACCAAGGAGCTCTGGCAGCATAGTGCCTAAGGCACTTGACTGCTCACCAGAAGGCTGGCGGTTCAAACCCACCAGCCACTCCTTGGAAGGAAGGTTGGGCAATCCTACTTCCGTAGTGATACTGCCTCGGAAACCCAAGGAGGGGTCGCTATGAGTCGGGGCCACTTGACGGCAAACAACAACAACATGGTGGACAGTTTTCAGAGGAGCCTTCAGACTAAGATAGATTAGGAAGTAAGGCTTGGCAATCTGAAAACTAACCAATAAGAACCCTGTAGAATAGCACTACAGAATGTTCAATGTTGTGCTGGGAGATGAGTCCCCTGGTTTGGAAGTACTTAAAATACACAGTAGCTGCAACAACAGACTCAGGCATTCCAAAGATCATGAAGATGGTATAGGACCAGACAACATCTTGCTCTGTTGTACATGGAGTTGCCATAAAAATGGAGCCAACTTGATGTCAACTAGCAAAAACAACAAAATGAGATTAATGTCAGTGCCCATTTCATAAGGCTTTGAGATGAAGTCCATATTGCTAAGCCTTATGGTCAATTCTCAGTCTTCACCTGACAGCATTTTGCATTCACACAGTTGGTCACTTTCTTAATCTGCCTTCAAGATAAGCCCACTCTCTGGGCTTTCCTCCTACCTCCTTGAACTCCCCACAGTTTGTCCCCTTCCCTATGGGTGGATGTTGGCACACCCAGGGTTTGGGCCGTGGACCTCTTATCTTCTCACTCTCTTAGTGGTCTCCTACAGTCCCATGACTTCACATTCCATCATTTTTGTTAATGACTCCCAAATCTAAATCACCAGCCTCCTCCCCTGAGCTGAGATTAGTTTATCTACCCAGATCTCTCTATGACATTTCCATGGACATCTGATAACCATCAAACAGTTGGCATATCCACACCAAACTCTTGAGTTCCACTTCCATGTCTGTTTCTCCTCCCATGCTGGCCTTGTCAGTAAATGGTACCCCCAGTTTGGACTCCAGCTAAAAACCTCGATGTCATTTGTGCCTCCTCTCTCACGCTCACATCCAAATCCATCAGCAAATACTGCTGGCAAAACTTTTGGGTACATCCAGAGTCCAACCACTTCCTGCCTCCTCCAATCTCAGCTCATGGCTTCAAGCTCCACTATTCTGCTCCTAGATTGTTGCAGTAGCTTCCTCACTGGCCTTCCTATTCCACCCTTACTACTTCCTCAGCCTTTCTCCACTCAGCAGGCAGAAAAACTTCTTTAAAACCTATGTCAGAACATGTCCCTACTCAATAACCTCCAATAGCTTCCCCATTCCACTCAGATCCCTAGCTACTCCACCGACATATTATGTGATTGATAACTATTATCTTCTGATGTGCTTGTTCTTCTTATTAATTATTACTAATTATTATCTTATTAATTATTACTTATCCAAGGGTTTTACCTAACCACAAAAACCAAACCCATTGCCATCTAGTCAATTTCATCTCATGATGACCCAATGTGTTACAGAGTAGAACTACCCCATAGAGTTATTATTTTCTTTTTTTTAATTAATTGTTTATTTTATTTATTTTTTAATTAATTGTTTAATTTATTGTGATTTGGATGAAAGTTTATAGAGTAAATTCATTTTCCATACAGCATTTCACACACATTTTGTTTCATGACATTGACTGCAGTTCCCCACAATGTAACAACTCTCTTCCCACTTCCTCCCCATAGCTACTCTTCCTTGTGTCCTTCCCTCCCATGCACTCTTGCCTCCTGTGCAAACTCTGCCTTTCTGTTCTCCCACAACTGATAGATCATTCCAAGGAGTGTATCTACCTGATGTAAATTTTCACCCCATATGCCTATCTATTGTTTGACTGGAAGCCACAAGAGTGAGTTCAGTTCTAGACCTGAAGGATAGGTAGGGGCCTTAGTCTCAGGGGTTTCACCAGGCTCTATTAAACCAGCAAACTTGGTCTTTTTTTTTTTTTTATGATTCTGAGTTTTGTTCCACTTTGTTCTCCCACTCTATCCAGTATCTCCTGTACTGATCCCCCTCCAAGTGGTTGACAGTGGTAGATGGGCACCATCTAGTTCTTCTGGTCTCATGGTCTTATAGGCTAAGGATTGCATGGTCTACTAGTCTCTTGGACTAATTGTTTCCAAGCATCTTTGCTTTTCTTCATTTTTCTTTGCTCTGGACAAGGAGATATCCATAGAGTTTTATTGGCTGTATTCTTTATGGAAGCAGATTACCAAGCCTCTCTTCCATGGAGCCACAGGGTGGGTTGGAATTGTCAATCTATTGGTTAGCAGCCAATCACAAAATGCTTGTACCATCCTGGCTCCTCAGAGCTTTACATACCCTGTCTTTCATCCTTGCTGTCAACCCTTTAGACTGCCCACTGCTGTGGCCAATTCTCTACACTGAGAGGAAAGGAAAGGAGATTACTGGGCAGCAAAGAGCACCCCTGGCTACCCCTCCACTGTTGTCACGTAAGTTGGTTCTGCCAGATACACACAGAAAGAGTAGTTGAACTAGGTTGTCTTCACACAGAGTCTTCAAATGCCCTGGATGTTTTCTGGGTATCCTCCATTCAAATAATGTGTTCTATCAGAAGGAAGGTTGGGCAATGCTACTTCCATAGTGATACTGCCTCGGAAACCCAAGGAGGGGTCGCTATGAGTTGGGACCGACTTGACAGCGCACAACAACAACAACAACATCATTATGATAATCCCACTGCTATTGAGTCAATTCTGACTCATAGCAACCCCCACTGGGTTTCCAAGATAGTAAACCTTTACAGAAGTGGATTGCCTCATCTTCCTTCTGTAGAGTGGCTGGTGGGTTGGTACCGCCAACCTTCTGATTAGCAGTCAAATGCCTTACGCCCTGCACCACCATAGCTCCTTAATATCTCATTCAAAACTAAATATTTCTTCCTCCAAACTACATCCCCCATACTGACTTTGAAAAGTAACCAGATATAGTATTTTTAAGTCATAAAACACAACCAATTTTCCCTTCGATTATTATTACGTGGTTTGGGAGATTGTGCAAATTTGAATATGTGATATTTTGTGGGAAGAAGTTAGGTAAACCCTGGGAGAAGCAAGTCAAATAAACTTGTACTGTTATTGCATTAGAAGCTGTTATACAATAGATCGAAATGACATGTATCTTGTTATTGGTCTACCCACTTTCTTAAGCCTTTGTGCTACACATTCTGGATAGACAACTCAAGGAGAGGTAAGCATATACTAAACACATCCACTAAACACATGCTTTAAAGTCACTTAGCAGAATCCTTGGGAAACACTCAGGCAAAGACAAGATGTTTTTCTTTACTTCTGGGATGGGCCTCCAGCAGGCAGCATCCCTGGGCTGGTAGGCAGCCAAGCCACCTGAGATAAGACCAGTCCATCAACAACATCCATTAACATTTGTTATATGAAGACTCCCACAGCAATTGGAGCTCACAGGGTCAGGGTCAGGTTCAGGTCTGATGTCCACCTGTAGGCCCGGTGCTGAGAAAGTTAATGAACCGAAGGCTAAGAGAACCCAGTGTTGGTTCAGACCTGACTGAGTTTCATCCATTTGTCCTAAGGGCACAACACATTTTGGAGACAAACTGGCAGGATCCTTAAACAGAAGAAGACAAAATCATTGACTCAAGGAGACCAGCCCCTCTGGAGAGGCTAAGCCTATTAAGACATGATTGGAACATTCTTAGGTGTGGCATCACACTGAAAAACAAACAACCTAGCAGTTCATCTCCATCCAAAACAAGTCTCTGTGAGCAGCCCTAGGCATTGCTTCAGACTCGGGTGAGACAGCATCTCCTGATGCTTTACCTCAGCCACGGAACCACACCTTGGTTTGTCCCAATTCCTGACCTACCACTGATCCCACCACTGTTTGCTGCTGCCCTCCCTCAGTCCTATTTGGTTCTGTCCTCCAAAGGAATACGTATTTCAGTCCCACCTCAGATGGTGACCTTGGCTCAAGGCCTGCAGAGATATGGTCGGGTCAGAAGAATAGAAGAGTGCAGAAGTTGAGAGCATCAACTTGGGAATCAGACAGACTAAAACCCTAGTTGTACCATGAAGCTGTGGATTCAAGCAGGCCTATGAGATGAACAATTGTGATTACTGGATTGTTGTCCTGTGGCTGCTGTAACAAATGCCCACAAATTAAGCTCAAAGCTCACTGCCATCAAGTCAGATTCAACTCATAGTGACCC